>NW_004524657.1:7084953-7098515 GCF_000260255.1 Octodon degus
CCACTGTCTTCTGACCTTTGGTGTAGAGCTTAGATAGAGTTATTACCTTAGCACCAGGTCCGGATCTACAAAGTTCAGATTCCTCCAGGTGGGTGTTGCTTGGATCTGGGTGGGGTCTGGCTAATGTGCTCCACTTCTTCCTGCTGTAGTTGTTGGAGTTGAACCCTTTGTGTCACTCTGGCAAGCTGCTCCTGAATCAGCTGGGGTGGGTCTTGCCTCTAGCCTCTTTGCAGGGAGTTCTGCTGAAGGGTTCCATGCTGGGTCTGCACTCTGGGTCTATTCAGGATCTGCCGGCCACTGGTGGTCTCACTCACACGCTTGGCCTAGGCTCTGGGTCTATTCAGGATCCGCCAGCCACTGGCGGTCTCACTCACATGCTGGGCCTGGGCTCTGGGTCTATTCATGATCTGGCGGCCCGGAGTCAGCTCACTCACATGCCAGGCCTGGGCTCTGGGTGCGTTCAGGATCTGTTGGCCCCGGGCAGTCTCCCCAGTGCAGGTTCTGTAGGCCTAACCATGGAAACCGCATAGAGGAAGCATCTCTGGAGGAAAGCTGCATGCAGGCAACCAGGGAGCAGAGAGAAGGGAGGCGCTCAGAGGAAGAGTGACCCATCAGTTCTGCCCTCGGGCTCTGACTTTGCTGATCAGGCCCACTTCTAGCAGCAAGTCAGCAGTGGCAACCCAGACATCTGTCCTTTGCCGAACTTCCACCCCACCTTTGCATGCCTGTGGCTGTAGGGGCACTTCTGCACTGGTGAATGGCTTATAGACCTTCTGAAACTCATCTAAAATACTGTTTAATAATTTAGAGACCCTAGTTTTTACTGTTTCTTTTGTATTATATGTCCAGTTTTCAAGTATATTTATAGTTGGTCTTAAACTTGGTTTTTGTATAATTAAGTTATATTTGATTGCATACTGCCCTGAAATTAAAGGAATTGTGTTCTAAAAGTTTCTGAATGGTAGCTCAAGCTGTATCATAGAAAAGCTCCTACAAATTATGGGTTAATAATTTCCAGTCACCCCATGAGGCCTATTTTAATTCACAACGTAGACTGTTAACTTACTTTTACTTCTTTCTTTTTTTTTAAATTGTTTATTTATTTATTTATTTTGTGTGTGTGTGGCCAGCTCAGCCCACCAGGGGGCGGGGCTGACTGGCATGTGGTGCTGGGGGATTGAACCGCAGGCCCTGTACTTTGTTTAGCTTAGCTTGTTCTAAGTAGGTGCTTTAGACCACTGAGCCATCTCACCAGCCCCCTTTTGCTTCTTTCTAATTCATCTATAGTCTATTGGAATTTCTTGTTTCTCTTTGAATCATATTTTAGTTAACTGATTGATTAAATAGGCTTTTATGTACTAATTACCTGGAAATGTTATTACTAATGTTGGCAAAAACCTGATACTTTGGACCAGAGATTTGAGGCTAATACATGAGGGATTTGAGAGTATCACATATTTATGAGATTACTTGGATTTTATTGTTTGTATTTATATTCTATTTGTTCACATTTAATTTGAATTTTTATTTTTGTTTATCCTATTTGAGAGTATAGTGTATGGTTATAGATAGTTTTATGTTAGACATATTTCAGAAGTTTTATTAAAAATAAAAATATCTGAAGACAAAAAAGGAAGAAAAAGGCCAGGCATTGGTGCCTACCTGTAGTCCCAGGTTATTGGTTATTCAAGAGGCTGAGAGAGAGTTGCTGAGAATTTGAGGCCATCCTCAACTGCATAGTGAAACCCTGTGTCAAAAAGAAAGCCAGTCAACCATCCAACAAACAAACAAAAAAGATCAAGCCAGAGAGAGAGAGAGAGAGAGAGAGAGAGAGAGAGAGAGAGGAACGAGTGGTGGTTGGAACGAGTCTCTCTCCTTCCCCTTTGAAAAATTGGAGTGGCAGCTAATTTTTCTGATGTAGATAATAGATCTGTTGTTTAGAAAACACTTTTTTTTTTGCTTTATAGCAATATGCATTTAAGTGAAAAATAGATTAAAGAGTTCAGTTTTTTCTTGGGTTTTGGACCTATGAACCAAAGTTATTAAATATGAGGAAAAATGCTTTCAGGCAATTTTATCTTTGCTTTTGTCATGTTCTAAATGCATATACATGATTACTAGGCCTTTAATATTTCTTTAGTAACTTTATTTTGATGTTTATTTTCTAGACCAGCTTTCAGTGCCGGAGGAAAAGGCAGCAGAATTACTTCTGGATATTGAATGTGTAATTACCTTCTATTGTAAATCACGTAACATTAAATATAGTGCATTACTTAGCTGGATTCATCTACTGAAACCACTGGTGCAACTTCAGCTGCCACGAAGTGATTTATACAATTGCTTTTATGCTATTATGAATAAGTACATTCCCAGGTAAAATGATTTAGTTATAATTTTAGAAGTTTTAAATATGTTCTAGTTTGCTTTGAGCTAACATTGTTGAAGTTACTTGATAACAGAGTAAAGGTTCAGCTAATTTTTAAGGTTATAAGAACTATGCAGGTGTCTGCATCTTGTACGGCAAATAACCACTAGGAAGAATGTATGCAATGTGTTAATTATTGAAACTGTCCTACCAATTTGGTTTGAAACTGTCTCATTGCTATTTGTTTCTCAATAAAATTATAGAAGAAAAAAAAAAGAACTATGCAGGTAATTGGTTTTTTTAAACTTCATTTTTATGGTTTTAAAGGATTCTTTAGTTAAGAATTTTTACTTCTTGAGTTTATGTAGCATGACTCTTCAAGTTTATTAGATGTGATTTCTATTTTAGTGTCCCTACTTAGTTTTTTTCAAGGTATAATGTCTATTACATTATCTACATGAAAACTAAGATTTTGGGTACTACCTTAGTGTGGTCAGGAATAACTTCCTGGGCAAGTGACATTTACTTTGAGACCAGACAAATGTGTAGGTGTTGAGGTGGGAGTCACAATGGTGGGGCACTCACTGATGAAGCCAGGAAGAATTACTTGGCTTCTAGTGCCATGGATTAGATAGTCAAATTTTAGAGTCAAAAGAAACTTTAGACACGTTTGAGACCAGTGATTTGGTTGTGCAACTTGGATGCATATTAGGATAAGGGGAGCTCTTAAAATTCTCACTGTCTATTTTCAAACCTAGTTACATTAAAATCGCTTGGTGGTGGACTTTGGCATCAGTGTTTGTGTTGTGGTTTTTTTTTCCCCCTCTTAATTTAAACAGTGACGAATATAAGGTAGGTATCTCATTTATACCTACAGAAACTAAAGCAAAGAGAAAGAAAGATTAAATTTCCTTCTCAGGTTATACTTCGAGTGTGTGTGCCTGAGTTAGGATTTGACCTAAGTTTCAATAGATATTATATTCTTTACTGATATGGCTCTTCACCTTGGTTGCTTGTTAGAATCAATAAAAGGACCTTCCCTTCTTTTCATAATAATTTTATCAGATAATATTTACGTACTACAAGATTTACTCGTTTAATATGTACAGTTCACTAATTTTTGATGTAGAGTTGTACAGACATAATTACACTTTTAAAACACTTTGACTACCACAGGAAGCAAACCCATTCCTCTTTAGTAGTCAGCTCTCCATTTCCCCCAGTGCTCTTAGCTGAATCTCCTTTCTGTGTCTGTGGATCTGCTGTGGGCATTTCATGTAGATGGAACCACACAATATGTGTTTTTCTGCCTTCTTCCCTTAGTGTAGTTTTCTGGGTTCATCTGCACCGTAGTGTATATCATTCTTTCATGTGTTTTCTTCTTTTGCCAAATAGTATTTCATTGTATGCATTTAACATGTTATTTACTCATTCATCAGTTGATAGACATTTGAATTGTTTTCACCTTTTGGCTATTACGAATATGCCACTATGAATATTTCTTTCTCTGACACATGTGCTTAGGATGAAATTGCTGTAGCACATGATGCCTCTGTGCTTAATTTTTGAAAAATTAGCAGTTTTCCATAGCAGCTGCATTGGAGACCCCAGTTTCCCTACATCCTTGCTAACACATCTTATTTTATTTTTATCTTTTTAATACGGCCATCTTAGTTATTTTTTCTTGCTGCTGAGACAAAATACCTGGCACCCACAGTCAAGGGAGAAAAGCTTTATTTAGCTTACTGTTTGTAGAGGTTTCAGTCCATAATTGGCTGCCCCAGAGCAGGGTGGAATGGCAGAAGAGCATCACAGAGGAGAAACAGTTCATGGTGCACAGAAGGTAGCAGAGCAGGCAGGCAACTACAGATAGCTAGCAGCAAGCCTCCTTCCACCCCTTATAGTGTATCCAGGGGACTTTCCCTTATGGCAGATAGCACTCAGACCTTTAACTCTAGCATTGTACCATGAATCAGTCACACACTCTAGATCCAGCCACCTCCGAAAAGCCCCATGTGTGATACACGAGACTTTGTGGGGACGTCTAAATGCAAGCCATAACACCGTTCTAGTGGGTGTGAAGTGGTATATCACTGTATTTGTTTTATTGCATCTTATTTTTCCATGGTGCTAAATTGTGCTCAGCTTTACACATGCTACGCAAGTACTTACCCCTGAGTTACAGTCCCAGGTCCTCACTGAGATTTATGACTTACATATTTCCTTGTTACTTACCAATGTTGAGTGTTTTTTCATGTTTATTGGCAATTTCTTTTTTTAGAGCTATCTAGCCAAAGAACAAATTTATTGATGAAAAACATGTATTTAGAGATCCTTATCATTTCAAATATAAGTGCACTGGGTAGCGCCTACATACAGGTATATTTTTAAAACCAAGCTCCATAATTATAATATGTAGAAACTCATGCTACCTTGAAGCTATACTGCTCAATAGCAGGAAATCACACCCAAAGATGCCAAACTACTGGGCTGAGGTTGCAAAAGAGCAAACCTTGGGATTCTTATTTAGGAATCATGTCATTCTAGGTCTCTCTTCTGCCTGTATTTTAGTACTTTTCATGGACATCATTCACTTGACAGAGCTAGCAATAGGAAGGACTTGATGTTCTAGCTTTCTCTTTAGACAACAGTGGCACTTAGGAGTAGAGGGAGGTGCTTTTACATTGAGCTGTATCCTGCCGTGTTCCTCCAGTGCCCTCTTCCCGGAGCTTCACATATAATAGCACGCCAGCTATTGTGAGCATTAAGGTCTCTGGAAAGAACACTGAGTCCCACAGATAGTTTCTAGAAGAATTTCATTATAACATAGCCTTCTACTACAGATTCATATATAAGATGGGTTGAATTCTATTAAACAGAGCCTTGCACTTGACAGTAACTTCATAATATGCAGCTACTAAATAATACATGATGACACTTTCAGAAATTGAGAGGACCAAGATTTAGGCAGTTACTCTGCCCTTCTAAGAATTTAATGAACACTTACACTTGACAGGGTAGTAGGAAAGTAGACTTCTTCTGAACTCTAGATCTTTTGGGGTCCCAACCTTATAATAATTAAGTTCTATTTTAGTGATTTTTGTAGTTCTCTTACTTGAGTGCTGTCTGGGTTTATCTCTTGAGAATCTTCTTAAAGTGACTGTAGAGGTTTTGTCAAGTTAGATGTAGTAGGAAGTGTTAGCAAGAGAACTTCTGTGGTTCTGTCAAGTGGGCTTGCCTCCAACGTGTTGATCAAGTGTGCAGGTGGGAAGAGGAGGCTTGTAGGAGGTGCAAGAGGAGGTGCAGGAGGATTGATTGCTGATATGGTCATTTCTGGCCTACTAATGTAAAAAAACCTTTTGTTTCTCTTCTAGGGATTGTTCCCTGAAGGGGAGACCATTTCATCTCTTCCGATTACTCATCCAGTACCATGAACCTGAGCTTTGTTCTTTTCTTGATACAAAGAAAATTACTCCAGACTCCTATGCACTCAACTGGGTAATAAAGTGAAAGTAGGAACACTTAATGAAAAATAGTTTGAACAAAATTATAGTTAGGTAGTGGTTTTGTTTGGTTTGGTTTTTTGGGACAGCATCTTAGGCAGTTCAAGCTGACCTCAAGCCCATGTCAGAGCTCACCCCTGCCTTGAACTGATAGTGACCTCACTGTCTCAGGCTCCTGAGTACTTGTATTACAGGTGTGTGGCACTATGTAGCTAGGTAGTGTTTTTTCAAGGAAATTAGAGTTCTAAATTATAGACCAGGCTGGGCATGCTGCTGTACACCTTTACTCCCAATACTTGGGAGGCTGAAGCAGGAGGATCACTGTGAGTTAAAAGTCAGCCTGAACTGCAGTAGTAGAACCCTGTATCTAACAAGCAAGTGAGTGTAGAACATTGGTACTTAAACCGTAGGAGTAAGGTTACTGGTATTTCAAAATAATTTTTTTTGCTTGTATGTTAACTCAAATTATTTATTTAAAGTTTAGCTTTTTGTTATATTACACATAAAACTATAATATGTTTAGTATGTATTAATATGTATTATGTGTTTACATATATATAAATTCAATATTCACTGTAGTAACATTAACACATTTCTGGGCTGGGGAAATAGCTCAGTGGTATAAGAACCTGCCAGGCAAGAGCAAGGTCCTGAGTTCAAGCCCCAGTACAAAAATCAATAAATAAATAACATTAACACATTTCTGCATATTTGCATGTATGTAAATATATATCAGTTCATTTTAAAACTTTAATGAGCTCAAGCTACTGATGCATATAAGAATTGGTAAATAATCATAAGGAGGATTAGGATTATCAAATAGTTAATATAAAGGAAAATAATGTACAACTCAGCACTCTGTTCTTCTATATGTGTATTTCTGATGGGATATCTTCTGGGTCAGTGGTTCTCAACTTTTAGTTTTAGAACCCTTTATACTTTTAAAATTTATGACTTGTTACTGATTTATTAGGAAGTGAAACTAAAGAGTTTTAAATATTTCTTAGTTCATCCAAAAGCGATGCTAAATCCATTACATGTAACATAATTGGCCCATTTTTAAATGAAAAGCTAAGCTTTTTCCAAGTCCTGTTAAAAGATAGGTAGATTTGGGCGGGGGAGATGGCTCAGTAGAAGTGCTTCCCTGGCAAGCACAAGGGCCTGAGTTCAATCCCCGGTTCCGAAAAAAAAAAAAAAAAAAGATAGGTAGATTCACATAACTGCTTCTTTATTCAATCTGGGATGATATCATGTAACCATCAGTGAATTCTGCTATTTATTTATGAGAGAATGAATATGAAATAGACCAAAATCCAGGTACTATTATGAAAATAGTTTTTATCCCCAGCCTCCCCAGTAAACAGTTTTCAGGATTTTTAAGGTCCTCATCTTAGCACTTTGAGAACTACTCTTCTAAGGTAAATTGAAAATGCTTTAAAACAATGACTGGAGCAGGGCATGGTGGTACATACCTGTAATCCCAGCACTTGGGAGGCTAAAGCATGAGGATCTCTGGGAGTTTGAGGCCAGCGTGGCGTGCATAGTGAATTCAAGGCCAACTTAAACTACAAATTGAAACCCTGATCAAAAAAACAAAACAAAAACCCAAATAACAACAAAAATGATGATTGGGTGCCAGAAGACAAGAAATTGAACATTTCCTTTGGTTTTTTTAGGTAATTAGGATTAAACTCAGGGCCTTGCACTAAGTTACATCCTTGGTCCCCACTTCTTTTATTTTTTATTTTAAGGTAAGGTCTCACTAAGTTGTTTTGGGCTCCAAGCTCAATGTCCCAGAATGCCGGGATTATAGGCATGCACTATCATGCCCAACTTGAATATAATTCTTTTATGTCTTACTTAACTTTTCTTTAGAAAGAATCTTATTTTTGTCACTTAATAAGTGTGTGATATAACATATTTATAAGCTTCAATTTTATCACCTATAAATTGGGAATAAAATATAAAAGGCTGATGAGTTAGCAATCAGGTATTGGTAATTTGAGAATTATAACTGGTTTCACTTTGGGACTCATTAAATCTTAAACCATCAGTAGTCTTTCTCTTAGTTTTCTCATGGCCACAGGCTTATCATTTTGGGTTAAAAATAATAAAATTGTGACTGATACTCATGTTGCCATTAAATCTCCTTACTTATATTAAGAAATGTTAACCACCCCACTCCATCTTTCTCTGTTTATCATACTATGAATCGAACCCAGGGATTTGTGAATGCTAGGCAAGTACTCTACCACTGAGCTACATATGTAACCCTTTTAAATTTTATTTGGAGACAGAGTCTCATGAGTTTCCCATTGTGGCCTTGAACAGAGTCTTTCTTCTGTCTTCCAAGTAGCTGGGATTATAGATATGCAGTACTGTGCTTGGTCTAAATACATATGTGTTGTCAGAACTCTGAATTTGTAGTCCATTATTTCAGAAAGTTTAATCTAGGGCCAGGAATATAGCTTAGTGGCTCAGCGCCTGCCTGGAAAGCGAAGGTCCTCAGTTCAATTCCCAGCACCAAAAAAAAAGAAAAAGAAAAAGGAAATTTAATCCAAATGCTAAAACAATTGGTTACTCTGTACCTGAAGTGTCGGTTCATTTTTGCTACTTTATCAAACTGATGAAATAGGGTTATTTTTCTTTAAAAATCATATGCTGAAGGGGCTGGGAGTTTGATCCCTGGACCCGCCGTCCCAGCCCTGCCCCTGGGGCACACTGAGAGGGCAATTGAGACTGAGCATGGTGATGTGCACCTGTAATCCCAGCTCTCAGGAGGCTGTAAACAGGTAGATCACTATGAGTCCGATATTTGCCGTGAGACCTTGTAGACTCTGTCCTTAAAAAAAAAAAAAAAAAAAAAATTCCATAAGATGAAGCAAAACATTTCTAGACCTTAAGACAACTGTGAGTAATACAGTGATAGCTTTAGTTGAGCTCAGATTAAAATTGACGGTATATTACTGTTCTGTTTGCATTTATCTCTTATCTGCATTTGTGGTGTAATTTTTCAAGTAACAAAAAACATAAAAGCATTTTGTACTTTAAAGACTAGGATTGAGTAAAACGGCAGTTACATGGGCTGTGGTCTTCCTAGTCCCAATGCCAACACTCACTAATTATGTAAGCTTGGGAAAGTTGTTTGATCCAAATCTAATACCCTAACTGAAAAATGGGGAGAAAATGTCTACTTCACAAGCCTTTTGGGAAAATTAAGAGATAATAGACCATTATCACAGCAGTTTTAGTACTAAATGTTTGTTTCTCATTAGCTGCTTTATATTAAAGATGTCTTAAATATAAGATGTCTAAATCCTTTAGGTGGAATTGTTTTCTGATCTTAGAAAGAATGTCCTACAAATATGACTTAATTCATGCAGTTTAAAACCACAGTTGGGTACCTGTGTATAGTGGTACATGGCTATAGTTCCAGCACTTGGGAGGCTGAGGAAGGAGGATCACAGTGAGTTCAGGACAGGGACTGCATAGTGAGACCCTGTCTCAAAAAAAAAAAAAAAAAAAAAAAAAAAACAAAACTTGATCATAGTAAAAATGAATAATAACACAAGTGGGGCATAGAAAAAATAACAAATTAGCAACTTATTTGAAATATAAAACTGGATCTCCTACAATCTGCTGAACATTATCAGTTTTGTTCATCTATGTTCAAATAGTTTATAAGTAAGCTTTGGAAGCAGTGTACATTTGTCATTAAAATTTTATTATGCACTCTTTAGATACTATATTTGAGCCTTATAATTGCCTTGTAAGTAAAATACTATGCTGTAATTAATAGTAGTTATGCTAGTTGCCCTTATAAGACTCTAGGTAATTTACTAGTTATTATACTATGGCAGGGATATATGTTATTTGTTTTAGATATTCTTGGTTAATTATCTCTTTCCACACAGCGGTAGAAATGGAACCTTAGGAGGTTAGTGACATGGCCTCAATCACACAGCTAGTAAGAGACCCCTTCGTGTTTTGAATATACATGTTCTGCCTCAGAGTTCCATACACTAATTTTAAATTATATTACAAATCAGGTGCATATAACTTGTTGTAATATTTTTCATTTGCTTAGTACTTTTAGAAGTATTTACACACCAGCCCCAGTGGTTTATGGTTTTCATTTAATTTCCTACTTACAGCTTGGAAGCCTCTTTGCGTGTTACTGTTCCATTGAAGTCACTCAGACAATATGGGATGGGTATCTCCAACAAGCGGATCCATTTTTTATTTATTTCTTAATGTTAATTATCCTTGTTAACGCAAAGTAAGTATTGATTTGATGAGATTTTTTGCCTTTCTCTCAGGATGGTCTGTTAACATTTAACGCAAATTTAATTTGATTCGCTTTTGCAGAGAAGTTATTTTAGCACAAGAGCCAGACAGCAAAGAAGAAGTTATCCGTAAGTATTATTTAACATGGAGAAAAGATTTCAGGTCAGTTAATATTTCTAAAACCCAGTTTTCTCATCCTTAAGTTTAAGAGATTAGGCGTAGTTGTTCTAAGATTCCTGTATTTCTGTTACTCTTTGAACATTCTAGATTCAGACACCTTAAAGATTTTCTCTGATTTTGCTATCCTCAATCCTGCATGTACTTTTACTTTTTTCTTCTTGCCTGTACTATTTCTCTGATTTTGATACTCAAATAGAATGTTCCCTCCCCATACCCCAGTGTGCCGTTTTGTATTTAGTTTACAGTCTCAGTTGGGAAGCTTTCATTCTGTCTTTGGTATCTCCTCACTCTTGGTATCTCCTCACTCTAGTTCTTCAACAGAAATCATCACATTCTCTCCATATCGTCTTACTTATTATGCTTTTTTTATGCAAGCTCTTGGGAACTATTCTTTTCTTAAAAAAAAAAATTCTAGGGGCCCTGGCATAATATGTTTGCAGAACGAACAATGAGTGAATTCTCATTAAAACTAATGAATTTGACTTTATTATCTGACTGTGCATTATTAATAGGAAAATTACATTGACAGAATCAGCATTTTTCTCTATAAATAACTTTTTAAAAACATCACTTCCATTTATGTACTATTTATCAGCCTGGACATATTTTAGTTTTGAACATAAATAGTACAAACTTTTCACAGTTTGTTAAACATTATCTTATCTTCAATTGTATTTCAGAGTTCTTAGAAAGTATGCCTTCCAGTTTGAATCTTGAAGATATAGAAGACCTTTTCACCCTGGCTCAGTATTATTGCAGTAAAACACCAGCTTCTTTTAGAAAGGTAAGGGGCAAGAAGTGAGCTGCTCTTCTGTATTTCACATTTTATTTATTGTCATACTGTTTACATCAGCTTCAGTCAGAATATTCTTAAATTACTATTCTTTACTATCGTTTGAGGTATTGCATTTGTGTGGTTTCTTTTACTACAATGTTCTCCTTAGAGAAGCAGTTTTTTTAAAAGATAATGGAAATCATCTAACCTTTGTTCTGATTATTGCTTATTACTGATCCCGAGAAACTTGAGAGATATTTCTTAACCAAGTGTTTTTGTAGCTTTAAAAATTGTCTTTCAAAAATCCAGTAGATGTTATATAGTTATATCTTTTTTTCTGGAGTCAGCCTTTGGCTGTCTTAGTGATGTAGAGAATTGTTGTAAGCAGACAAAAACTGCATCCCATAGCCCCTTAGAGACCAAGATCCTTAGACTCGGTGCTTTCAGTGGAGGGCACCAGGTTAAAGCATGAATGGTGTGCACTTCTAGGAAATAGCACCTTACCAAGCATGAATAGTAGTGGTGGGGGCAGCGTTTTAATTTGTAGAGAACACAGGTTTGTCTGTGACCTCAGTGGCCTGTAAGAAGATTGTTATGTTTTTTTTCCTTGTCTTTTTGAGACAGGATCTCACAGTTCAGGCTGGCCTTGAACTCACTTTGTAGCCCAGGCTGGTCTCAAACTCATATCCTCCTGCCTCAGCCTTCCAAGTGCTGGGATTACAGCCTGCACCACCATGCCCAACTGCTGTCATTTTTTAAAAAACATTCTGCCATAGATATTCCTAGTAGGAAGTCAACGTGTCACTGAAGTGTGAAGGGTAAAATATGCACAGTATAGGTGTCTCAGAAAGCAGGTAGTTTTCTTTAAGAATTACTTTCTTCAAAACTAGGAAATTTAAAAAAGAAATTGTTTCTGGGGAATTTCAGCTAATTTAATAATTTCTTTGTATGAATCACTTCAGTTTCCAGCAGTGTTGAGTGAGTCAGATCATGGAAATAGTGGTTTAGCAGACTGGGTGAAAAATGTCTTTTTTCTTTTTCATTGATTTTTAAGAGAAGTGCCTTTTCTTTAAATATAGATTATCTCCTCTAGTAGTTGCAAAATACACTGGGCTATACATTAGGATATTATGTCATTTATTCAATTCATTTCTGCCATATTTTTGTTTTTATTATGAAAAACACAAGCACTTTTTTTTAATTTACTTTTTTGAGATGGTCACAGTTATGTAGCCCAGGCTAGCCTTGAATCCATGATCTTCCTGTCTCAGTCTCCTGTATGCTCTGATGACAGGTATACACTATCATGCCCAGTAGGAAAGCAATTCTTTTTCTTAGTTTTATTGTTGGTTTTTTGGCAGTGCTAGGGGTCAAGCCCATGGCCTTATACATAGTAAGCAAGTGTTCCACTACTGAGCTACCTTCCCAGCTCTGAAGATTTGTCTCAGTTTTTTTTTGAGACAGGATCTTGCTGTCTTGAATATGTGATCCTCCTCCCTCAGCCTCCTGAGAGCTGGGGTTACAGGTGTGTACCACCAGGCTCTGCCCAACTCTTTTTTTTTTTTTTTTTTACGGTACCAGGGATCGAACTCAGGACCTTGCACTTGCCAGACAGGCGCTTATGCCACTGAGCTATATCCCTGGCCCTGCCCAACTCTTAAAAATGAAATGATTGTATGGCTAAGAGCTGTGTAGAATATTATCTTTTTCTAAGAATTTGATTTTGTATGAACTCTCACAGGGACTTTGTGTGTTTTAAACATATAAAATTCAAGATTATACAATACTTTTTAAAAGCCACAAAACCCAACAAGTGTACATAATTACTTTGCCCCTTATCATAGTGAAACTATAGTTAGGGAGAAAGTTTGAATTTGATTTTTCTCCATAATATTAAAAAATTTCTCTTCGAATAGGATAACCACCATCTTTTTGGTAGTACTCTGTTGGGAATTAAGGATGAGGATGCCGATCTGAGTCAGGCTCTTTGTCTGGCCATCTCCGTATCAGAAATTCTTCAAGCAAATCAGCTGCAAGGGGTGAGTCAAGGAAGGCCACAGGAAATTGGGCCTTTAAGTAGAAGGACCCAGGATTGGGCATACACCTCAGCAATACTGCTTGTGCTTACAAGTCAGCCTGCACCACTGGAAAAAAAAAAAAAAAGGAATGTTGTTTTCCTCTTTATTGTGTTCTATAGAATTAATTCATTATAGCAATGTGGGGCCAAATAGCTCAGTGGATTAAAGTGCCTTCAAGCAGGCACAGGGGCCGGACTCGATCCCCAGTCCTGCCATGCCAGCCCTGCCCCTAGGGTGCGCTGAGGTGGCAATTGAGACTGGGCGTGGTGGCACACACCTGTAATCCCAGATTTTGGGAGGCTGTAAACAGACGGATCATTCCAAGTCCAATTTAGCAGTAAGACCCTGAACTCCCTGAAGACCTTTCCCTAAAA
>NW_004524657.1:7098615-7106118 GCF_000260255.1 Octodon degus
AATAATAATAAATATTCTTTAAAAAATGTGGCTGTTTTGCTTTTTTGAATACTATGTTAAATCTTCTGTCCCAATGATCAGTTTTTTAAAACTGCCAGCTTGTCTGTTCCTTTAATCATCAGAAACTATTTTTGTCATTCCTGACACCATTTTTTTCATATTTCAGCAAGGCAGAATGTGGTATTGTATAAAGTACTGAAAGGGTGCTGGGGATGTAACTCAGTGGCACAGTGCCTGCCTGGGAAGCACCATATCCTGACTTTGATTCACAGTACCACAACACACACAAAAAATAAGGCACTAAAAAAGTGAATTTTACATTTAACTTTTAAATTCTTTTTTTTTTTTAAACTTAAATTCTGTGTAGTTATACAGCAAAATAAGTTACATGGTTTAATGCCATTAAGCTACCCCAAAGACCATTTATAAAAACTGTACCATTATTTAGACTGATCTTCATGATAATCTCATAAGCGAAATGACTGATATTTTTTTCATTGTATGCTGTTTACTATTAATTTTTGGTGTCACAGTTAACCTTGGGTGTATATATTTGGAAGTTTGGAAGTTTGGGGGTATTTCCAAAGTCAGGGGAAAAGAGTAGATACAGAGTGATAGACCTTTTACAGTAGATCTCAGTTGGAGTTCTTTCAGTATATATACTGGTTCAGAATTTTCAAATTACACCCTCATTTCTTTTTAGCACTAATATTAAAAAGCAAATATGTAATCCAGGTTAAAGAGAACCTATGAACTTTTCAGTTCAAATTTACATTGTAGCCACTCCCCCAAGGACATTTAGTGTTTTATCTGAATTATTATTATTATTATTATTTATTTATTTTTTTTTTTGCAGAACTGGGGATTGAACTCAGGCCCTTGTGCTTGCCAAGGAAGCACTTATTCTACTGAGCCATCTCCCCGGCCCCTATCTGAATTATTGATAAATTTGTGGATTTGCTGTAAAAACAACAGTGTGTCCAGAGTGTTTATAACTATATAGTGTTTATATAATACACACTGAAACAGATTCTAATATAATTAGATTTATTGTACAAACTGGCATTCTCTTGCTACATATTTTAAGACTTCCAAATCAAAAATATATAAAAAATTGTTTACTGTTTAAAATTAATAAAAACATTTGGGACATTTAGGTTATGTGCTTGTGTCTATGCAAGTTTAATTCTCCTAATTCTATGTGATTCCTATTGCTCTAGTAAACTTAGTTCATTGGTCTAATGAACTCTCTGTAACTTTGGTTAACTACTATTGGTTAAAGCAGTAGTTGTTACTATTATACTGTGGAATGTGAAGCTCATGGCAAATTCAGTATGTAAATGTTTCTCTTCTAGGAAGGAGTCCGGTTCTTTGTGGTGGATTGCCGTCCTGCAGAACAGTATAATGCTGGGCATTTATCAACTGCTTTCCACTTAGATTCAGATCTGGTTAGTATAAATCCTTGCTGAATATTTTAGAAATAAAAATCTAATTTTTTCTTTAGCTTATAAATAAATATACATGTTCAAGATGTTTTCCATCCTGTGTAAAGAGGGAGTCTTTGCCTTGAAAGACATGTTATGCTTGGGTTTCGTTTTTGTCTGGGATATCTTTCTCCCAAAGAGTAAATGACAGCTGGTAGCCATGGCTTACTTTGCTATTATTACATCAGTAAATTCTAAACTTACTATGGGCCACTTGGTAGGCCAGTGAGTATAGTGCCTGGCACCTGGTAAGTAATTATAAATAGTAGCTTACTATAATTGGGTAAGAATTTTAAAAGCTTTTACCATAAGTCATTTTTTGTAATCAAGAGTATGTGCATACATACAAGTTGATATTTAAAATAAGAATAGTGTCTGCATGTAAGTGTTCAGTTCTTAAAATTACTATTATAGGATCATTTCAGTTGAACGAATAAAATAATTAAATTTTGTCAGAGATGATTAGAATGGAGCTGACATCATTTAAGCAGTTCTTGTGTTATTAGAGGTTCAGAGGTGGGGAAAACAAGTGGGGTGCTAACCTGTTGCCAACGTTTACTCTCCTTCATAACTTGTCTGGCAATGTTGGTGCTAAGGCTAAAAGGATGTATACAAAGGTTTAGGAGGTGTTGATAGGAAACTAGAGGGAGGTGCAAGTAGAACTCAGGGAGCTTTGTTCATCGTGGATGAACAAGGCCATCTGGTTTCTGTTGTGTAGGTGAGCTCTGTACCTTGCTTTTTTTGTAGTTTTTATTCTTTTTTCTCTTCATTGATTCTTAAGTGTATTTTAAAAATTTATTCAGTTCATTCATGAGTACACGAATTAAAATTTTTCAAAGATGATCTCTAACATCATTAGCAACTATTAACAACTTACATAATCTTGCAGACTTTGTTTCTTTCTTTTTTCTTTTTCTTCTTTGCCAGCACAGCCTGCCCGGAGAGGAGGGCTGGCATGGCATGTGGTGCCATGGATTGAACGCGTGGTCCCCTGCACTTGCCTAAACTTGCCCAAGTAGATTGCTGAGCTATCTTGCAAGCCCATTTCTTTTTTTTTTTTTTTTTTTTAACCACTTGCCTTTTAACAGTTTCTTGGAGATCTTCCTTTTTAAGTACGTTTTAAAATTTTTAATGGTAATAGTGATCCATGATGCAGATGTACCAGAGATTTTTGTCTGGGTAGTGCACATTCCAGTCATTTTCAGGTTTCTTTTAAGATGCTGCATTTATATTTTATGAACTTAGGCAAACAGATATTTCTCTAAAATATTTATGTGATAAATATAAATATTATAAAATATTTCATCTAAAATAAAAAAGTAGAATTGTTGAGTTGAAGGAGATGAGAATATAAATTGTATTTGTCTTTCCCCCCCACCCCTTTTTAAAAAGTGTTTTGGGACAGCGTCTTGCCATGTAGTCCAGCCTGGCCTCAAACTTGTGGCAGTCCTGTCTCCTCAGCCTCCCAAGTGCTGGGATTACAAGTGTGTGTCACCACGCCCTGCTTGTTACCCTTTAAAAAGGCTGAAGTGCCTTGTACCCCACAGTTGTAAATGCGTATCATTAGCATTATTAGAATCGCTTCTCAGCTTTTTGGCTAAGATCAAATGCAGCATTATTGGAAATTATTGGTTTTCCTCTTCCCCCCCAATAAATTGGTCTTCTGTATGATATGTTCATTTTTTTTCTGTTGGATTGTCTCTGTACTTTTTATGTAGCTCCACTATAACAACTTTTAAAACTTTTCATAGTTACTGCATACTTGTTCTTTTGAGAGTAACAAATGGATTTTTCATCCCGTGGCTATAATATCTAAAGAAATAGCCTTCTATTTTAGACTGTCCTCTAAGGCATACTTGCCCTGTAATTGGAAACTGAGAAATAGAACACGCAGACACTGTTCTTTCTGGTTTTAATCATGGAACCTTCCACTTTGTGTTGAATATTTTTTTCCATTCTATTTCAGGACACTGTAGCTAGTATTTGTTCAGCACAGTGGCTCATGCCTATAATCACAGCTGTTTAGGTGGGTGAGGCAGAAGGATCACAAGGTCAGCCCCAACCTGGCCTACTTGGCAATTTAATGAGATTCTGTCTTAAAAAGTAAAGAAGGGCTGGGGATATAGCTCAAGGCAAAAGGCCCTGTGCTCAGTCCTTAGTACCACGTACATACACACACACACAAGACAAAACAAAAGCAAAAAGTTAGTAGAGCAGTATTTTTTGCATAATTTAACCTCTCTGTAAATTTACAACTTTTATCCTAATTACAGGTATATTTATGGATATTTCTTCTATCCCAGGGATTTTATTTATAGAAATCTTTTCCCTTTGTTTTCTTGGTGGCTCTTTAAATGTTGGGTCCTTGCTGGAAAAATACTTCAGGTTGTACAAATGTATATGAAACACAAACTTGTGGTGTTTATTAATTTTCTGAAATCGTCTAGATGCTCCAGAATCCATCTGAGTTTGCGCAGTCGGTAAAGTCCTTGCTGGAAGCGCAGAAGCAGTCCATTGAATCCGGCTCCATTGCTGGTGGGGAGCATCTCTGTTTTATGGGTAGTGGCAGGGAGGAAGAAGACATGTATATGAACATGGTGCTGGCACACTTTTTACAGGTACACTGACATGATTTCAGTTTGCTTGACTGTTGCTTTCAAATTGAAGACATTTACATAGCTTTTTGCTTTTGCATATAGTTAGAGTTATCTGTATTCTTTTTTCTAGTTGATTTGTTTTGTGTCTTGCCAAGAAAAGCTGTCCTTTTCTATAGATTTTTCTCACATACTTATATGGTGTGTTTTTTATGTTTTAAGTTTTGAACCATTTGGAATTCATGTTTCCGTAAGAAGTGAGGTAGAAACTTAAAAAAAAAAATTGCTTTCCAGATAGTAAAGGAATTGCGCTATCAAATTGAACTACCATGTTTTTAATAGTGCATTGAGTTCTTCCATGCATCAGGTTCTATTTCTGGATTATTCTGTTGTATTGATCTTAATGCTTGTTCATGCTATAGTACTTTTTATAGTAGCTGTAATTCATATACATAAATACACATTTATATTCATGACATTTTGCCATCTTTTCTTCTAGTATTGGCATACTGTTTTCAGTACAACTAATTGTGTTACTGATATTCAAACTGTCCTCTCACAAAGCCTCAGTCAGTAATGATTCTTTGTAAAATAGTTAAGTAATTTTTATAGTTTATATGTCAAGGTCTTTAGTTTGTATCGTTCCAGCTGTGAAATCAGGGAAATAGTAGACTTGGTATTAAACACACCAGTTTGGGTTCACATCTCTTTATGTTTTATTGGGAATTTGGTTTGAGAAACTGAAGGCAAAATTCCTAAAAGACACAATCAAAACCAGGTATTTGGGGCCCAGGGAGATGACTCAGTGGAATGGGCGCATCCCTGGCAAGCACAAGGGTCTGAGTTCAATCCCTGGTTCTGCCGGAAAACAAACAACCCACCCCAGGTATTTGGAGGAGAGGTATTACTATCAGATAATTTTAGTCTTTAAAGGAAAGAATTTAAAAGGGCCAGGGAGATGGCTCAGTGGAATAAGTGCTTCCCTGGCAAGTGCAAGGGTTTGAGTTCAATCCCCAGTTCCACCAAACAAAACAAAACAAAAGAAGTAGGGCCCAAAATTTGTGTGTGCTCGCGAATGTGTGTATATGTATGTTTCAAAGCAGGGTCTCACTGTGTAGTTGAGGGTGGCCTTGAACTCTCCAAGCTCAGATTTACCTCAAACCCTGCTGATCCTTCTGCCTCAGCCTTTCAAGTGCTGGGATTACGGGCATGTGCCACCACATCCAACCCAAACTCATCTTATAAATTTAAATAAATAGCCTATTTAAAAAATGCTGTAGGATAAAGTATATATTATAAGGGCTCTTACATTGTAAGGGGTTGAGATAGTATTATTCACATTATTTGTGGAATTTTAGAAATTTTTGTCATGAAAAGTTAAATTGAAAGATGAGATAATTGAATGCTATGAATTTTTCATAACATAATCACATTTCATACCATTTTTTAGTAAAGAGTAAATTTCCTTGATTTTCCCAAGATCTAAAAATAAAGCACTGCATTTCTTAATTAATTAATTTATTTATTTGGTACAGGGTCTCACTACACAGCTCAGATTCATAGTGATCCTCTTGTTTTCAACCTCCCCATTGCTGGGATTACAAGCATGTGCCACCACACCCAGACTTGGTCATTGGTTTATCATGTCTGGGGGTGGGGCAGGTGCAGAAGCAGCATATGGTGCCAGAGATTGAACCCCTGTCCCTGCGCTTGCCTAAGCAGGCACTTAGTCTGCTGAGCTATCTCACCAGCCCTGTCACATCTTTTTAGAGAGGCAGATGTCTTAGTTACTGTTCTTATTTGCTGACACAAAATACTCCACAGCTAAAGCTAAAGAAGGAAAGATTCATGTAGCTCACAGTTTGTAGAGGTTTCAGTTCATAGTTGGCTAGCTCCAAGGCAGATTGGTGTGGTTGAGGAGCATCACAGAGGAGAAACAACTCATAGGAGGTAGAAGGCAGCAAAGCAGTGAAGTAGCAAGCAGCAAACAGTAACCCTCTGTCTCTCTCTTATCCAGACCACCCACCCTTAGAGCAGATAGCACTGACACCCAGGACAGGGCAGCCTTAATCCTAGTGTCCCACCAAGAGTCATCATCACGTCCTTGATCCCATCAGTACACACCTCAGATTTAGTCACCTCCAAAAATCATCCCCCATAATTAGCTAAAATTTCTTTGTATATTTCTCTTTATGAAATATACAAAATATTTTTAGTATAACTATCTTTTTTTTTATGTATTTAGTACAGGGTCTACAGGATCTCACTATGTAGATCGGATTCATATTGATTCTCCTGTTTTCAGCCTCATAAGCACTGGGATTACAGGTGCATGCCACCATGCCCAGTCTCAATCACCATCTCAGTATGCCCCAGGGGCAGAGCCAGCACGGCACACTGGGAATCAAACCCCAGCCACTGCTGTCTGCCTAAGCAGGTGCTTTAGTCCACTGAGCTATCTGGCTGGCCCTACAAAATATTTGTAAAATGGTTGCATTTGATGCCCTTTAAATTGGTTTGACTCTTAAATTATTGGGACTACGATATAGGTAAAATCATATGGTGTGATTAGTTACAAAATTGTTCCTGTCTTATTGCCCAGGCAACACCTCACATTACACAGTGCAAATGCTTGTATGTGTGTGTGTGTGTGTGTGTGTGATATGTATGCCTCTCTGTGCCAATCTCTGTTAAGGAAAAAAGAAAGTGCAAAAATGTGATAATATAACTGTGTACTACTTTTGTCAGTGTTTGGAATTATCAGAAGTTTTAATTAAGTCCTACTTTGAAATAATTTACATTTTTATTTTCACTGCAGAAAAACAAAGAATATGTGAGTATTGCCAGTGGAGGATTTATGGGTAAGGTTTTCTTTATTAATTTCTTTGCCTTTACTCTTTAATATAATGTTTAATGTCAGAGCTTATTTGGAATAACCAGATTAGTTAAGTAGACTTTCTATTTAATGTTCAATATTTTCAAGAAAGGCCAGCCGAACATATAGATAGCAAACACAACAGGCAATTGGAATGAGTAAGTGTTTGGAGGAAAGACTGTTAAATTAATGTGTTCAATTAGCTTGTGTTTCCAAAAAGCATTTTTAAATTTTTATTTTATTTTACTTGTTTTTGTGGTGGTGTGGATTGAATCCTGTACCCTCAACACATATAGTGCAGTCACCCGCTACTGCTGAACTACATCTCCAGCCCCTCTAAAAAATATTTTTATCAAAATAATGAAATATTGCCTATATTATTTGCACCTGTGGAGAAAGATTTGACAGGACTGGTAAACAGGGAGCTGGAACTTTATACAGTATATCTTTTGCATTCTTTAGATATATTATTATTAGGGGCCGGGGAGATGGCTCAGTGGAATAAGCACTTCCCTGGCAAGCACAGGGGCCTAAATTCAATCCCTGGTTC
>NW_004524657.1:7106218-7113738 GCF_000260255.1 Octodon degus
TATAATTATTTTACTTTTAAACTACTTGAAAGGTTTTAGCTGGGGTAAACAAATATTGGCTATGGAACAAAAGAAATAAGCTGACTTTTCATATCTGAAGACTAATATCTGGAATCCAAGATAATAAAATAATTGGCTGGTTTTGACAAATGTTTGAAAATTTATAAAGTACTAAATCAGCATAAGATAGAAAAGAGCTACTTTGGCACTAGGAATAAAAGGTATAGAGCTGGCAAGAGAGCTCAGCAGACTAAGCGCTTGCAGGGACTGGGGTTTGATCCCTGGCATCACATACTGCCAGCTTGCCCCTGGGCATATTGAGGGGGCCACCGAGTCTGGGCGTGGTGGTATGCGCCTGTAATCCCAGCGCTGGGGAGGCTGAGAGCAGGAGGATCACTATGAGTTTGAGCTGTGTAGTGAGACCCTGTACCAAACACATACACACGCGCACACGTGCACATAGGAATAAAAGGTATATGAAAGTATGAAACTATAAATGCTGAGGTATAAAAATCAAATCAGCATATGTTGTAATAGGATCTTGAGTATAATATATAGGAGTCTCAACAGAAGTTAACTTTTTACATAATATAATTTTATGATGCAGGTTAGAAATTTGGTAAGTTAAGATATATTTCCTCTTGGTCTTTGTGGTTGCTAGCAGAGATTATGAGTATTATTACCTATTTGTCATGGCCTGATAATTATCTTTGTGGCACATAACCAGAGTTATCTACAAAAGGGATTATTTTAATTAATGCATGGTATTGAATAATATTTTTTTTTACTTATTAAATTTAATTTTATTATTTGATTTTGAAATGTAATAGACAAAAACAACAAAAATCAGGAACAATGAGAGAAACAGGGTAACATGCAACAATAGATATATTACGGATTTTCAAAACAAGAATAGCTGATTAACTATATATCTTCTTGTATACCTAAAAAACCTTAATACAAGCTCAGTGGCATAAGCGCCTGCCTGACAAGTGCAAAGTTCTGAGTTCAATCCCTGGTACTAAACAATGAAACAAACAAGCACAGTTTCTTAAAATTAAAGCATGAACTATAATTAAAACAGCTTTCTCTGTCTCATCACTATTATTGTTACTTTAAAGTTAAGGTTAGGATAATATTCTTCCATTGTATTGTATGTTGTTAATGTAGCTATAGATTTCCCTTAACACTTTTTTTTGTTTTCCTAATGTAAATTGTTGAAGAAAACAGGTAAATTTTCCTGTTGCTTTCTACAATCTGGATTTTCTTGATTGCATCTTTGTAATGTTGTTTCTGAGTCAGATCTAGTGACTTTGTATATGAATACTCTTTTTTTTTTTTAATTTTTTTGGCAAACTACTCTGTGATCTTCCTACGGCATGACTCAGGAGGGTATTGAATAATATTAATCTTTTTGCTCAGTGTTATTATTAATCCTGATAACATGATATAGAATTTGACAGTTGTGTAATTCTTTTTTTTTTGAAGGTTTTGGTTGTACTTATTTATTGTACTTTATTTCTTCAATAAGCCATATTTTAATGGATGCACAGTGCTTTACTTGGCATAAATTATGATTTCTTTTAGAAATAATCTAGCTGTATCATATCAGCTGGCATGATTCCTGATCTCCCTGTTCTTTGAGGGTGACTCTGCCAACAGGGGAAAGGTTCCATTCTCTTCCAGTTTGTGCTGCTGTATAGGTCCATGCAGCAATACAGAAAGTGGCTCCACCAACTAATACTGCATTACCACATTTGTCATGGAAATGAGGTGTATGTTTCTGGTGACTCTGCCTTGCTGCCTTTTGTTGAATGCATCAAACTGGAAAATGACCTAATGCGTTTTTTGGCCAAGGGAAGCATCGTAGAGCTAAAGTTGAAACTAGTTACTGCAGCTGCTGGTGCAAATTACTTTCAGATACCCTTGCTAGGCATGTAATTATTTAAAAGTTCTGAAAAGGATTATTTTATAGTATATTCTGGATTTTAGAAATTTTTGAAAATGTGATTTCTTTCATTTACCAAAAATGGTAAATTCCTCATTTACCAAGCTCTTTTCATAACTGATAATGAAGACTGCTTTATTATGGGAAAAATTAATTGCTATCTCATGGTGTAACAAAGCATTCTTAGATTTTCTAAATATTTATTTTTTTATTTATTACATTTATTTATTGTGTGTGTGTGTGTGGCCAGCTCAGCCCACCAGGGGGCAGGGCTGGCTGGCATGTGGTGCTGGAGGATCGAACCGAGGTCCCTGTGCTTTGCCAAGCTTGTTTCAAGTAGGTGCTAGATTTTCTATTACTTCTCACCATCATAAACATTTTGCGGAGATTAATCTCTGTATACTTGAAAGATGATCCTTCAAAAAAGAAAGCAGAATTTTGGATGGTTATGTCTAGTAACCTAAACAACTAATTTGAAGGTAGCATCATGCAATACAGCAACCATTGCTTTTTTCTTTCTTTCTTTCTTTTTTTTAAGGAAGGAAAGGTTTATGTAACTTACAATTTGGAGAGCTTTCAGTCTGTAAGCCGCTGGCTCCATGGAAGGCAGCGTGGCACAGTACAGGGGCAACGGCTCAAAGCAGCAGGAGACAGCAAAAGCATGGAACGCAGGAAGCCCTTTGCCTCCCTCATATTATATGCAGGCTATGGTCAGTGCCCTCCTCTGGCACAAGCTTGAGATGTTTATGAAGTGAGGACCCTGGGCCCCTGCTGTGTTAAGCTTCTAAACTTCTCAAGTTGACGCAGTGTATCAACCATAGTAGGATAAGTCTTGGCACTGAAGAAACACTCACTAAATGAAAAGGAGCCTACTCCTGCTCTGACCACCGGAGCCACAAGCTTTGTGCTCATACTGTACAAGCCAGGGACTTCCTATGATCCCGGCATATGGATTTTCTTTTATTTCCTTCCCTTGCACATAAAATAGTAGTCTAAATTATGTATGGTGCATCTAAACAAATACAATAACAGCCATTGTTGAGTTCCTATTACTTTGTATAGTGAAATTTTGTGTTGTTTCTGTTACTGTTTTTCTTATTGCTATTTTGTATTCTTTTAAAATAAGATACATTAAAAAAAAAAAAAAGCAGAAAGCCTATTCAGTTATTTTAGTGTTAAGGTCTGTTAAAATAAAAAGTTACCTCTGTATTAAGGGCTGAAGAGGAGGTTTGCCTTGACCCAGAGCTCTTTACTCCTTTATAGGGTGGAGAAATACTTTTATAATGTTGGATCCTTTTTCATTCAGATATTACATGTTTATTATGCTTTTTGGTAATGAATCTTTCTACAAAGGCTCATAGCTCAGGTTTGGTTTTGTTTTCCTTGTTTGTCTTAAGCACTGCAGCAGCACCTAGCAGACATTAATGTGGACGGACCAGAAAATGGCTATGGTCATTGGATTGCTAGTACCTCAGGCTCAAGGAGCAGTATCAATTCTGTTGATGTAAGTGTATTTGTATTATGTGTCCCCAGAGTTCAATCAGTTCCCAGAAAAGTGATAGCTACTAAATCCCCCGTAAGATAAATGGAGTCAAAATATTTCAGACACAGTGGGAGTCTCATTTTGTGATGTTAATGAAATCATGGAGGTAGTATGCACTACTGAACTAGCTGAAGCTTTATTCCAGGAAGCTGCCTGTTAGTTTGGACCAAAAGAATACTGAGGCTCCTGTTCACATCTCTCACACACTATATTTATACTTCTTTTCACCTCAAATTTACGTGATTTGGGCTTTGGTTTAAATTCACACAAAAATGGTTCAGGAAAAGGAAGATAGGAAACAATGGCCGGTCCTGCTATATTTCACTTGTAGTTACTGAGATGTACATTACTGCAGAGGTTTGCTGTAGTGGATAAATCCATTTTTCTGCTTTGAAAGTATTTGGACAATAAGTCTTTCATAGTTCCCTAGTATTTCTTGTAGCTTACTTGAATGTCATTGAATATTTTCCTTGATAGCAGTTATATACCTAGTTTTTATTTTAGTGAGACACAATTTCATAATTTTTATTCTGTAAAACAAAATAGACAATTGTAAACAGGCTCATGGCTACTAACTTGGGCTTGTGCTCTGTGATCCCTGGGTCCAGGTTTCATCTCTAGCTTCTTTTTTACCTATGCAGTAGATGATAGTAATAGAATCTTCCTCATAAGAAGGTTGAAGATTAAATGTACAAGTGCACATTTAGTACCTTTCACTGAATATTTAATAGTAGTTATTATGAAATTGTGTCTCACTAATGAGATTGAGGTTTGTCTTCAACCATAGAAACCAAAAAACGTTATTGTTAAAAATATTATCAACAGATAAGGCATCTCAGAAAATTTTATTTATCTCAAAATCTTTTTATGAGAAACTAAGTAGTATTCCATTGTATGGAAGTATTATAGGTTTTTTTCAGTTAGTATTCTATTGTTGAATGTATAGCTTTTAGTTTTTCCTATTACAAATACTACTACAGGTACATTTTATAATGATACATTTGCATATGCTGTGACTAGTCTAGAAGTGGAATAATTTGATCAAAGGATTACTTATCAGAAATTTTAGAATTGTGGGGCCAGCCAAATAGCTCAGCAGATTAAAGCGTCTGCAAGCAGGCACAGGTCCCAGGGATTTGATCCTTAAGGCCTGCTGTGCCAGCCCTGCCCCTGGGGCGCACTGAAAGGAAATTGAGATGGGGTGTGGTGGTGCAAGCCTGTAATCCCAGCTCTTGGGAGGCTGTAAATAGGTGGATCACTACCAGTCTGATCTAGTAGTGAGACCCTGAACACCCTGTAGACCCTACCCTAAAATAAAAAATAAAAATAAAAAAAATTTAGAATTGTGCATTATTTGTCAAATAGTTCTCCAGAAAACATTCTGATTTATATTTCCCAAAACAGCTTATAGACTGTTGAAGCTTTTGTTTTCAGATTTGCAAAACACTGGTTGAGGCAATCATAGAAACTATTGTAAAGATCTGTCCTGTTCAAAAGTGCAAAGAATTTCCACCGGGTCAGTTTAATTTGGTTTTGAATTTAGACATGGAACTAGAAATATTTTTTTATGTGTAATGACTTAGTTCTCCAAAAATAAAAAAATTTTTACTATATGTCAAAATGTATAAAGAAAATAGGATCACGTCTAACTACCAGAGATAGTAATTGCCTTTATTTGAATGTTTGCATCAATTATTTTATTATATGTATTTTAGTATTTTATTTTAAAAATAGCGGTCACAGTTTATGTAGTTCTTTTTCACCAAACATTGAACATTTTCTGGCATTTTAATATATTTTTAAAACCATGAAATAATACCTAACTCTTCAGGAACTTCCTGAATATCTCTTTTCTGCTACCTGATCATTTCCTTTCCAAAGTTCTGAAGAGAAATTAGCGAAATGTTTTTCTTTTTAAATTTTTTTTATTTTTATGTATCTGGTACAGAGTCACTAAATAGCTGGGACTCATAGTGATCCCCCTGTTTCAGCCTCCCCAATGTGGGGATTACAGGTATGCACTGCCATGCCTGCTGTTGGTAGCTGGCTCGGTGCTCCTGGAGCAGGGCCTGCATGGCATGCGGTACCGGGGAGTGGACCCAGGTCCTTGCACTTGCCTAGGCAGGTGCTTAGACTGCTGAGCTATCTCTGTGGCCCAAGTGAGCAAAATATTTGACACCTATCATCATTTTGAGTTCTAGGATATATGTGAGCCATCCTGTGAAGCAGTGTAAGAATTATAATTCAAGAATATGAACAGTAGTTTGATCATGCTCACAGGGAACACTGGTCTGCCTGCTGCCCGAGTTGTCTTGAACTATAAGACAACCTGAGAGACTTTCTTGTTTGGAAGTCTTTCCAAAATAAGCAGAAATGCTTTGCTTCTTCCTTTCCCATCTCCTGCTGCAAATGCCTTATGCAGAGGATTGTATCTTGTTTTCGGGTGATTTTCCTTAGGCAAGTCCAAGGTCTTTATTGTGTCACACACACATACACATGCACATATGCATGCACACAGTTTGACCTTGGAAGTGCATTTGCTCTAGGATAGGGTGATCCTTTGGTCTGCAGCTGCTGTAGCAAAGCTGACTCCACAATGTTCCTGCATCATACCAGAAGGCCTTCATTTGTACATCTATGATCTTTCTCTTTAGAAACGCATTCCTGTAACAATTTCTGTGCAAGAAAACCAGAGAAAAGAGCTTCCAGATGCTTAGGTTAATCTGCACTTTGACTGGAGTCCTTGCTGTAAATACAGTCCTGGACCCTGACCCCAGAGAGATGGTCTGAGCCAGGATTTCTCAGGTCAGATATAGGAAAAAGGCAAGGATCTTCAGACAGGAGCAAGCAGGTGTCACAGCTGCAAGGACAGACCACTTGCCCCTTGTACTTAGTGGGAAAGGTTGAGACAGTAGATGCTTCCAGGACTCCTGCTCCTCTGAAGTCACACTGAATGAAAAAAGAAGAGAAACACAACAGAAATCTTATTTATATTTCTAAAATAATTTTTTTCTGCTCTCATATTCTGCTGACAAGGAACAGAACATTACTGTTTTGTACAATGAAGCATCCTTACATTAGGAATTAAGGGGCCTGCCAAATACCTCAGCAGATTAAAGCGCCTGCTTAGGCAGATGCTGGAGCCAGGATGATCCATTGGCCTGCCCTGCCTTGCCAGCCCCGCCCCCGGAGCCCGCTGAGACACAATTGAGACTGGGTGTAGTGGTGTGTGCCAGTAACCCCAGCACTTGGGAAGCTGTAAACAGGAGGGTCACTGTGAGTCCTATCTACGACCCAGAAATTTGAAACCTGGCAACTTGGTCATACTAAATATGGCAGGATCCAACTTTCTCAAGTTTAAATTTTTTCTTTTTTTTTTTTTAATTTTTTTTTTGAGAAATAAATATGAATGAGACAGTTTCACAGCTGATTAACATGACAGTTTTGATAGTCGATACACTGTTATCTTTTTGTTATCTTTTTAGTGGTTATCCATAGTACAAGAACCAGACAGGATATTCTGTCCAAACACTTTTAGTACACCTCTTTCTTCTCATTGAATTAAGTGAAAGTAGCTGTAAATTTATCATATTTTGTATATATAAATACAAGATGATTTTTCCTTTGTATCCTTTTTTTTTTTTTTTTGTCCTGTCAGAGGTGAATATGCTGTTGGCATCTAAATACTATAGGTGTTTGAATTCAATTAAACAATATAACACTGTCTAGCAGTCTATAATATTAGTGGGTTATCCTCAGAAGTTATTGACTTGAGCTTTTACAGCTCATCGTATTAATACGCATTTACTTTATATACCTCATTTTTATACTTTTCTGCTGGATGGTTAAGACCAAGATAAAGCAGGACCTATATACCAAGAAATGTAACTTTTGTATCTGATAAGGTCAGCCAAGTACTCTCAGGATTTATCCTGTAGCCCTGTACCGCCCTTTGTACATCCTTTTGTCAGTGTCTGACATGAAGATGAGTCACGGCCATTGCTTGACCAATTTGCTCTCTGTGAAAGC
>NW_004524657.1:7113975-7143818 GCF_000260255.1 Octodon degus
TGGAATTAAGATCACTGGAATTATTTGCATGACAAACTAGCATTCATGTGTCTCAAGATGTCTCTCCCCCGGCCAAGTCTGAATGTCAGATGCCAGTGTAGTGTATTTCAAGCCAAGGGATGCTTTATTTATTTATGCATCATCACACTTGTTGAACTGTAAGACATCTTCAAATTTCCTTGGGACTTTTCTGAGAAATCCAGTACAAGTACCAACTCGTTTTAGTTGCAATCTAGAAACTTATAATTGAATTGCTTCTCTCCAAGAGTCTACCACAGGCACACACTGTGGGAATCATAAATAAAGTGAAAGGGAGAGGTTAAGGATATATAATGCATATTAGTTTGATGTAGAAAATAAAAAAAAAAATTGGCAAATGGGTAAAAATAGTTTTATCATGCTTTTCTTTATGTTTATAGACTAGACTGAGTTCAGAAAGATCAATTATTTCTTAGTACAGAAGATAATTCAGACGTTATACATATAAATGTACAGATACACTTTAGGTTTTTTTTTCTGTACATTTTAAAAATAGCTTCGCTTAGTGAATTTGCTAGTATTGCCTTAACAAAATAACCACTGACTGGGTGACTTAAACAACAGAAATTATTTTCTTAAAGTTTGAGAAGCTCAAAGTCTGAGATCAAGATGTTGACATACTTGGTTTATCCTGAGTCCTCCCTCCTCTTGGTTACCTTCTCCCCATGAAGCTCTTTGGTTCCCTTCTCCCATGTCCTCACATGGCCTTGACCTGACTTTTTCTCTTAGGAGCATGGGAGTAGAATCCATTCCAGCCTAAAGTAATGTAGTTGCTTGTTTAAAGGCCCTATCTACAAATATAATCACATTCTGAGATGTACTAGCAAATAAGACTTCACATGAATTTGGTGGGAATATAATGTAGGGATAATCTTTAACAGTAGTGTGTCTGCTAATTATTTGGGAAGCACTTCTATCTAGTTCTTATTTTTCAGGGTGAATCTTCTAATGGTTCAAATGACAGAGGAATGAAATCACTGGTAAATAAAATGACTGTCGCTTTGAAGACAAAATCCGTTAATGTCAGGGAAAAAGTTATCAGTTTTATTGAGAATACATCAACTCCTGTGGACCGGTGAGTATTCTTATGTAGTATAAATTTGTTTATTTTTTATTCATATTATTAATGCGTATTAACTGTGCATAGCAGATTTCACGTCATGTTTCCATACATGTGTACATTGTGCTTTGATGAGTAAAAGAAATGTGTTGCAGTAAGTAAATATCAGTTAAAAGTGTTACAGGAAAGGATCTTAAAGTACATTTTCTATTAGATTTCATAGTTTTCTTTTTACGGATGTACTTCACTGCTATAAAATTTGACTATCAAGATTAGTCTCCTTTTTTGCTGCTCAGAATGATTTACAAATAATCTACCCCCTGATGTCATTCATTTAAATACAACTACACAAATATCACTTTTAGGGGCATTCTCTCTCTCTCTCTCTCTCTCTCTCTCTCTCTCTCTCTCTCTCTGTCTCTCTCTCTCTCTTTTTTTTTTTTTTAACAAATGTCCCTTTTGTATGGTGGTGCAGAACTGCAATCATAGCTTCTCAAGAAGCTGAGGCAGGTGAAACACAAATTTGAGTCCAGCTCCAATAATTTAGAGCTTGTCAAAATAGAATGAAATTACAAAGGCTGGGGGCATAGCTTAGTGGAAGAGTGGTTACCTTATATGCCCAAGGCCCTGGGATCCATCCCCTCCCCCCCAAGTCCTTAAATAACTCAGTATGTGTTGTATTTTGTGATACCTGCTTCCCAGATGTCAAATGGATGGGGAGTCTTGTATCAGATGTAGTGATCTTACAGAGCTACTTTAAAACCTGGCAACTTGGTCATACTGGATATGGTAGGATCCAACTTTCTTAAGTTTAGATCTTCATACAAATTTTTTTACAAATATAAGTGAATTCCATTTTCCTTGTGACTCATAAACCAGAGGTGCAGTGAACAATTGATAAATAAGTTTGAGAATTATGGTATATACTGTTCATTATAACTGTGTATTTTTTATCTGATTGATCTTATGTATAAAGTTTAAACCTAACCTTTTAACAAAAATTTTAAAATTTATTTTATTTTTTATGTATTTGGTACAGGGTCTCACTACACAGCTCGGACTCATAGTGGTCCTTCTATTTTCATTCTCCCCAGCACTGGGATTACAGGCATGTGCCACCATGCCTGGTTTTAGTAACTGACTCAGGGTGCCCGGGGGTAGGGCTAGTGCAGCATATAGTGCCAGCTATGGAGCCCAGGTCCCTGTGCTTGCCTAAGCCAAACCTAACCTTATAATTTTGAAGTTTGTTTCTAAGTTAGCGTACACTATTTGATTTCATTTTTATGTCTTCTAGTATCTTGGAAAGTTGAAATATATTGAGTTTAAGAACTGAATGCTAGGAATTTGTTCTTTATCCCTTTTTTAGTATAGTACATGTACATATATGTACATGTATTCACATTTAATAAATAGCAAAAGAGAATGGAATGGAAGCCAGGCATGGTGGTGCATGCTTATAACCCCAGCATTCAAGAGGCTGAGGCAGGAGGTCATTCAGAACTACAGGGTAAGACCCTGTTCTCAAAAAGAAAAAAGAAGGCAATGGGTTATTTTTAGTAATCCAAAAATTTGTACCTTAAAATAGTCTACTGATAATTATTGAAAGGGGCTGGGGAGATAGCTCACTGACACCATGCCTCCTTGGCAAGTGCAAGGTCCTGAGTTCAATTCCTGGTACCAAAATAAGGAGCCTATCTTCTAATAATTATTAAGTGTTTTGTCAAGCTAGAAAAATTTGTTTGCTCAGTAATACCTGTTCTCAAAAGCCTTTTTAATGCTAAATTACAGTATTATTACTGCTACATTTTGTGGCTTGAACATTTAAAATTTTACTTTAAAATAGGCTAGGGATAACTAATTATTTGAAGATATTGTTTATTAAAATATCACCAAAAACTGGCCTTTCTTAATTTTTTTTTTCATACTTGGGGTGATTAAAATGTTTTCTTTGTAATGTGAAATTGGGTTCAAAAACTGATGATGCTGTTTCACTTTTTTATAATCCTTTTGTTCTGTCCTCTACCTTGATTTGCTGTAGAATGTCTTTCAATCTTCCTTGGCCAGACAGATCATGTACAGAGCGGTAAGCCAATGCATAGAGCGGCTTTGTGGACGCATCCTCTCTCAGCATTCCTCATGTACCCCTCATGCTACCTATAAGTGCCTTGTGCTATCTTGGCTAAACTGTCATGTAGCTATTTCAAAAGCTGACCACTTCCTATTCTGCTTGTAGGATATGTCATGCTGATGAATCTGTTTTTTGCTGTTGCTTGATCATTTTGATTTTTTCTTGCATGTTTCTACCTCTCATTCTTAAAATATAAATCAAACTCCTTCATACCTAAGACATAAGTCCTGAAGTTTTTATTCTGAGGCAGGGAAGGGTAAAACAAGAGTATGTATACAGTCAAGCTTTGGAGATACTTTACTACAGTACTGTCTTCAGAAAATTATAGTCCCAAAATAATAAACAATTTTTTTGTCAGTGACTGAATCCAAGAACCATATACATGCAAAATGTCCATTCTGCCGCTAAGCTATATCCCCAACCTCAAAATTTTAAATTTGTTTACATTGTGTAAATTTATATTATTTCAATTTTTGTTACTGTTACTGTACAGTGCAATTTTCAGAGGAAATTGCTTCTTTTAAAATTTTAGGGTGAGTTCAATCCCTGGTACTGCAAAAAAAAATTAATCTATTTTTGAATCATCTATTTTCTGCTGTTAAAAGACCATTAAGGTAGTATAATTTTATTTAACTTCTAAATTTTCTCCTAGAATCTTAATTTTTCAGTTTCTGTTGTTCACATAGATATAATTTATCTTGAAAACATAATTTAGTTAAAAGTAGAGTAACTTGAATTTCTGAGCTCAATATTTTTTTTTTTTAAAGTTGAGATGGATTTTTTTTTTAGCCCCCTGGCTCAGGCTGCCTTAAGGGCAGGTCTGGTAAGGCCTGAGGAGCTGGGGATCGAACCACAGAATCCTGAGCCTGACTGCTTTGCTTAAGCAGGCACTTCAACAACTGAGCTAATGGGCAGGCCCCCTGCGCCCAATAAATTAAGTAAAAGTTTGTCCAAACTATTTTGTAGGTGTATCTGTTATTTATCAAAAGAAATTAAGGAAAAAATTTTAAACCTACTTTTAGAAATAGCCCAATCAAAGCTAAGCATTGAAAATAAACCCAAGCTATTGAATTTCATTAACTTTTAGTCAGTCTTAGGAAACATCTCAGAGTAATCATCAGCATTCTTATTCATAAAAACTTCAATGTGTCTTTGTCATACTTTCTGGTATGGGGTTCTGGCATTTACTGTAAATGTGATCTTTATTTCTTATTTGTGTGTGCGGGGGGGTGTGTGTTCTACCAGTTTATGCTTTTAATAGGACAGAACCTATAATTTAATTTCATGAAAATTTATAATCGAGATGGCACTAATGCATTTGTAGATAAAGAAAACGGTTACCTTTCCTTTCCTTTTGATGGCAAGCTGAATCTGAGTTTTAAGGTTGTTTGAACTACCTACTTCTGTCATATCAAACTGCCTGTGTTTCTCAGCTTTCCGTTATCGTGACAAAACATCTGAAATAATTTAAAAGGAAGAAAATTTTGTTTTTGCTCACTTTGTGGAGAATTGAGCTCATTTCTTTTGGCAGGAAGCATATATGGTGGGGAAAGCAGAGAGGAGCAAAACCATTCACCACAGCTGTGCACAGTGGACCGTGCCTACAATGCCAGGTCCTCAGAACCTGAGGCAGGACCACAGTGGCAGCCTCGTGTGGGCAGTTTAGCAAGATCCTATGTCAGTATTATAAAAAGGCTGGGCACATGAAGCCTAGTGGTAGAGCGCTTACTTGGTATGTGTGAGGCTCTGAGTATTTAGCAGCATATTCACATGGGCACGCATACAACACACACACCGCATGCACCCCCTAATACCTGTTCATTTAATGGCTGGATGAAAGAGTTCTAAAGAGTATTAGTCCCATTATTCTCTTTTAAGGGCACACCTCCATTGACCAAAGATCTCCCCGTAGACTGCTTCTTAAAAAGATGGTACTACCTTCCTGTAGCACCAGACTGGGGGAGTAATACCCACAGATTTCAACTAAGACATTTTCTAATGAACAGAGTTGAAAGTTTATAAGAAAGCCCTGGGTGAGATAACATCAAATTGTGTGCCTTTATGACTTACAACAAAGAAAAAACCTAGTCTTCCTTTAATAGTGGCCAATCTTGGTTTGGGGATATAGCTCAGCAGCATGCGCCTGCCTGTCAAGCACAGTGTTCTGAGTTTGATTCCCAGTATGGGGATTAAAAAAAAAAAAAAAAAGGCTAATCTTAACAGAAAACTGTTTTTCCACCTAGAAAGGTATAGTATTTTGTTCAGATATTGTAACTTCACCTTTTGGTTTTGGATTATGTGAAAAGTAATGTGTTAAGTACATTAAAGAGAGGTCAGTCAAACTTCCTGCAGAACTAACAGGTTTAGATCTATGTGTCATTTATGTTTCTGCCATTTCACGCAAAAAAATTGGCAGTAATAAAAATGGGAAGAAAAATTCTATAAGACACTTGGATGTAGAAGAGAAGCCTTGAGCACTCTTGCTAGAATTTGAACACTTAGTACCATAACCTGTTTTGTCTAGTAAATATATTATGTAGCACTTACTATACACTAAGCATTGTTCTAAGAGCTTTTGTGAAATAATTAACTGATTCCGTTCTCACAGTAACCCTGAAGGACAGATATTGTTATTACCACTGTACAGGTGAGGAACAGCACAGAGATTATGTAACTTCCCTAAAACCAAACAGAGGGGGCCAGGGAGATGGCTCAGTAGAATAAGTGCTTCCCTGGCAAGTGCAAGGACCTGAGTTAAATCCCCGGTTCCACCAGAAGAACCCCCCAAAAGCAGATCTTCAGTTTTAAGTGAATATTAAAATTGTGTAAAATTAAATTTTACAATTTAGGAACTTTCAGCCTATCAAATCCTTATGCCACTTTTGCTGACATAATTTATCTTCTTTCAGTTTCCTTAACATAGCTGTCCTAAAATGGGTGGCATATAGGCAGCAAAGAATATTTACATTTGTCTCAATATCCAGGGATGCGTGGTGGAAATGTTTGGTAACACCTTAAATGATGATTTCCCCTAAAATTCTTTGCTTATAGGCATGTAAGCAGCAGTGACCGAGTGGGCAAGCCTTACCGTGGTGTAAAGCCGGTGTTCAGCATTGGGGATGAAGAAGAATACGATACAGGTGTAGTAATGTGCTTGTCCATAGACTTCCTCCTCATTCCTCAGGAGTGATTACGGAGTCATCCCAGGAATAGCATACACCTTCTTCATAAGACAGCACAATAGCCAGGGATGTAGCTCAGTGGCGCAGCGCCTGCCTGGCAAATGCAAGATCCTGAGTTCAATTTCTGGTGTCAAAGAAAATTACACTGACTTTCTTCTGCAGAGAGAATTGGAGAGTTTGTGAGTTTCTGTGAAAACTTCAATTTTAGGTATCTTAAATTGCGTTTATTAGAAATCCAAAAGTAGGCTTTGGACATTAGGGATTCCCGGCTGAGGCTGAGGAGATGTCTAAGCTGATGAAGTGATGGTTAGCAGTATAGAAGTTGTATTTAGATGCATATGTGTGAATTTAAATTCCTTTAATCATCCACTGTGAGAGTTGTGGGACTGGGGTTCAGGGAATTGTAAATTGAAATATCTGAAAGGAACCTTTGAAACTGGAAGCAGTAACCTGAAGGGCCATGTGTTGATTATACTGTGGCAGGGAAGTTTACCTTTGTGGCAGTCATTTACATTTAAAGAAGTTATTACTTTCATTTATAATTTCATCCGACTGTCCTAATTAATACTAAAGACAAGACTCCTTTTTTGTGGACAACGTGAAAGGGTGTGAGCAGTGAGAGAAACACGTAGGTTTCACTGTTACTTAAGCTGGATATATGAGATTTCCTTGATCATTATGTCTCTATATTTTGAAGTATTTATTTTTAAAAAGACAAGAAAAGAACACTTCTCAGTATTAACCCTAGAGACTGTAATTCTTCTTTCTTAAGTTTGAAAAACAAGGTTAAACTGTTCTATATTTTTTGCATAAAATTTTTTCTGACTTATCCCTGCATCAATTTTATTATATTTTATTTTATTCCTTTTTAAGTGTAGTTTTAGTATTTTCACCTTACTTTCTTACCATATAGACATATTTCATAGCAATGTTTCGTGCCCTAAGAAAATCTAGTGCAGGGGTTTGGTTTTTTTTTCAGTTAGGAAACGTACCATTTTTAAAGTTGGCAATATTCACATTTAATACTTTCAATTCTTTGTAGATGAAATTGACAGTTCTTCAATGTCAGATGATGATAGAAAAGAGGTTGTCAACATTCAGACTTGGATAAACAAGCCCGACATCAAGCATCATTTTCCTTGTAAAGAAGTGAAAGAAAGTGGACATATGTTTCCTAGGTACCTTTAAAGATGTCTTTAGAAGTATAATTGAATTTGTAGGAGTTAATCATGTAAAACTGAATTACAAAGACCTTTTACTTATCCAGCTATAATAGGATATAATTTTCTTCTCTCGTCTTTTATTGTGTCTTGACGTTTAAAAATATTTGTGTAATTTTTATCTTGAAAATAGTACACTAAGCACTTCTAAAATAATCTCCTAGATTCACTTGTTCTTACCACTTCACCATTACATTTATGGATGTGCATATGTACACCTATAGTTGTCTAACTTTCTCATGAAGTTTTATAGATATGACACATCACAACTAAATTCTTGGGCTAGGGATATAGCTCTGTGGCATAAGTGCCTGACTGGCAAGTGCAAGGTCCTGAGTTTGGTCCCCAGTACCACAAAAGAAAATAAAACTTGGGCTGGTGAGATGGCTCAGTGGTCTAAAGCACCTACTTAGAACAAGCTAAGCTAAGCAAAGCACAGGGACCGCAGTTCAGTCCCCCAGCACCACATGCCAGCCAGCCCGACCCCCTGGTGGGCTGAGCTGGCCACACACACACAAAATAAATAAATAAATAAATAAACAAACAAACAGTTTAAAAAAAAAAAAAGAAAACTGATATTCTGTACCAACTAAATTCTTTAGCATAAATATCCCAAGTATAAGAACATTCTTCACAACTCCAGTGACATTACCCCAACTAATGTTGAAAAAATGTGTACCACTCAATATACAGATCATAGAGTTTTCAGGGTGTCTCCAAATTACCTTTTATAGGCTGTTTCATTGTGGATCCAGAATCCAGTTTTAGTTAAAACGTTGCATTTGTTTGCCTCCTTGTTCTCACTCCCTATACTGCTGTACTAGACCTTTACCTCTCACTTGCTCTTTCTCTTCATGATGTACAAATGCTTGAGTCCACCACAGTTGTCCTACAGATTATTCCATATTCTGGACTTGTCTGATTCTTGTGTTACTAATACTGTCTTTATTGTATTATAAATCTGTTATTGTGTTAAAATGAGCTCAGATAGAAGGGGTGTGTTAATAATTCTGTGGTCATTTTGTCTTTAGATTCAGGCACACAACATACATGAAGTATGTAAGGAAGCCCAACCATTGCCTAGTGGTCTTTGATACTAGATACAGACCATGCTGTGTTGATGCAGAACAGTTTTGAATATATGTAAAATTACTATTTTAATGCTTTTTATGTTGCATTTACAGAGTATTATGCCTTTTATATTTATGGTAGTAAAACTTTAATTTTGCATATGATTAAACAAAAGTTAAATTTATTGCGTAGTTTATAGTTTTTATACTAAAAGTAATTTTATTTAGAGATAAACATTTTTTATAATTAGAGTTATTGAAACAGCACCTCTTTTGAATTTTATTGAAAACATTTTGTCTTTTAATGCTCTTTTTTCTCTCTCTCTCTCAAGTCATCTGTTGGTTACTGCCACGCATATGTACTGTTTAAGGGAGATTCTTTCACGGAAAGGATTGGCTTATATACAGTCACGACAAGCACTAAATTCTGTAGTTAAGATCACATCCAAAAAAAAGCATCCTGAGCTAATTACCTTCAAGTATGGAAATAGCAGTGCTTCAGGAATAGAAATCTTGGCTATTGAAAGGTAAGATGTTTCTTAGAATAATATCTGAATTATTGCAAGTCATTATTAAGCACATTTTGTTTTCTCACGTTTGGGGAATGGGTGGTGGAACAAGATACCTGAAGCACTTGTATAGTATTCCTCACTGTCTTTTTTTCTCCCCAGCTCTGAGTCATATGTGGTTTCAGTAAGTGCCATAGTTAATTGCATAGCCCCCTCCCCTAGCCTGTGCAGTACTGGGAATTGAACCTTTGCCCTGAGCTACGTCCTTTTTTCCCTCCCTCCCTCCCTCCTCTCCTTGCATTCTTTCATTCTTTCTGATGGGTTCTTACTAACTTGTGAAGACTGGGCTTGCACTTTCCTTCCTTGCCTCAGCCACCTCCAAGTAATTAGTACTACAGTCGTGTACTACCGTGCCCATCTTTAATTTCATAGATTTTTTTAATACAATAGAATCCATTCCAGTGTTGCACTACATATTGGTTTGCAGTGAAATAAGAAATTTATCTTAGAATATAAGTCAATGTTCTTACTTTTCTTCATCAGAAAATTCTTTTGGCTTCCCTCCTAAGCGCAAGGGCCTGAGTTCAATCCCCGGTTCCAAAAAAAAAAAAAAAAAAAGAAAATTCTTTTGGAAAAAAAAAAATTCTTTTGGGCTTAAGGATATAGCTCAGTAGTAAAGAACTTCCTAGCATATGTAGGGCTGCAGATTAAATGTCCAGTACTAAAAAACAACAAAACAGAAAAAGTTTTTGACTGCTGTCTGTGAAGAGTGTGGTGATGTAATACAGGTTGAGCATCCCTGTCTAAAAATTTCACATGCAAAATGCTCTAAAGTCCAAAATACTGTGAGTGCTGATGTGTTTCCACAAGTGGAAAATTCTTTATTGTGAAATTCTGTTTTATGTACTAAATTTATTTATCTATTTTTTTTAATGTATTTAGTACAGGGTCTCAGTACACAGATTGAACTTGTAGTGATCCTCCTGTTTTCAGCCTCTGAAGTGCTGGGATTACAGGTGCGTGCCACCACGCCCGGTCTCAGTCACAGTCTCAGCATGCCTGGGGGGCAAGAACAGCACAGCATGCCAGGGATCGAACCCCAGTCCCTGCAAACCCCAGTCCCTGTGTCTGCCTAAGCAGGCACTTTAATCTGCTGAGCTGTCTGGCTGTACTAAACTTAAAATATTGTATAAAATTACTTTTATGTCATATATCTAAGGCTTATATAAAACATAGATGAATTTAGTATTCAGTCTTGGGTCCCATCATAAAGATACTTTGTTATGTATATGCAGATACTGCATAATCAAAAAAATTATGAAATACTTACAGTTCCAAGCATTTTAGTTAGTGGGCACTCAACAAGTAGTTTACAGTCTGCTACAAACAGGCAGCCCCCATCTCACTGTGTATCAATAATAAAAAAACTCCATAGACTGTCACAGGCCTATAAGCAACACTGATCTTGAAACTAAGCTACCGTTAGTCTATACATCAGATTGTAAAAGCCAAAGAGGTTGACTAATTTCCCAGACTTTTGACACTTAGCTTGTGATGGAACCAAATACAGTGCTCATGCTTCCTAATCTGTGATTCATTCCATCTTGCATCAGTTAAGATTGTTCTCCTAGAGATTCGATAATACACCTCTTACTTATTTATGGGAGTTCTTAAAGTAATGTCTGAGGAATTATTTTATTTTTATTTATTTATTTATTTATTTTTTTTTTTTGTGGAACCAGTGATTGAACTCAGGCCCTTGTACTTGCCAGGCAAGCCCTTATGCTACTGAGCTATCTCCCTGGCCCCTGAGCAATTTTAATCAGTCTCATTTGGAAGAGATAGTTAATTCACTTCCTTCTTGGTAGTGACAAGCATTAGATAGTGTCATGATTCTGTACTGTTGTATGTACCTCATGCAAAGAAAGTAATACCTGCTTTTTTAAAAATAAAAATCTTGACTGTAATAATAACATCCTATTTAAAAATATCTTTAATAGATAATGTATTTATCCTATAAAAATAGTCAGAAAAATATAAAGAACATGTCCCTAAATCCTATCATATTAACAATTTGGTATTTTTTTAGATATCTTTCTATATATATGTATACATATATTAAATCTAATGCAGCCTCAAATGTTCTGATTTTTTTAAAAATATGAAAAATACATTGTCACATATTCTTCGTAGTGGTTGATATGGATGTTCTCCATAGTGATTGTATGGATGTTCTCAGGGGATTGATTTGAGCAGTCTCTTGTTGATTGATGTTTACATCATTTCCAATTTCACTGTTAATATACTTTTTACAAAATCCATGCTGGGTGTGGTGGTGCACACCTATGATCCCAGCCCTCAGGAGGCTGAGGCAGGAGAATTTTTAAATTTTTATTTATTTATTTATTTATTGTGTGTGTGTAATCGGGGATTGAACTCAGGCCTTTGCACTTGCAAGGCAAACACTTACTCTACTGAGCTATCTCCCCGGCCTAAAACCCAAGAGCTGCTTTTTTTTTTTTTTTTTTGGGTGGAACTGGGGATTGAACTCAGGCCCTTGCGCTTGCTAGGCAAACACTTATTCTACTGAGCCATCTCCCTGACCCAAGGCAGAATTGTCATGAGTTAGAGACCAGCCTGGGCTACACAGTGAATCCAAGACCAATCACAGCTACATGGTGAGACTCTTGTCTCAAAACAAAATTTTCATATTTACATACTTGCCCAGTTCTTCTCTATGAGACAAAGATTATATAACTTTAATAACTGTTAATAAAAAAAGATTTGAATTATGATTCATGTATAATAGTAATTAAAATTTTTGTTTTAAAGGTTTTTCTGTAAGTTTTAATAAAGAAGTTGAGTTTTAAGGGCCGACCAGCTAGCTCAGCGGACTAAAGTGCCTGCTTAGGCAGGTGCAGTGACCAGGGTTCGACCTTCCCTAACCCCCAGGTGCTGTGACAGGTGATTGAGACTGAGTGTGGTAGCATGCACCTGTAATCCCAGGGCTTGGGAGGCTGAAAACAGGAGGATCACTATGAGTCTGAGCTGTGTAGTGAGACCCCGTAGACTCTGTACAACATATGTAAAAAAAAAAAATTGAGTTTTCTTGGATATAATTTTTTCAATTTTACATCTTTGGTCCAGGGTATCACTACACAGCTCAGACTCATAGTGAACTTTCTGTTTTCAGCGCTACCACACCTGTACTCGTAGCCAGCTCAGCATACCCAGGAGCAGGCCTGGTGTGGCATGTGGTACCAGAGATTGAACCTAGGTCCCTGGGCTTCTTAAGCAGGTGCTTAGTCCACTAAGCCATCTTGCTGGTCTTCAAGTTTTCTTGTATATAGATAAGCACTTACTTTAAATTCAAAGATTTGAAAGATAATCATAATAGTTGGAGATCAACCAGATTTCTTTCCCCTTGTTTTTAACTTCTATACTATCTTGCATATGTTTCACTTACCAATAAAATATACAGTAGAAGGACCATGGAGACGGCTCAGTGGCACAAGCGTCTGCTTGGCAAGCACAATGTCCTGAGTTTGATCCCTGGTACCCCCCAAAAAAGTACACTCAAAACACTGGGACTAGGGAGGTAACTCAGTAGAATAAGTGCTTGCCTGAGTTCAATCCCTGGTTCTGCCAAAAAAAAAAATATAGATAGATAGATAGATAGATAGATAGATAGATAGATAGATAGATAGAGGAATTTTTGTTGATTTTATATGAAGTATTAAAATTTTTATTTTCTTAGAAGGATTTCATCTATAGTGTTAACATTTTATAATAGTGATGCATTTCACTTTTAAAACATATTGGGGCCGGGGAGATGGCTCAGTAAGGGCCTGAGTTCAACCCCCAGTTCCATAAATAAATAAATAAATAAATAAATAAATAAATAAATCATATTTAGATTCTATAACATTTTTTAATGTGCATAACCCTCTATAAAATTGGGATAACTGTACTTATTGCATACATCTGAATCTGTTTTCAGGAAATTTACTTGCTCAGTATTAAACCATTAAGTGTGGAAGTTGTCATTTGGAATTAGAAATCAAAAACATGACTTTGTAGCTGATTACATTTTATCTGTGGTGGGCACCAAATATTCTATTTGATTGCTTTGTGTTTTATTATCCAGTTATGTATATTTAATAATAGTAAGAAGTTTGGCTGTGTAAAAATGTGCAAAATGGCATTGTTTGTATATTTTCTTTTAAAATAAGCTTTGACGTATCTTTTAAAATAAGTTATGGGTAGTACATGGGTGGAGATCTATCCTGGCTTTTTGAGTCAGGGAAAGCTTCCCAGTAAAGGTGGTATCTCAGCCGAGTTCTGAAGGCAAAGTACTACATTAATGCTTTTTCTCTTCCGTAGGTACTTGATTCCCAATGCAGGAGATGCTACCAGAGCCATAAAACAACAGATCATGAAAGTTTTGGATGCGTTGGAAAGTTAATATACAAGAAAATTACCTAAGTTAAATGAATTCAACCAAGAGAAACATGAACGTATATTTACTGACTGAATACTAACCAGAGACCTTTCATTTGTTTATGAGGGTGCTTGAATGGTGGGTCTAAGTATAAATTATTGCAGTCAATTTCTGGGTGGTTAAACTTTTTTTAAATCTTCTTTTGCATTTTCAGTTTTATAAAATGATTTATTATAAAGATCAGTTATTAAATGACTTTGAAGAAATTATCTTCAGGCCCTGTGGACAAAGGGCACAGAATGCAGTTCTGTTTTGAAGAACTGTTTTAAGGGAGCCTACATCACTTTCAGAGTGTAAAGCAACTGCACACATGTATTTGCAATGTCTTCGTTGGAAATTAGAGTAGAATTAGTTGAAGAGACATCCTCAATTGCTAATTTACCCACTGAGCAATACCAGAAACTAAAAAACATAGGTTAATAATTAGTTCATTGTTTCTGTTGTTAAAATGAATGCAGTCTTTTTAATGAAGATTCCAGCCAACTCAAAATACAAATTAACTAGTGAAGTATCCAGCCATCACTTCCTAAGTCATCTGTGCTCCACTAAGTGATTATTTGGATTACTAAGTGCTTCAGGAATACTAAATTTCATCTTAATGGTTTCTAAGGAGAAGTTGAAAGCATTATGAGTAGGTAGGCATGTTAAGATTAAAATTAGCATTTTAGGGACAAAATTGTATGCTGCCGTTACTTCTATTACAAGCAGCTTATTTAATTTAGCTTATTTCAGCACAAATGTTAAGCACACATTGATATACCTGAGGTGATGATCTGTGACCACACTAATATCCACTTAAATAAAAGCCACATAAGCAGATGGCTGTATTGAATTTCAGCTGTTTTTATACCAATTTCTGAAATCTCTTTCTGTTCTTTTGCTTTGTCTTCCATTAAAGTTTCAGCACTTTGAGATTTTTCTTAATGTGACAAAACTAAATGATCTGCTTTATTTTACAGATTTCTAAGTTTAATTTACTGTGGCCCATATTAACTAGTAAGAGATCCAACAACACTTCACAGGCCTATGATATTTTAAGTATCTTTTTGGAAGATAGCAAATATGATCTTCATGTCCTAAAATGCAACAGGTTATCTCTGAAAGGTAGATAGAAATACCTACGTGTACCCTGTTAATAGCCAGTTACTTTAATTTACTTAATGGAAATCAAGTGAATAAAAGGAGCATAGTTTAAGAAATTTTCTTCTACTATTAAAGCAGTTTGAGTGGTTGAAGACATTTGCATGAAAGTGCACCTAGTGCAATACTTGATATTTATAACTCTTCCCCAAAACTGTTGTATTGCAATTTTCCCTTTTTCTTGGCATTCCCTTTAGAAATGTTTTGAAGTCTCATTTTTTGCCCATTTCAGCCATGGGACTTTTCATAATATTAATGTAAAGATGTTTGTGTTACTGTTTATATGTATTAAAATTGTAAATAAACTGGTACAGTTTGCTCTAAATATTCTTAAAGTCAGTGTCTTTTTTCTTTCTCCCCTTTTGTAAATGTCTAGATGCTACAAAGCTTAAAAAAGGTACTTTTATTTTTCAGGTTGAAATGATTAGATTTCATATTTCTATGAGATTCCTGTTTCTGTTCATTACAAAATGAGGAAAAGAGATAGCTTAAAACTAAAAATTAATGGTACAAGCTGGACAAAGTCATGCATACCCATAATCCAACAACACTTGTATTACTTAGGTGACTGAGGCAGGGGATTGCTTGAGCCCAGTGGTTGGAGGCCAGCCTGGGCAACCTAGATACTTCTTTTTTAAAAAAGCTCAAATGATATTAAAGTGTACATGGGGTAAATTATTACCTTTAATTACTTAGCTTCTATGAACTTCATTTTTCCTCATCTGAAATAACACGAAAGTTAGAAGATTGGTTAAATTGAGAAAAAAGAGAAGTGTTTCCTCTTTACTCAGTACACTTTGGAAATTACAATTGCTCATTAAGGTGTAGTATTAACTATCTTTAGAGAATAACTCCACTTGCTCACCCAAATTTATACTGATGTTGCACAATCATTTTTTTTTTTTTTTTTTTTTTTTTTTTTTTTGGTGGAACTGGGGATTGAACTCAGGCCTTTGCACTTGCCAGGGAAGCACTTATTCTACTCAGCCATCTCCCCGGCCCCTAGTGCTAATTTTTTCAACAGCCACAATCTACTTGGCCCCAGCTTTCCAGGCACTTCCTTTCTGGCCAAGCCTCACATCATTTGAGTCTGCCTTCGCTCTTGATCTCCTCGTTAACATGGCAGAAATCAGCCATATCCCATGCCACAGTCTAAATATTAGGCTGCCTTGAAATTTCCTCCATGTCTGCCACCTTTAAAATTCAGCCTCACAGGAAGTCTGAGGACAAAGGCAAAATGTAGGTAAATTCTTTGCCAGAACCTAATATGCATGGCCTATAATCCAGTGACCAGTTGAGTCCTTATTCTACTGGAATCTCGTAAGCCTGGCCTCTACTCTGCACATTCTTATCGCCATTCTGGCTGGAATTCCCCATCACCACTCTGGCCAAAATTCTGTTTACAGCATTTTAGAGCTTTTTCTCTATCCTGTATATCCAAACTTTTTAAAACTCCACAACCCAGTTCCAAAGGCTTTTGAATGACATGATCAGGAAGAGTCTCAGCCATGATGTCACTTTTGGTACCAACTGTCAGGCACTTTCCTGGAACAAAATACCTGACACCTGCAGTGTAAAGTAGGAGAGGATTATTTTGGCCCACAGTTGTCAAAGGATTCAGTCCCTGGTTGTAGGCTCCAGGTCAGATACAGCAAGGTGGAAAGGCAGAGCAAAAGAGAAGCTGGCAGTCAGCAGAGAGCAAGAAGGATGTACTCCACCTGGACACACTTCCATGGCCTCATGGCCTCCCTTCAGGACCCCCCTCTTAACAGACTTGGGGGCATTTTAGATCTGAGCTATAACACCAGTATTCACACAAAGTATAATTGATTTTTGTATATAGATGTATTAGGATTTTGTTTTTAAAAAGTTTTGAAACAGGGTTGTAATCCTTCTGCCTCAGCCTGTCAGAGTGCTAGGGTTAAAGTTATGTACACCATAATTGCTTCAGTTTTCTTTTTTGGTACTGGGAATTAAACTCAGGACCATCTCCCCAGTCCCAATTTAATTTATTTTTTAATATTTTTTTTATTTTTAATGTGTTTACTACAGGGCTTACAGGGTCTTGCTACACAGATCGGACTCGTAGTGATCCTCCTGTTTTCAGCCTCCCAAGTGCTAGGATTACATGCTTGTGCCACCACGCCCAGTGTCATTCGCTTTCAGCACACCCCTAGACTCTGCGTCTGCCTAAGCAGGCGCTTTAATCTGCTGAGCTATGTGGCCAGCTCATATTTCAATAATTTTAAAGTGTGCAATTTTTTTTTTAAGTTTATTTATTTATTTAGTGTGTGTGTGTGTGTGGCCAGCTCAGCCCACCAGGGGGCGGGGCTGGCTGGTGTGTGGTGCTGGGGGATTGAACCGCTTTCCCTGTGCTTTGCTAAGCTTGTTCTAAGTAGGTGCTTTAGACCACTGAGCCATCTCACCAGCCCCTAAAGTGTGCAATTTGATTCATGACATTAAATGCATTCACTAATTTTATTTTCAGGTCTAAGTAAGTAATTCCAACTGACCTTAAACTTACTGTGTAGTGTTGGAATTACAAGCATGTACCACCATGTCTGGTTTAGGATTTTTTTTTTTTTTTAATGTTATTGGCACACTTTTGACCTACATAGTGATCACAGTCATAGGGAATTTGTATCTGAGCAGAGTATATCTTGATTCTTTCATTCCCCATTCCCCTTCCCTCCCTCCAACCTTTCTTCCCATTTACGAAAGATTTTTCCTTTTTCTGTTTTTCCATTTTGCCTTCCCTCCCCTGCTTCCCTACCTTGTTCAGCTTCCCATTTGAACCTTCTCTTCCTTTTTCCCAATATCTACCATCCAATTTGGTCTTTTATTTACCCTGTTAGTTTCTCACAGGAGGTGTTTTTACATTTTCAATTTGATCCTTTCAACTAATTTGTGGAGGCAGAACAGTTAAAAAAATCATACTATATATATCTATATATATGTATATATATAGATATCTATATATATATATATATATTTAAATGAATACAAGGTATTTCTGCTGCATCCTCAGTGCTTATAGCAGTGCCTGACATGGAGTGGAGCTCGATCTTTATTTGTTGAACAGAATGATAAGAACAATAGAGATTGTCACCTGGCGACTTAGAGCTGACAATGACATTTTCTGTGACCATGCAAGTTTTACAGTTTGCAGTGGCAGCATTTAAAAATGAAACTTTTCTGGTGCTAGGGAGATGGCTCAATAGACTAAGTGCTTGCCTGATAAGTGCAAGGGCCTGAATTCAATCCCCAGTTCTGCCAAAAAGAAGAAAAGAAACTTTTCCATAATTTGGATATTTGCCTTCTAAGTAACATTTAACACTCCATGTCAGATGATTATATATACTTTTTCTGTGGAGGTGGTGGGAACCAAACCGAAGACCTTGAGCATGTAAGGTAAGCATGTACTCTGCCACTACCTATATTCCCAGCCTCAATTTAAGTGTTTGCATTATTGTATTGTCATCAAAACAACCCTACGCTGTATCTCTAGTCTATGGATGCACACTTAACAAAAGCATGCAGGTTGTGAGTAGTAGTTCTACTACTTCCAGAGTTCATTGTCATAGCTGCTATACTAATCACTCTGCCCTGTGTTGTCTTGAGAACTGTAGTTCAGAGCTAGTGACCTGCAGTGCACCATTTTTCTCTAATTGATACTTTCACTTTAGAGGTACCTGTCTAGTGGGAGTGTTCAGTGGTCTTGTTATACACTAAGTAACTTGTCCAAAGTCACCATCTGTTAGCAGAGTTCACAACTCATTGTTTTAATGGATTGTACCAGAAATTTCAATACAACTATATGCAGGTATGTGTATATTTAAGGAGACCTACACATGTAGGCTCTTTTCTCCGTATAAAAAGCTCTAACCCAATATTATCATTTCCAAGTTTAGTCTTTTGCTTTCAGTAGTATATTTTCTCTTGGATTTTTCATCTCAGTTTCTGTGCTTATTCTGTGCAAAGGACTGCAATTATTTCTTATTTTCAGCTCCCTTATTTGCATATCCCCCTCCCTCCTGAAGCAGAACTCATATTCCCCAAGTTTACCTAATTCTTTTTTTTTTTTAAATTTTTATTTATTTGTGGTACCAGGGATTGAACTCAGGATCTTACACTTGCCAGGGAAGCGCTTATTCTATTGAGCCATCTCTCCGTCCAAGTTTACCTAATTCTGTGAAGGAATGATTAGAGGAATGCTGACAGAGGGGCTTGTAGGTCTTCCCAGGATGAGGAAGGTGTGGATGGATGGTGTGATGAAAAATAGAAGAGGGATATAGGGATGTTTCATGGTAGAGTGAAAAGGGCCCTATCCCTAACCATAGGTGGGAGATAAGATTTGAAAGACAGGAGTATCTAGATTTTCCTTTTTTGGAGGGTTGGGGATTAGGGAAAATTGGAAAACCAGGCATAAATGGTGGTGAGCATGAGCAAAACGGCTGTGAGGAAGGCTCTTTTGGAGATGATAAACTTAGTTTCAGATAACTGGGCTTGTATTGTTTTGGGACATTAAAGCACCCAAAAATAGAACACTAGCAAGTATCAGTATATCTGGGTGATTTGTTAAGAATATTGTATTTGAACTTTTATCTTTTCCCTTTATATAGATCATGCCGACTTCCACCATGCCTAAATTAAGCCACAGAGATTTTGTTCACAGGGCTATAGCCAATCAACATACAGGGTTACACTGGCCAGAGAGGTGATCCACCTAACAGGTCAAGAATCGGCCACCCTAGGCATGAGGACTTTTCTACCCCTGGGTGGCTGCTTTAAACATTTACCAACACAAAGCCACGACTTGGGCAGGCCCCTTTACTCCTTTCTCGGCAGGCAATTTTCTTTTCGAGCTGCATTGCAACTAACCCTTTACCGGTCCTTAATGGGTGTTTGAGGCAGACACGTAACTCAGTAGTAGAGCGCGTGCTTAGGATATGCAAGGCAGGCCCTGGGATCCATCCCGAGCTCTGCAAAAACAGTCACCGCCAAAACAAAACTGCGTAGGCAAGAAGGCACAGCCAACTCCCAGCGTCCTGAGCCAGCACAGCGGCCCCGCCCACAGCTCTCCGGGCCCCGCCCTTTGCTTGGCTGTTGTCGAGGCCCCGCCCCCGCCCCCGAGCTCCGCCCCTCGCGCCGCGGCGTCTTGGCCGCGCCCCTGCGTGCTCCGGCTTCGGATTGTCCTCCCGGGAGACCATGGCTTGTAAGTGGCGGGGCCGGCTGGCTGGCTGTGCGCGGCCGAGGGGACGCTTCGGTGCGGCGCCGGCGGATCGGCGCCCCTGACCCCTCTGGCCACGGCCTCTGGGTGTGTGGCTGAGGTGGTGGCGGGCAGCCCGGCGCGCTCCGGGGTCTCGAGTTCCCTGGCGACCGGGACGCGGCGAGCGCGCCAGGCCGCACAGCAGCGGATCTGCTGGTGGAGTGTGGGGGTGTCGCGGGCAGTGTGTGTGAGGTTTTCAGGTTTCGGGGTTTGGGCGTGACGGTCGCTCTAATATTTGCTTAGAAGTTTTATGCAACCGCTTCCCCCTCCCCCCGCCAACTTTCCTCGTCTATAAATGCATATGTGTTGGAACTGACATATTTAAATGTGCCCCACGCTGGTCCCGTCCCTGAAGATATTTTCTTTTTTTTTTCTCCATATCATTTCACTGTGAGGGTTTAATAAGTATTAGGGCAGCCAAGGTTGGCAAAATCCATTCAGTCCAACCTTTCCAGATGAGATGAAGTGACTAGTATCTCGTCCTCCCGTGTTCGCCTTAATGGTGGGATTGCCCTCTTGCAGCACTGTGCAGAGAGTGGGTAATGTGCAGAATGTCCGCAAGTTCCAAAGCTGGTTGGGATGAAGGGAAACCACCAGCATGACCGTGGTGTGTGTATCTTCTTCAGAAGCAGAAAGTCCAGTATCTCAAGGGCAGTGAAGAGCATTGATGGGCTTGTGCCAGCTCAAAGTATCCTTTTGTCCCAAGGTAACGTCAGCTTTTGCTTCCTGTTTACCTGCAGCGCTCTGCAAAGCTTGGCAGGCGGGTTATAAGGTCCAGCCTGGCAATTTAGCAACTTTGTAATACCCTGTCTCAAAATAGAAAAAAAAAAAAAAAAGTTGGGATTTTCGCTATATAAAGGCATTAGGTTCAGTTCTAAATACAAAACAGACAGCTACCTTCAGAAAAAGAGCTACAATTAGCTTTCTCCCTATATTTAGAAAAACTAAGAAATGAGCCATTTACATTTTCATACTTCACTGGTTTAACCCTGAGCCAGAGCCTTTTAAGAGCCCATGTTTTCTTAGCATAGATCATCTAATCTGTGCATTAGACTGTTGGTAGTTGCAGCAGTTATACAGTCTCCATATATGGACAGATGCAGTCTGTTGGAGACCACGTTTCCATCTAAATTCAATGGGCAGATCTAACAACTATTTGTGTTTGTCCTTAGCTTTCCGCTTGGCCCTCATCCAGCTTCAGGTTTCTTCCATCAAATCAGATAATGTTGCTCGAGCTTGTGGCTTTGTTCGGGAGGCAGCAAAGCAAGGAGCCAAAATAATTTCTCTGCCTGTAAGTACAGTACTCAGCCCTTTCCAGGTCCCATAGAATTACGGTACTTCTGGGTGTCTTGTGTTCCAGGCCCAGAGTGTGTTTTGGAGCTCTAGGATTGTGCCATGTTTGTCTTATCTTTGTCTATCACAAGAGACCTTCGCAGGTTCTTTGTCACAGGATGTATGAACATGGTTGCAAGTTTTTAAGTTAATTAGGTGTAGATCAAGAATGCTTGTATATTGAGGAATTTACCTCAGATAAAATGATCTGCTTGAATACTTAACTTTGTACTTTATCTAATTAAGTCTTTGAAGGATGAGAACATGCTAACTTTTAACACTAAACCTCCAACATTTTATTTTTTTTTAATGAAAAAAATTGTGTATAGACATTTAGGAAGCTAGTGGCTTCTCAAAGTATATACAGACATTTAGGAAGCTTGTAGCTTCTCAAAGTGAGCATCTCTTTTGTAGATTGTTTCTTGAGCAGTGAAACCAGTTGAAGGTTGCCCCACCTTTCTGTTGTTGTTTTTCAGAAAGCTCAGATTTAGCTGCAGAGAGGACTCCCCAGATGTCAGGACATGTATTTTCTCCCATCTTTTTCAAAAGCCTTTTGGGTGTCAGCATTTGGGACTATTACAGATAATGCTGTCTTGTGTCCAGCTATGAAGAGGCAGGGTTAGCAGTTGTCTGCTGATCTTGTTTAGATTGACTGGAGAATTTTCAGAGCCACTTTTTGTTTTAATTAGGTGGCCATGAAACTTAAGCCTGCTACAAATGTGGCCAGTGAATAGGAATCTTTAACAAGGGAACTGAAGATCCCACCATTAATCCAGTCATGGTGCTAGTCCTGGGACTCCCCTGTATTGGCCTAATCATGGTCCCTTGTTGCACAAAGCCTAGGAATAAAAGTACTTGAATTGGGGCCGGGGAGATAGCTCAGTGGAATAAGCGCCTCCCTGGCAAGTGCAAGCAAGGGCCTGAGTTCAATCCCCCGTTCTGCAAAAATAAATAAATAAACAAAGTACTTGAACTGTGCATGTGCTTACCTCACAGATGTATCTTGTACAAGCTGGTGAGCTTTGACCTTGAGTTTCTGAGCACAGTGTAGTACCTAGATGATATCATTAAATAAAAAGTGAATGAATAAGAGTTGGAATCTAGTATTCTTTTCTTATAGTTTTGCAATATGTCAGAGAGCTATTGAACACAGCTATACTGCCAGTGAATAAGAGACCTTGTAGGATTAGAATGATAGTGCTAAGCCAGGTGTGGTGGTGTACACCCAAATCCCAGTACTTGGGAGGCTGAGGCAGGAGAATCATTGCAATTGAGACCAGTCTGGGCCACAGAGTGAGCTCAAGGCCAACCTGAACACAGCGGGATCCTGTCTCAAAAAGAACCCCTACCCCCCCAAAAAAAGAAAAAGATAAGAATGATAGTACCAAAGGTAATATAAAAAGCTTCATCAATGGCTTCATCTCCAAGCTTCGAACAAGCTTCATCTACAGCTTATTTATAAATGAAGAAATGTCTTAAGCCTCATGGCTTTCAAAGCTTTTCTTATTTTTTGTAGACAAGTTTCATAGATTTATGTAGATAACAGTGTCATTCTTGCACTTAAGTGGAGAGTTTACCCAAATTCATGTGAGTAAACCTGATTTGTAGTGTGGCTTGGGTGCCTGAGCTTGGCAGCTCCTTCTGCAAGCATGAGGCAGATATAGGTCTAGCATTTGCCAGGGTGAGCAGGAGTGGTAGAGCTCACATGAATTTCTGCCCCCAGGCCCACCTGAGGAAGTTGCTTGCTCTGCCTTTGGTCACGGGCTCTTGAGCTTGAGCTTTAGGGTTTTCTTTTGCTGTGTTTTGGTTCCTGTGGAAGTAGAACTAAAAATAGTAACTGTCTTATTTCAGCAGAACTTTAAAATGGGCTAAATGTTTTGATATTTTTTTCCCTTTTTCTCTGCTATTATTATTCTAGGAATGCTTTAATTCTCCATATGGCACAAAATATTTTCCTGAATATGCAGAGAAAATTCCTGGTGAATCCACACAGAAGCTTTCTGAAGTAGCAAAAGAGTGCGGCGTATATCTCATTGGAGGTAACTTCCTTCCATGTGATGTAACGTTATTGACTTGGAAAATATTTGAATAATGCATGTTACATTTAAACAGTGGAACACAATTCAGCCATTGAAGGGAGAAAGTATATTCCTGTCTAGTAATGTGGGAAAAGCTTAAGACACACTTGTTAGGTGGAAAAAAAAAGTTCACTGTGCTCATGAGCAGAGCATGGCCATTCAGATTAATCCCACACACAAAAAACATGACTATGACTTTTTTTTTTGACACTGAGAGTTGAACTCAGGACCTTGTGCTTGGTAGGCAGGCATTGTGTTGCTGAAGCTGGCCCCGGCTATGACTTTCATATGTAGTTATATATACAAAGGCATATTAAGTATTACAGAATAATACTAAATGATACTGATTTTTTTTCTGGAGAAAAAATAGAGTTGAGTAGAACACAGAGTTGAGTAAAAATAGGGAAAGAGAAATTGTGTGTCTTTTATTACATAATGTAGAATTGAGAAAATTTTTTTCATAGCAACCAAATATATAAAGATAGCTTTATTTTTGTACTCTTAAAATACATTTTAGATATTCTACTTGCTAAAATATTTTATATGTGCTGCTGAATGGAGCACATCTATTTGCTAAAATAAAAATAAGCATACTGGCATGTGGGGGGTTTTACACACCTGTTATCCCAGCACTCGGGAGGCTGAAGCAGAAGAATTGCCATGAGTTTTAGGGCACTCAGTTACATGATAAGTTCAAGGCCAGCCTGAAATACTTAGCAGGACCTTGTCTCAAAAAAAGAAAGAAAGAAAAACACACCACACTGAAACTGTTGAATAGGTACAGCAAACAAAATTGATCTTTGTATTATGACATACTAAGGATTAGAGAAGAATAAGAGATAACAAAAGCAAAAAGCATATAGCTAAACTGTATTCAGTAATGGAGAACCTGTGACTTAAGTGTCATCTTTTTTTTTTTTTTTTTTTTTTTTTTGCATTTTAGGAAAGGGTCTGCAGGGTGTTCAGGGTCTCATTACTAGATCGGACTCAGTGATCCGCCTATTTACAGCCTCCCAAGAGCTGGGATTACAGACACGTGCCACCATGCCCAGTCTCAATTGCTGTCTTAGCGTGCCTTGGGGGGTGGGGCCAGCATGGCAGGCCTGGGGATCGAACCCCTGGCCCCTGTGCCTGCTTGCAGGTGCTTTAATCCACTGAGCTATTTGGCCGGCCCCTTTAAGTGTCATCTTGAGACCTTTTGGAATGGTCTTGTTGCAGAGTCTGGTAAATTTAACTTCAGCAACAAGAAATTACTTTTCCTTAATGTTACATATTAAGTGTTGCTCAAGATGTTGTCTGAATTTCAGGAACAATTTGGTTATTTTTTAAACCTGTCTTTGGCATCTGACTACTTGTATTTCATCTGCACTTTGAAGTTAATATTTGAAAGATCATATTCAAGAGTAAGTGCTTAAGTAAAACTTGAAAGGATAAATTTTATTAGACCCAGTGCACAGTTTATTCTGATGATGTAAATGATATGTATGCCTCCGTCCTTTATTCAGTTATCACAAAATAATTGCTCCATTCTTTTTTATTAAGACTTTTGTATACTTGTTTCTTTTTTAATGAAAGGCTCCATCCCTGAGGAAGATGCTGGAAAATTATATAACACCTGTCCTGTGTTTGGGCCTGATGGAAGTTTACTAGTAAAACACAGAAAAGTAAGTAGGGAATGTGTGAGTTTATGTCCTCTTTAAGAATTTGCTTTGATGATCCCTCCCCCCTCTATTGTACAGGCATAGTGTGTGTGACTGACCCAAGTGGCTCTTCTTGGCTCCTGTACTTGCATTTTTATATAAACACAGATTACTTAGCCTGTTACTTTCTGCAAAGGAACATACTCCTTCCCATAAGAAACTGGACATTTATTTGTGCACCCTATTGAAAACATTATAAAACCTACAACTCCATTTTCCCAGGTTCGTGTGGTAGAATTTCTGTGACCAGATGTCTGCCAGCTTGTAGGTGGAAGATGGACAGGTTGGGCATGTACAGTTGATTGTAGGGCATTTCTATATCTGCCCCTGGGAAGTCGGCAATTACTTGTCATGAGCTGCCATTACTACCTGAAAAAAAGATAGTAACCTGATAAATTTATTTGTGATGCAGATCCATCTGTTTGACATTGATGTTCCTGGGAAAATTACATTTCAAGAATCCAAAACATTGAGTCCTGGTGATAGTTTCTCCACATTTGATACCTGTATGTATCAGATAAGTTGGCTCTTTTTTAGTAATCCCAGGGAGGAGAACTAGTTACTCCTTTCTTTTATGTCTCTCACCATCTTTTTCATATAACCTGTTTGAAAGACCGGAAATGAGGAAGGACAAGAACAGTCAGAAAAGTGAAAAGTTAGGTCCAAATGGAGAATTTGAATGATTTTACTGTTCCACTTGGTCAGAGCCTTTTATGGTAGCTTCTAGAGTTCCCCTGTTTGATCACAACTAAACCTTGTACCTAGATAAGGAGAATTCAGTTGAAATGAATTTCTCATCCTTGGTCTGATGATGTAAATGATGTGTATGTCAGATAAGTCCCAATAGGATTGGATTTATAAATTGTCTCCACTCAGGGGTTCTGTGTTAATTTATACCTGTCAGTGCTTTGTGCTCATGATGTCATAGAAGATTTATGCTACCACACAGTGCTACTGGAATTTCACTTTTCATCTGTTTTTCTGTTTGGAAACAGCTTACTGCAGAGTGGGCCTGGGCATCTGCTATGACATGCGTTTTGCAGAGCTTGCACAAATCTATGCACAGAGAGGTGAGGCGGTGCTGCAGTTCTGTTACGTTGTTGCTTGGAGGCTTGGTTCTGGGCTCATTTCTGTGGGGAGAGAAAGAACTCTATGCCCAAATTTTACACAAATGCACAAACAAGTTGAAGTCTCCAGGTGCAGCTCCCCACAAACACGTCTGGCTTTTTAGACTTATGCTGCATGTGGATGATAAGGTTTTGGGAGGCTTCTAACACATGCTACATTGCTAAGGCAGAAGCCATACTTTCACATGTCCAGTCTGCCTTTTGAGCTGCTCCTATTAACCGTGTTTGAGGTCACTTGCAGCCTAGTATGAATAAAGATATGACCTCTTGTGGATTTCAGCTCAGATAGCACTCTGTGGTACTTTATTCAGAAAAAGGGGAAGCGTGTTAGTGACTGGAAAGCAAACTGAGGCGCGTCAGCTCTCATTTCTGGTTTAACTCTTCCTCCTCATTGGCATAATACTTTGGGAAAATCATTTCGCTTTATAGCAGTATAGGTTTTAGCTTCCTTAGAGACATGGTGTAAGGATTAATGAAAGAGAGCTTGCAGAGCTTCTCTGGTGACGCTCAGCAAATATTAGCATCTTTGTGGACTGTGGAAGCTACTCCATCTTGACTGTCCCATCACTTGACTGCCTGCTCTGCTCAGCAGAAGGGGGAGTTTCTGAGCTGTGGTCTTAACAATCTCTGTAGAGCCTTATCAGTAAACACTACAGCAACTGCTCTGCCTTTACTTTTAGTTAAAAAGATGGGCCTGGGATGTAGCTTAGTGGCACAAGTGCCTGCCTGGCATGTGCAAGGTCCAGAGTTTGATTTCTGCATACCCTACCCTACCCCCGAAAAAAAAAATAGTGCTGTTACTTTTAGTTGAACAGAGTCACAAAGCATGATTCTCGGCTGTGTAACCTTTATTGTGCTGAGAAAAATTTGAATGAGAGTTCTCCACTTTTTTTAAGTAAAAGTACATATTTTGATTTCAGACATTGGTCCTACTTTTCTTCATCTATGTTTTATGTGTGTGTCTTAAAAAATTTAGAGCTGTATCTTAATGCTGGTACCTCTCATGAGACTGATACTGGTTTTTTTTTTTGCGGAGCCGGGGATTGAACTCAGTCCCGTGCGCTTGCCAGGGAAGTGCTATATTCCACTGAGCCATCTCCCCGGCCCAAGACTGATACTGTTTTGTGCTTGATAAAGCTTTAGTTTTGTCCTTGCCGGTAAGGACTGAAGGGAAGGACTGTTGTCACTGAATGTTCATCTGTACCCTGCTTTTGGCTTTTCACTCCCTCAGGATGCCAGCTCTTGGTGTATCCTGGAGCTTTCAATCTGACCACTGGACCCGCTCACTGGGAATTACTTCAGCGAGGCCGGTAAGAAAGGAATCAAAAATCTCAGTTGTTCTTTTTTTTTTAATTTTATTTATTTACGTGTGTGTGTGTGTGTGTGTGTGTGTGTGTGTGTGTCCAGCTCAGCCCACCAGGGGGCGGGGCTGGCTGGCATGTGATGCTGGGGGATTGAACCACAGTCCCTGTGCTTTGCTAAGCTCGTTCTAAGTAGGTGCTTTAGACCACTGAGCCATCTCACCAGCCCCAGTTGTTCTTCTTTATGGAAAGATTTCCAGCGGTTGGAAGTGCAGCTTTCTTGAAGTGAATCCTGCCCCGCTATTCAGATGCAGTTGGAACAGAACAATTTGCAGGACTTCTTCAGAAGACAAAGTACCAACCTCAGTGTTTCGAGGACTGTGCTTTTTTCATTTTTAAATGCATTCAGTGCGTGACTCTGGCAGCAATATCATTTTTTTTGTAATTAGTTGTGGATTGGTCTCTCTTAAGGCAGTTGTCAACAGCTGTAACAGAGACGTTGAGATCTGCTGAGCTTATGTGTTCAGAGCCCCAGACGCCAAGGAAAAGGAGGCCATTCTTGTGGCTTCACAACCCCAGGGAGAGATTTATGGTCTTCACGCAGTTGACCCTACCATTCAGATCAGAGTTTATTGTGTCCCATCTTCCACACATCCTTCTAGTCCTGGGTGCGACTCCACCAAGATATTCCTCATACGTAGATTTTCTTTTTCTAACAAGTCCTTTCTAAGTCAAGGTGTTGCACAGGTATCTGTGGCTTACCACAGGTGCTTTTTCCTTAGTTCTCTAGAGTTGATAGGTGGTGAAGGCAAATAGCAGAAATAGCACAGGAGATAAAGGGGGCTTTTGTGTGTGTGTGTGTGTGTGTGTGTGTGTGTGTGTGTGTGTGTGTAAGGTGCTCTACAAACCATAAAATTCTGTCATAGATGCAGTTTTCTTCATGACATTCTCTAAAATTTGCGTATAGCATACTTAAAAGTATGTTGATTTTAAGCCCTAAGTCAGTGAATTTTTATTATATGTACTCACTCCCTACCAAGCTCAACATCTAGAACATTTCCAGCCCCTAAAATGCTCTTTTGTGTCCCTCACTGGTCAATTCTGTGCTGTCTTTGCCCAGAGGTAATTACTGTTCTTTCTAAAAATGATAGCTTTTAAAGGCAGAGTTTTGGCTGATTACAGGGTAGAAGATGGAATTAGGAAATGTGATGCCATGAAATTAATAATGTTGGTATGTGTGCAATCTTACTGAAAGTCAGAATAGTGTGGGAGATACCAGGATAACATAGAAGGCGCCTATCCATCAAGTCCAGAGCACTCCAAAGAGAGATGGGTAGGTACCTGGGCTCCACCCATAATTTTTGTGTGATCTGAGACAGTGGGACTGCCACCATGGGTGTGGAGAACGCTGTGCAACTCTAGTCACTCTGTTCTGTAGCCTTCTGGACTTGTTTTAACCAGAGATGCTCCACCCTTGTCGTATAGGTTGGATTATGCTAGGGCTACCAGTTGCACTACTAAAATAGTAGGCTGGATAATTTTGTGGTGTAGGCAGCTGACTTTTGCCATGGAAGATATTTAGCAGCATCCCAGGCATCTGCGTGCCAGATGCGAGTAGCAACTCCCCAGACATTTTGGATTATGCAACAAGACTTTTTTTTTTATTTAAAGACAGGGTCTTGCTGTCTTGCTCAGGCTGGTCTTTGAACTTCTGGGTTCAGTGATCCTCATGCTTCAGCCTCCCAAGTAGCTGGGATCACAGACATGCATCACCACACATTATTTTTTAAAGAGATTTCATAGCTTCAGCTTCCACATCTGATTCAGTCTTTTTCAGAGAAAAATTGTATCTATACTGAATAAGTAATTTTCTTTTTTTTATTTTCTCCTAAGCAATACAATATAACAACTATTTATATTGCACTTATATTACTTTAAATAATCTAAAAATGATTTAAAGTATAAATGAGAATATGCATAGGTTATATGCAGATACTACACCATTCAATTTTTTTCCATTATTTTATTGAGCAACAAATAGCAATGAGACAGTTTCAAACCAAATTGGTAGGACAGTTTCAATAATTAACACATTGCATACATTCTTCCTAGTGGTTAATTGCTGTACAAGATGCAGACTTGATATCCTATTTACAAACACTATTAGAACAAATCCCTCTATTCATT
>NW_004524657.1:7144034-7210796 GCF_000260255.1 Octodon degus
GATGGTTAAGACCAAGGTAAAGCAGGACCTATGCAACAAGAGTTGTAGCTTTTGGGTCTGATAAGGTCAGTCAAATACCCTCAGGATTTATCCTGAGATCCTATAAATTTTTTAAAAATTTATTTAAAAATATATAAAGCCAAAAATGTACATATTTAAAATATATTTAAAAATGCACAAAAATTAAAAGTACACATTAGTACCAGACAGTGTTGTGATACATTGAGCAATGTAAGGGACACATCGTACAGCTTTCATTTCCCTTCGATATTTACCCAGGAGATTTATTATTTCATTCGTTTTTCTCCATGTCCTCACCAGCACTTTTTGATAATAGCTGTTTTTACTGAGCTGAAGAGATATCTTCATGGCTTTAATTTTCATTGCCCAGACGATCACTGATGTTGGACATTTTCTCACGTTAGCCATGTGTGTTAGGCAGCCTCTGCCAGCATGACAGAGTACTTAATAGAAGCAGCTCATGAGGGGTGTTTTTGGCTCCATTTCAGTGCATAGTTGCTTGGCCTTGTTGCTTTGGTCCTGTGATGTCACACTTTGTCAGTCATGAATTTGTGGAAGAAGAGCATTTTCATGGTATCTCAGAAGCAAAGAGAAACTGTGGGGATCAGGTTCTAGTATCGCTTCGAGGGCACACCTTTGTTGACCTAAGTTTCCTCCCACTAGGTCACATTTCTTAAAGCTTTCTCCACATCCCAGTCGCTCCACTGCCTACAAAGCCTCAACCCATTAGCTGTTGCTTGAGACATTCAGGATCCAAACTGGAGCTTTCTTTGTGTGTCTTTTTTCTTTTGCTGGTACTAGGCATTGAGTCCAGGGGCTTGTGCATGTACGCAAGTGCTCTATCAGGTGTTGAGCACCGGCCCCTGTTGCCCATTTTTTTTTTTTTTTTTTTTTTTTTTTAACATTTATTTGTGTGTGTGTGTGGCCAGCTCAGCCCACCAGGGGGCGGGGGCTGGCTGGCATGTGGTGCTGGGGGATCGAACCGTGGTCCCTGTGCTTTGCCAAGCTTGTTCCAAGTAGGTGCTTTAGACCACTGAGCCATCTCGCCAGCCCTGTTGCCCATTTTTTAATATTTTTTTTTTGCTAGAGTTTTTAGAGTCAACCTCATATTGTAATTATTAACTCCTTGTCAGATAGTGCATAAAGTATGTAAATATATTCTCCTATTCTGTAGGATATTTCTTCACTGTGTTGGTTACGGAGTTTCCTTTGCTGTGCAGATTTTTTGTTTGTTATAATCACTTTTGCTTATTTTTTGCTTTTCTTTCCTGTGCTTTTGGGATTTTTCCCAGAAAACTGTTGCCCACTCCAGTGTTCTGAAATGTTTATCTTGTGTTTTCCTTTACTACTATTTTCATAATTTTGATCCTGTTTTAAGGGATAAAAACTGTTGTATAAATTTAATATATGGGTTATTTCTTTTCTGTATCGGTCTGCAGTGCTGTTGATAATCAGGTATATGTGGCCACGGCCTCTCCTGCCCGGGATGACAAAGCATCCTACATTGCCTGGGGACACAGCACCATTGTGAATCCTTGGTAAGTATGTGTGAGGGTGGGCTCAGTGGAGCTGATACATGGGCCCCTTCCATCTCCTATTCTCTCTGCCCAAACAACCTGACAGACATTAAGAAAAGCTTCTACTTGAAAACCATGTAAGAGGCTGGGGAGATGGCTCAGTGGAATAAGTGCTTCCCTGACCAGTGCAAGGGCCTGAGTTCAATTCCTGGTTCTGCAAAAAAAAAACAACAAAAAAAAAAAAAAAAAAAAGAAAACCATGTGAGAAGGAAATTGTCCTCATTACCTGAGTGCTCAGCACTCTTTTGCTTGCCCAGGTGACCTTCATCTCACGCGTACTTGGATCTCTCAGGTCAATCAAGGCAAGAGTGATGGATGGGTGGTTTAGTAAGAGAAGCTCCTGAACTCTTGGCTTTTGGTTAAAATTTAGCCTATTTCTAAATAGGCTAAATAGGACAGGAATAAGTTACAGGGTGAGAACTTTGTTCCCAGCATAATGATGAGAGGATAAGGGAGGATGGGTTCACCGAGGGAAATGGATTATGTCCCTTGGGCACAGCATTTTATTACTCAGTGGAGGCTGTCTGTGTAGAGGTGCATACAGGCAGCTGTTAATGTGCCTACCTTTCAGGCTGTGGCTGGGATTTAGTGCACTACATAGTATCTCAACTTGAACTGAGGGTCTGAGCCTTATGAGGCTTAGTTTGTAGATGATAGAATTGGAGTTCCTAGAGGTAAAGTAGCTGGAATATGTGATTGGGTTGTGACTTTGAACTTCAGAACTTTAATTCATCCATACTAATCCTGTTTAGGAATGAAATACATGCATACAGAGTGATATGTATTTCTAGAATCCCAGGGTATATAGACTAATAACAGGATGAGAAAGGTTAAGCCACACTGTGGGGTCCCAAAAGGTTCACTCTTCTGACATTGTGGCCCTCACAGCTCCAAGTGTGGTGGGGAGGCCTTGCTTGGTGAGCGATCCTCAGCAGTTCTTTTTCACGTGAGCATGGAGGACTGAGCTGGCTTGAACGTTTTTGTGAATCTACATCCAGTTCTTTGGTCCAGTTGCTAGTTGCAGCAGGCTTTTTGGCTCTGGTTCCTGGGTAGCCGCGCTCCACAGCTAGTTCTCCTGATGGACTCAAGCGTGCTGCTTCTGACATGATGTAACTGTATGTGCTCAGTGTTCATTTCTTCCTCTGCAGGATTTGGGAGCTCTCCGGTGTGTTGTGGGTATCTGGGGCTCTGCACAGAGAGGTCTCTGAATTGCCAGATGGACCAGAATTAGAAAAGAACAAAAAAGGATTTAGTTCAATGGCATTAATAGTGGCATTTGTAGTTCATCTGTGCCAGAAATGTTTGTAACGATCTCATAAAGGAAGCCAAATCTTATATCATGATTTATTTATCTATTTATTTATTTTTGTACTGGGATCAAATTCAGGACCTTGCACTTGTTTTATATATGTTATTACCATTCATTTTCATTTGCTGTGTTTTGATCCTCTGCTCTGGGCCAAGAGACTGGAAACAGTTTCCCAGAGCAGCTTTCCCCTGGAATGATTTAGGAGTGTTGTTTCTGCCAGCCTGTGGATCCCCTGTGACTTCTACCCATATCCTATAGATAGGAATCTTTAACTCAGATATGAAACTAAACTCATTAGCATAGAGATCTAAGGATCCTAGGTACAAAGAGATCTTAGCAGATCTGGGCCTGGCTACCTGCAGGTCAGGTAGCAGCCTGAGCAGATATGAAGAGCAGAATGAGGCAGCCCTCTGAAAGGGCTAACTGAAGTATAGTCAGGAGGAAATAGGAGCTGTAGGCTGTATTGAGTAGTAAGCTGTAGGCTCTATTCCCAATTGTCTGTAACCATGGAATAGCTACCATTGGCAAGCAGTTTGCAGTTTATAAAATGTACTCCATAGTTATCTCAGTAAGCCACAGAACTCTTACTTCCGCTTGATAGAATAGGAAATGAACATTCATTGTAACTTGCCACAAAGTTACATAGCTACTTAAACAGCAGGATAGAAATTGATATACTTACGTTCTTAATATTTTTTCTTGCCTCTTCTTTTTTTTTTTTTTGTATGTATTGGGTACAGGGTCAGCAGGGTCTACGGGGTCTCACTATGTAGATCAGACATGTAGTGACTCTCCTTTTTCAGCTTCCCAAGAGCTGGGATTACAGGCGCACACCACCACGCCCAGTCTTGATGGCCATCTCAGCATGCCCCAGGGACGGGGCTGTCATGACAGGCCAGAATGGAATCCCGGCCGCTGTGCTGTATCTAAGCAGGTGCTTAGTCCGCTGAACTATCTGGCCGACCCCATTTTTGTTTGTTTGTTTTTGATATTCAAACTATCTTTAGTGTTGTAAGACATGGTAAACATAAAACTACACTTATTCAGTAGTGTACACTCAACAAAAAACACAAAAGTATTAATACTCTATCAGCTACTTAAGATATGCAGGTAACAGGAATGAACACTGAGGTACTAGGGAAACTGATGACACAGTTAATGAAATTCATTTGGCATTCTTTTGATTAAACTCAGTACAAAAAAAAAGTGCTTTTGTGCTGCCATGACACAAAAATAGGCTTGCCAAGGCAGGGGAAGTATATGAACGCTGAGTGCCTCTCAGAACTGCAATCAAGTGCAACAATAATACTGAAAAAGTTACCATCTGACTCATGCCTAATACTTTCAAGGCTTTCGGTTAGCTTATCCTCTGCAGTATTCTAAGCTATTCACATTGACAATCACATGCATTTTAGTGCTTGCAGCAAGCGAGGCGTGTAACCAGCAGTTTTGGCTAAAGATGGGAAGGCATCCCTCGGGTTGTACATAAAAGTAGCCATGTTAAACAGTCTAATGGCAGTCACTGACAAGCTGCTTAAATGAATGGTATCTCCTCCATTCGTTATGTTAGAAGAGTCCAGTGGAAAGGAAAAAAAAATCTAATACTTTGGACTGAGCTGGAAAAATGAAAGCCTCTTAAGATCCAGATGGCACCCTATTGTCATTTTTATAAGGGTTTCCCTTCCAGTGAAACTACTACACTGCCTTCAAGCTCTCCTTAAGTGTTGAATGGTCCTTAATATCATTCAAGCCATTTACCTGCCACTCATGTTTAATACCTGTAAATTTCTTTTTACTGGCATCGTTAGATAAATCATCCTGCTTTTTTTTTTTTTTTTTTTCCATCTTGCTTTTTAATGGTGCACTTTCAGGAGCCCAAAATCTGCTTTGCTTCCTCTACAATTATTTGTCTTTTGTCATCACTTAAACAGAAGAGAACAGCTTTCTTTTGCTTTTTAATTTCCTTTTGGGTAGAAGATTTCCTTACTTTCATATATCATTAAACAATTTTATTTGTTTAAATTTTAGTAAGGGTCTACAGGGCCTATAGGGTCTCACTACGTAGATCGGACTCCTAGTGATCTGCCTGTGTTCAATCTCCCAAGCACTGGGATACACAGGATTACAGGTGCACACCACTACGCCCAGTCCCAATTCCCACCTCAGTGTGCCCTGGGAGGTGGGGGGCGGGCAGGGCCGGCACAGCAGGCCCAGGGATTGAACTCCTGTCCCCTGTGTCTACCTAAGCAGGTGCTTTAATCCACTGAGCTATTTGGCTGGCCCTCATTAAAAACTTTGATGACTTCATCATTTACTAACTCTAGATGCCATAGTGCTAGTGCTGTGACTGTGGCGGTGGCTCGGGCTCAGGCTTGGTGACACTGGCAGGAGAGGAGGGGTGGGGAATGGCGAGTGTAGAGCATGCCAGGAGCTGCAGCCCCGGGGGCCAGTCCAGCGAGCCCTCCCCTCTTCATTTTGTGCTACTAACTGAACCCAAGGCCTCACAAATGCTAGGCAAGCACTCACTGAGCTACATCCCACAAACCTCCAGCCCCTTTTATTTGAGACAGGGTCCTGCAGTGTTGTCCAGAATAGCCTTGAACTTGTAATCCTTTTGCCTCCGCCTTTGGCATCACTACAATTATGGGAATGCACTACCATACCCTGTTAACTTTTTGTTTCAGATCTCGAGATCATTTTGTTTTGTTTATGAGATGCTCAGAGGAAATGAGATGCTCAGAGGAAAACGAAGAGATTTTGAGTATTACCAGACATCAGTGAGTCTATTCATTTTCCTCTGCATCTGTTTTAGGGGTGAAGTCATAGCCAAAGCTGGCACTGAAGAAATGGTCCTGTATTCAGATATAGGTAAGATTCCATAGCTGTGAAGCAGTGGTAACTTGGGAAGGCTCCTTTATTCCATTCCTTATTTATCTTGAGGATACTGTAGGTGTAGCTCAGCTTGCATTTTCTTGGTTTGGTTTTTAAATGTTCTCAGGACCTGTGCCAGGTCATTTGTGTGTTTAGATAAGGCTGATGTTGTTGCGTGACTTGCTGAAATTCTGGTTATCTTCAGTTTGGGGGAGTGCCTTTCTTGGCTAGTAAGAAGTTGCAAATTACTCATCATCCACTTTCTTATATTTGCAGATCTGAAGAAGCTGGCTGAAATACGTCAGCAAATCCCAATTTTAAGACAAAAGCGACCAGACCTCTATGCAGTGGAACCAAAAAAGCCCTAAGGATTATATTTCCAACATGTCATGAAACAGGAAGATATGGAGTATGATAAACTCCCTATTGAATCCTTTTTCTTGGGGGTGGATGTGTGGCTTCCCCCAGTTCTCACATCCTGCTGAGCACATGCTTTGTGAGTTATACCCCTATTTCCTATTGAATTTATACTACTTTCTTCTCTTCCAATTTTAACTTTTTTTTTTTTTTTTTTTTTTTGGAGATAGGGTCTGGCTAGGTAATCCTAGCCTTGGACTCACAGCAAGTTTCTGCCTCAGCCTCGTGAATGCTGTGATTATAGGTGTGCATCACCATGCTGGGCTAAGTTTCTGCTTCATCCTACCCAGGAGGCTGAGGAGATGGCTCGGTGCTTAAGAGCCTGCCTGGCAAGCACAAGGTCCTGAGTTCAATCCCTGGTAGGAAAAATAAATAAATAAAATAAAGAAGTGTACTTTCGGCCAGTGAGATAGCTCAGCAGCACAAGTGCCTCCCTGGCCAGCATAAGGTCCAGAGTTTGAGCCCCAGTACCAAAATAAAACCGACAAACAACTGAGCTACTCAGAGAACTATTGCGATGACAGAACTTCAGCATGCTGTCATTTGCATACCATATTAAATAGAAAGGATATAGGCCAGGGTCAAAGAGCAGAAAAAGTGTCTGCCATACTTAAGTCACTTCAGAGCAGTTGTTAGAAGTAGCACATCATGGTGTTCTGGTGGCTGACTGACCTAATACAAATACGTTTATGTAATGACCCTGTACTCCCATTTGCTGGAGTTGGAACCCATTAGCTGCTTAACTTGGTCTGGTGTTTGTCTTCCAAGAAGTGACTAAGTTAAGTGTTTTGGTCTTTTTAGCTGTGGGAAGCCTGGTAATCTTTTTTTTTTTTTTTTTTTTTGCCAGAGGAAGTGGCAGCCTCTCCCCCTTCTAGCACCTCTTAACCTCTTCAGATTCAAGGAGGAGCTAGTGATTCAAACCCAGACCCTCCTGGCCTTAAAAGACTGGGTCAGCAGTGATCTTGCACAGGAGAATGGCAGTGGCAGTACTAGTGAAAGCATCTCAGAATGAACTGGCAAAAGATGTTTTCTGGTGGGTTGTGTCTAAAAGTCTCAGGTTTTTGTGCTTTTTTAAACACTTTCTCACCCTACAAAGAACTGCTGAGCCTGATGTTTTTTGAGCTTTTTGGTCTTTTCAAATTTTTTTTTGCATAAATAAAATTAAGGACTTGAATGTGTTTTCGTTTATGTATGTTATAAGTGCAACTTTTTTTTTTTTTTTTTTTTTTTTTTTTTATTTATTTGAGAGAGAGAGAGAGAGAGAGAGAGAGAGAGAGAGAGTGGTGTGTGTGCTTTTTTTTTTTGCGGAACTGGGGCTTGAACTCAGACCCTTGCACTTACCAGGCAAGCACTTATTCTACTGAGCCATCTCCCTGGCCCCTTATGTATGCTGAGTTAGTAATGGCCAGCTGAGAAAAAAAAAAAAAAATCCAAATTTTGTAGTAATATGTACCAATTTTCAGTGTTGAATGACCTCTAAGAGTGGGGAACAGATGTGTGGTCAGCTCTGGTGACCTGGTGCACTGGTAGATCTGGCATACCACTGGTTAAACAGAATAGGTATATACCTTACTGACAAATTTTTTTTAGAAAGATACATATGAATACATTCTGTTAATACCACATAGAATGAAGACATCATATGTCATTTAACTTCTGGAAAATAGCACTGTGCCCTCAGAACAAGAATGAAAAAGAAATGACTTTTTAAAAAGTAATGTGTAGGGCTGGCCTGATAGCTCAGCAGACTAAAGTGTCTGCTTAGGCAGAGTGCAGTGGCCAGGGCTCCATCCCCAGCATGCTGACGGCCCTGCCTCTGGGGCATGCTGAGATGGCTATTGAGACTGGGCATGGTGGCATGCACCTGTAATCCCAGTGCTTGGGAGGCTGAAAAACAGGAGAATCACTACGAGTCTGATCTACATAGTGATACCCGGTAGATATAGGAAAAAAGAAAAAGAAGATAAAAAGTAATGTGTAGTTTGATACAGTTTGACATGTATATTCATAAAACAACTCCAAGATAGAACATATCTATTATTTCCCAAATTTTCTTGGTCATCATCCTTCTGCCTATTCCTCTTCCTAGGCAGTCACTAGTAGTACCACTGTACATTATATTTTCTATAATTATGTAAAAATAGAGCCAGGGATGTAGCTCAGCCTGGCAAGTGCAAGGCCCTGAGCTCGATTCCTGGTACCAGGAAAAAATAGGAATCTTTCTATATATACTTTTTGGTATATCTTCTTTGGCTACTTATTTGGCGATTTACCTGTGGGAATATTGGCAACTTAACCTTTTTTTTCTTGCTGAGCAGGATTCCATTGTATGAAAAAAAACCCCAAAACTTGTGTATATATTCAACTGGGGATGGAGATTTAGATTATTTCTGGGTTTTGGCCATTACAAATAAAGAAGCTGGAAATATTCTTACAAGTTTGTTCATTTCTCTGTGGTGGGTTCATACACAGATGTCACTACCAGACGTTTCCAGTGATTTTGCTATTTTATGTGGCAGATGGTAGGGGCTATGAGTCCCAGTTGTTTCACATCACTGCCAACATAGAGAGTGGCTGGGTGCATGTTTTCAATTTAGGCATTTAACAAGCATGTTATATTACTTCATTATGGTTTTAATTTGTACTTCCTTAAAGACTAATCATACTGAACATCATTTTATTTGCTGCTTTATCTTTCTTGGTATAGTGATATATCTTTGACTCACATTTTTTAATTTTTTTTTTTTTTTTGTGCAGGGTCTCACTACGTAGCTCAGATTCATAGTGGTCCTCCTGATTTCTGCCTCCCTAGTGCTGGGATTACAGGCATACATCACAATGCGTGGACTCTGGCCCACATTTTTAATAATTATTTATTCTCTTGAGTAATAAGCGTTCCTTATATTCTTTATTTTTTCCTTATATTTTTTAGATAAAAGTTCTTTATCACGGGGCTGGGGAGATGGCTCAGTAGAGTAAGCGCTTCCCTGGCAAGTGCAAGGGTCTGAGTTCAATCCCCGGTTTCACCAAAAAAAAAAAAAAAAAAAAAAAAAAAACAAACAAAAAACAACCACCAAAAAAGTTCTTTATCAGGTAGTATTTTTTTTTTTGCAAACATATTCATCCAGTCTGAGATAAAAGCTGTTTCAGTTTGGTTTTGGTGCTGGACATTGAGCCCGGGGTCTCATGCATGTGCAGCCTGTGCCCTGCCACTTAGCTACACCATCCAGAGCACTTAGTATTTTGTGGTGATGGCGATTGAATGAAGGACTTCATATGTGCTAGCTAAAAGTTCTTAGTATCCCTTTTTCATTTTTCAAAGGTACTTTTTTTTTTTCTCTTTCTTTGCACTACCAGGGATCAAACTTGAGACATTGTACTTGCCAGGGAGGCACTTATATCACTGAGTTATATCTCCAGTCCCTCAAAGGTAACTTTCTAAAACAGCAAAACTTTCTACTTTCAAAGAGTCCAGTTTATTCCTTTTTTTTTTTAAAAGAAAAGTTCATACTTTAAGAGTTTTATAGTTTTAGCTCTTTCATTTAGGTTTATGATCCATTTACAACTAGCTTTTTGCATAACTTTGTATAAGGTGAAAAGCAAGATGATTACCTTGCATATGGCTGTCCAGTTCTAGCAGTTTATTGCAAAGTATATCCTATCCCCCTTATGTTACCCTGACACTAAAAAATGAATTGGCCATAAATATCTCAGTCTATTTCTAGACTCTATTCTGGTTGACTCCCTGCGCACTGCATTGCTCAGTAGTACCTTACTGTGTTTATTGTAACTTTGTAAGTTTCTTGGAGTCACACAATGTCATCCCTCTAGCTTCCTTTCAAAGTGGTTTTGACCAAGGCCTTTGTATTTCCGTACAAATTTCATAGCGCCGGCCAGATAGCTCAGTGGACTAAAGCGCCTGCTTAGGCAGGAGCAGGGACCAGAGTTTGATCTCTGGTGTGCTATGCCAGCTCCACAGAGATTGGGCATGCTGAGACAGAGATTGAGACTGGGTGTGGTGGCACATGGCTATAATCCTAGCACATGGGAGGCTGAAAACAGGAGGATCACTACAAGTACGATCTGTGCAGTGAGACCCTGTATGAAATGCGTAAAATTCAGAATCAGGTTATAAATCTGTATGAGAACACATGCAGTACGGCTTCCTTGGTGCTTCGGGACTGTGCAGTGTCTATAGAGGAGTGTGGCAGAACACTGACTTACTGTGAATCACTGATCCAGGAGTGAGACACTTAAGCTGTTTAGGTCTTCTAAAATTAGCTCAGCAGTGTTTGGTACAAAGGTAAGTAAATCTTGTGTGCTATGATAGTTGTAAACAAAATTTCTAGTGTAATTTACTCCTGTACATTGAACTTGCATTCTACAGCTTTCCTAAGCTCACAATACTTAAGCAGTTTTGTTTTTTCTGTTTGGTAGATTCAATGTGATTTAAAAAAAAAATACACAGGTAATTGTGCCTACAGATAGTTTATAAAATAAATAAACTTCCTTTCCCAGCTGTTTTCCTTTTATTTTTTTCCCTGACTTTATTATGTTGGCTAGAATCCCCACTACAATGCTGAATAGAAGTAATGAGTAAATGTATGTGCTAGTCCTGATCACAGAACAGAAAGCATTCTGTGATTTACTGTTTAGTCTTTCATAGGGGCTATCGGGTTAGGGAAGTTTCCTTCTATTGCTAGGCTGTTGAGAATTTTTATGTAGAACAGATAACTAAATATTTACAGATTATTTTTCTGCCTTTATTGAGATGTTTTTTGACATTTGCTTTGATAAACCTATGACAAGTGTAAAAATTGTCAAAAGTACATTTAATACGTCACTGAATATCACAGCTTAACAACACAGTACACTGTATTGGTTGCTTACCTTGTGGTCATATATCTGACTTGAAGCTGTGGCTCCTAGAATCACAAGAGTACTGTACCACACACCATTAGTGCACAAACAGACCAAAATTCAGAATCTAAAATACAGTTTCTACTGAGTATATATTGGTTTTATACCATCATAATGTAAAAAACCAGTAGCTCCAAAATAATAGCAAGACTCAACAAATGAGCCAGGCATGGTGATACGGTCTGTACTACCAGCACTCTGGGACCTGATACAGCAGGATTCCAAGTTTGAGTTCAGCCTGGGCCACCTAGCAACTTAGTGAGACCTAGTCTCAAAAAATAAAAAGGAGTAAAAAAGCCCTGGTTCCAATCCCGATGATCCCAGCCCCTAATCAACAAACAGACTGTAGCAATTTAGACAATCTACAGCAAAGGAAACAGTAGGGTGAAGAGAAGCCCACAGAATGATGGGAGAATATCTTTGCCAGTTACTCGACAGGATTTACATCCAGACTATGAAATAATAGAATAGAAACTAGTAATTCAGTCAAGAAGGGCAAATACCAAATGTCAATAATTACATGAATAAAAAAAATAATTACATGAAAACATCTACACATTTTTAGCTATCAGGGAAATGCAAGTAAAAAACTACATTGGGAGTCCATCTCACCCCAGTCAGAACAGCTATCAAAAATACAAAAACAATAAAAGCTGATAAGGATGGAGGAAAAAAAGATTCCTTGTACCACTGGTGGCAATGCTGTAGAAAGCAGTCTAGTAGATCCTCGAAGACAAAACTACTAAGATCACTGTATGATCCAGCTATACAGCTGCTCAGTATATGGTTGAAGAAATTAGGTCAGCATACTGTAGAGACACTTGCATAGCCAACTTTCCTGAGGTACAGTTCACAAGAACCAAGTTAAAGAATCAACTTCTGTCTGTGGAAGAATGGGTCAAGTAAACATGTATGTACACAGTACATTAGCCATGAAGAAATGAAGTGGCATTTGCAGGAAAACAGATGGAACTGAAGATCAACATGTAAACCAAAATAAGCCCAATTCAGAAAGATAAGTATTACAAATTTTCTTTTGCATAGTATAATCTAGGAAAAAAAAAAACAGGATGGAAATTATTGAAGGGGAGGAATGGATAGATATGAGCAAAATATGTTATATGCATATATGAAGATGCCACAATGAAACCTTTTACTTTGTATAATTGGTATGCACTAAATTTTAAATTGGGGCCCATTGATTTCAAATCAACCTTCCATTCCTCACTAGATAAAATACACTGTTAAGAGAGCCAGGCTTCTTGGTGTCCACCCATAATCCCAGCCCTCAGGAGGCTGAGGCAGGTTCACTGCAAGTTCAAGGCAAGCCTGAATTACAGAACTGAGACCCTGTCTCAAGCACTCATGCATTGTTGGATTTGGTTTTATAACACTGACAAGAAAAAAATCTTTTGGTACTGGGAATTAAACTCAGGATCTCATGCTTGCCAGGCAAGCACTCTACCACTGGGCTAAATCCCCAGCCCTTGAGAACAAATTTTTGTGTTCATGTTTATAAAGGATTGGTCTGCACTTTCTGACTAGTTTGATCTACTGGCCTTTTGAAATGATGTGGGCCATGTTTATTCTTCAGTAATCTAAAAAATACAGAGCCAGGGAGATAGCTCAGTGGTCTAAGCACCTGCCTGGCAAGCACAGGAACCCGGGTTTGAGCCCCAATACATGCCCTGCTGGCCCGGGGTTCCAGGCATGCAGTGCTGGCCACTGCCTGGCGCTGGGGAGGCCAAGACAGGAGGATCACTATGAATCTGAGCTGCATAGCAAGACCCTGTGCCAAATAAATAACTTTTTTAAGTGTGTTGTAAATTGTATCTCATCACTGCTAACCAGCCTGGCTAAAGTTTTACCAGTATGACTAATTTTTTTCATGAAACCAAGTTCTTGTTCCATTGATTTTAAACATTTTCCTTTTCTTACAGATCTCATTTCTTTTACTCGCACATTTATTTTGGGCTCTATTGACTAAGTTTATAAAGTGAATACCAAGGGACTGTGGGTGTAGTTCAGTGGTAGAACATTTAACTAGCACAGCTCTGGGACTCTGAGGTAATTGGAGAACTTTTCTCATTTTTAACACAGCTATTTAGTAATGTTAATCTTGCTGGTTACTGCTTTAGTTGTGTACTCAGCCTTTGTTTTCCTTTTCAGTTCAAAATGTTGATTTCCTGTTTTATTTAATATTTGATCCAAGGGATATAGTGTTCCTAAATATTTGGAGATTTTCCAAATTTTTGACTCCTTTGTGTATATATATATATTTTTTACAATAACATGGCATGTGTGTGTATATATATATATTTTTTTTTTCTTTTATTTATTTATTTTCCCCGGAACCAAGGATTGAACTCAGGCCCTTGCACTTGTCAGGGAAGCGCTTATTCCACTGAGCAATCTCCCCAGCCCTTTTTTTTTTTCTTTTTTTTTTTTAAGAGATACAGTCTCACTATGCAGTTCAGGCTGGTCTTGAACTGTTACCCAAGTTAGATATTGTAATCTTTTAAGCTGGTGAAAGATAAAGCTGGAGATAAATAGAAGTTAAGAAGATGTAGACTGTTCTTATTGTACTGACTGGGTGTCAGTACGCCATGATTTTTTTGTGCATCTTGGAACAGAAACATTGATGGTTTTGAGATAATCATTGAGGATATCTGTGTAAGAAAGACAGACACTTTCTTCTCTTGATCAGTGATGGTGAACCTTTTAGACATTAAGTATCAAGCTGCAATCCCAAATCCATTCATTTATCACAAAGTGTCAACAGGACAAATAAACCAAGACACTGAGGTTTTAGTTTAGGAACAAAACCCACACACATTAACATCTTTTGTCTTCAAAGATAAACCACTACTGCTCTAGTACCTTCCCACATCTTCTAGGAAACACTTGCACAGGCATATTTACAAGCAAAAGAGCTGGAGAAGTCAGGTACACTGGCCTGTGCCTGTAATCCCAACACCTGGGATTGTTGAAACAAGAAGATTCCAAGTTTGAGCCGAGGCCAAGCAATTAAGTGATTTCACAAGACCCTGTCTGAAAACTAAAAAGGGCCAGGAATGTAGCTCCATGTGAAGGGCCTGGTTTCAATTCTCAGTACCAAAAATAAAAGTCATCTTTTTTGGGTCAGGTACCAGTTATTTTTGTCCTAGCATTCAGCAGGAAGACCATCTATAAAAGATCTCAAATGGTCTGAGAGTAATAGATCTAAAATACCAAGAACAAAAAATAAATAAAATACCACGAACAATTTGTGTACTTTCTCCTTTAAATCATTATTTTCATGCTTATCTAAGTTTTAAAACACTTGAATACGGGACCTTCAAAGATACTGATGCCCCTTGTTAAGATAACTGGCAGAGGGATATTAACTTTTATTTCATACATGAAAGGTAGCTTGTTGGCCTGATGATTATACATGATCAGATTTTAAATCACAAATATCCTGACTCTTGACTAAAACTATTATGAACTTACTGCCTAAATGAGACAGACAGACACACACACACACACACATACACAGTGACAGAGACAGGCTCTTGCTTATGAGTTTTAACTATGCAGCCCATGCTGGCCTCAAACTTACAGCTACCTCAGCCTCCCAAGTATAGGCAAGTACCACCATTCCCAGCAAAACTTCTAACTTCTTTAGACTATAAACTTCCTTATATGAAGTGGCCAAAGGAGTACTAACTTTTGTGTCTAGTATAAGTCCACTTCCTAGTTCTTTTTTGGAAGACCATTATTCATCTAATAGCAGTGTGTTAAAGACTGAAAATATACTAAAATTGTCATTTATGGCAGAGAACTGGGGGTAGAATTGCTATTCATCCCTTTTGCCAGCCACTCCTAAGGTATTTCCTTGTATAACGGCTAAGTGAGCCGTTATTTCCTTATAAATACAAAGAGCAGAGCCAAGCATGGTGGTGTGTATTTGTAACTCTAGCACTTGGGAGGCTAAGGCAGGATTGCTGAAATTTGGGGCCTGCTAGTTATGTGGTGAGTTCAAGGCCCAACTGGCTTACATAGGTGAGAACCATGACTCAATAACAAAAAATATAAAAACCCTTTTGCTGGTCATGATGGTGCATGCCTGTAATTCAGCACTGGGAAGGATGAGGTAGGACTGTTATATTTAAGGCCAGCCTGAATTACACAGTGATATTTTGTTTCAAAATACAAAGCAAACAAACCCATTTACTGGCAAAGACATTTTTGATTTATTGTCCAAGCTGGGCCTGAATTTGTGATTATTTCTGCATTAGCCTCCAGAGTAGATGAGATTATAGGTGCATACTGCTGTGCTCTGCTAGGGTTTAGTTATTACTTTTATACTATACTTCCTGGTGTGGTTAAATTATATGGTCTTCTTGATTATAAATAACCAAGGTTACAATTTGTTGACTGCTATAGGTACAACTGCAATTTAAGTAAAGTTCAGTTTATTTTTAGAGGGCAGGACATTCTGCTTAAATAGTATTTTAAAACCAAAGTTCCTTACTATTATATATTATCAAGGACTGTGGAGGTTATTGGAAGTATGCTTTCTAAAAGACTCCAGGTGATTGAGAACCAGGCCCAAATCTACCAGCAGAACTAGTCTGCAGGAAAACTTGGCGGTAAGACCCATATCTAGTTTGCAACCTTCCACGCTATTGTGCAAGTATGGTGCAGATATGGGCAAGCAATAGTCAGGTGGCTCTGACGAAACGCCACCATTTATACCAATCAACTTGTATGTGTCTATTTTCAAAGTTCGTTTAAGGTCACAAGAGTACAACTGAATATATCCAATACTATCATAAGTGAATAAACTACCTATCTTTCTGGCAAAGAATAGATAGAAAGCTTGAAGGTAATATTTATTTGGTGAATTTACACATGACGTCATTTACAAAAGAAAAGATACAGACAGATGCAGCTTTCAGTGCAGTTTCAATATTTTCACAACAGGCAAAGGTCTGTGAGAATTTGGAATGATTGTAAAGAATGGCACATGCTTCAATTTGGTTTTTTTTCAACCCAACCCCAAGGAGATAAAAGGAAGAAGAGTACATGTCAGTATTAACGCAATTACAGCCATGCAAATAAAAACTTTTAAAAAAGCCAAGTCAGAGATGTAGAACATTTCTGTATTTGAGGATTGTTGTAATTCAGAAACAAAATACAGAGCCCTCTGACTTCCCATTGCCCCAGTCAGCTGAAATCATGTTACTTGTCCTACTAAAATCAGCCAGAGGCCTCCTCAATCTTTTCAAAGCCTGATTTTAGAAGGGGAATTATCTCTAGTAATTTCTAAAATGATAGCACTTGTAAACAAAATCTTTTTGATTTTTAACACGATAAAGCACCCTTTTAAAGAGGGTGAAATGCGCCTTTCAACAGTATAAACTACAATTAGACTTAATTTCAACAGACGGCTTGCTTTTATTATATTCAGATTTAAAATAAATCTTTCTGTCCCAGATATCTCAAAATAAGAGATCCCTTATGAAAACAGCCATTTGCTCACTAGAAAAATCTAGCATATGAGAAAAGGATGGTCTATAAACATAATAACTAGAAATATATCTCAAAGTGGTTTCCTAAATAAGCAATACTAGGACTTCATGAAACAAAAATCTGGGGTCACTATCCTGTAGTGAAGGCCTGGACACCAGCCATTAGTCCTTAGAGCTCAAGGTTCAATACAAAAAAGCCCTTTATGTCTATGTGGCATCTTTAAAAACACTGGCTCAAAATTCTTTTAAGCACAGGTGGCCAAAAACGCTAAACTTGTCATTTTCAAAAAAATTCTCTGCTTTAGGTATGAGACTTACAATCATTTTGAACCTTTAGCCATTTTTTGCTTCACTAGAAAATTTAAGATAGGTCAACACTACCACATAACATTTATTCCAACTTTGTTTGGGTTATACACATTTAACAATTCATACTTTCTTAAGAGAACATTAAGTAGTACTTATTTCACAAAATAGTTATGCATAATTATAAACATACTCTGCTTTCATCTTACCTCTTTTTCTGGTCCACTCCTCATCAATAGTCTTCCAGTATCTATCAATCAGAATACTTTGTTCCAGAATAGTTTACTATATGGAAACCAACTGCTATGGCTTTTCAGTTTCTAAAGTCCCACAGAATCAAGAGGCATTTTCCATGCTGATAATGATTTAAAGGGTCTCTTAATTTTACTTAAGTCCACATTTAAGCATTGCATCCTTAAAAAAACTAAAAAGGATTATCTGAATGTAAGAAATGTTTTACAGCACGTACTGTATTAATTTAAAAACCAACATCATGTAAAATACTCATCTATTATACACACATATAAAGCCAAAACATTCCAAATATAACAATTCCCTACCCCCATTAAATAAAACAAAACCAGAAAACCAAAACCAAATCAATAAGTCAAAAGTTTTTATTTGCATGGCCAATTACCCTTTGAGCTCTGCAACTGTATTTTAATACCCCTTTAACAGGTCTAAGCTTTTGTTGCACAGGGAATGAAAGCTGCAGACTGCAAACTTCCTTCAACAGCCACGCCCACAACACTTAAACAGGAAATGGATGTAATGACTGACAACACCACACAGGAATACTCAATTCCACCATTCAGCACTTTCATGACTGTTTATGGTTCAGCTGAAGAGGGAGTAAACTTCTTTTAAAAAGAGGGTCGGTCAGTCTCCTTTCCTCTTGTTTTATAATGTTGGTGGTTTTAACCCGTATTTCTTCGCAACCTCTGTCTGGGCGTGGGCAGCATCGCAGAGGGAATACAGGTGGGCCATCTCCATTTCTGATTTGGCCAGGTTAATGGCTTTGTTGAACATGTCAATGGCTTTCTCCATATTTCCTCTGAAAGAACAAAATTTCAAAAATCCTCAGATTAAGCAATTCACAAGTATCCAATAAAGCTTGAAAATAGTGCAACAAAGTCCAATCACTGTGGTTTTTTTTTTTTTTTTTTGAGGTTAAGAGCAGAATATATTTATTGAGGAAAAGAAAGCTCCTGTCCAAGAGAGGGACAGAGGGGGACCCGAGTGGATTGCCCTGACCATTAAGTTTCAACTATGATTCTAATAAAATGCCTCTGTTTTACTACATCACAGTGCTTAGTACACTGAAAGCACTCAATGAATGTTAACTATTCTTACAAATTCTGAGTTTATACCCTGACTTTTGATTATGCAGTGACACTAGGGAAATTAAAATGGGTTATTTGAAGTCCTAATTCTCTCTGGTTTCTTTTTTCTTTCTTTTTCTTGAGGAACTGGGGATGGAACTCGGGCCCTTGTGCTTGCCAGGGAAGCGCTTATTCTACTGAGCTATCTCCCCGGCCCCTCTCTGGTCTCTAAGGTCTGCATATTTCAGCAGAAACAGGAATTTCAGAGAACACTAATGGCTTCCAGGTGCCCAGCCCTCTGAATTTTGTGTGAGCCTACAGTTCTCTCCACCTAATCTCTCACCATCACATGGTCATCCTTATGGACTTCAATTGCAATCACAAGGTCAATTTCAGTTGCCTGATGTATCTATCATTCCTCCTGCACATAATAGATTATTCACTGACTTTCAGCCTGATTCTGGTCAAACCTTTTTTTTTTCTTCTTCTTCTTCAGTTCTTGGGAACTGAACCCAGGGCCTTGTGCATGAAGGGCAAGTGTCTACCACATCCCTGGCTGAAATCCTTCATTTTCGGTGGTACAGTTCAAATATGTATCATCCTGAAAAATATTTTCCCCTTTTCTTAAGGATCTTAACAGTTCTACTGTCATTCTATGAATAGCCACATGTATATGTGTTTATTTACACCAATCTCACTAGCTTCTTGATGTATACCTTTCACTTCCCAGAACCTACTGTGATGACTGGTGTTTACTGTCTATTTTTGGATAAACAGATGAACATGCTTGGTTTCTTAAGGCAAACATTACCTTGTATCCAAGTATAGCTAGGCTTTATACAGCTACTGAGAATAACTTGACTTAGGTAATTAGTTTTAGCTATTATATATGCATAGTTATATGTAATCCTACAATAAATATTTTAATACCCTACTACACACATATCAGGCTCTAGGAAGTAAGAGGTTCCTCTAGATAACTATATTTGACCTCCTGCTATAATATATGGCAGTATCACAGACATACTCAAGCAAATGAAAACAAACTTTGTCATGAGTTCAAGTTTGGATATTAAGTAAATAACTAATTTATTCCTTCATATTTAACTGTAAGGTAAGATGTACAACAGACTTTTTAATTAAGTTTTTGTGGTACCAGAGATCGAACCCGGGACCTTGCTGGTGCCAGGCAGGCATTTATGCTGCCAAGCTATATTCCAACAGACTTTTTTTTTTTTTTAATTTTTTTACATTTATTTATTTTTATGTGTGTGGGGGGGCAGCTCAGCCCACCAGGGGGCGGGGCTGGCTAGTATGTGGTGCTGGGGGATTGAACCACGGTCTCTGTGCTTTGTTTAGCTTAGCTTGTTCTAAGTAGGTGCTTTAGACCACTGAGCCATCTCACCAGCCCCAACAGACTTCTTAAAGTACAATTAATACATAAAATTCTATCATACCTCTAAGATACTTAATCTTAACCCAGAGCCTACGAATTCCTCAAATGAAATGGAAATTGTTTTTATGTGTACACTATTCTAGGTAATAACAACTTGGCTCAAGAAAGATTTGGAAATATTGCCCTTATACTATTAGAATATTTTTACATATCTGCATAAAGCAATTAAAAATAATTTGGGATTTATATGTAACTGTCAGTAGAGTTCGAGATGATCACAAAGTTGAGTGTAGTGGCACATGCCTGTAATCCCAGCACTTGGGAGGCTGAGGCAGGAGAATCACTCTAAATTTGAAGCCATCTGGGCTACATATGCGATTTGAAGGCCAGTCTGGATTATTACATAGTAATAATCTCAAAAAACCCTACAAAATACCCATCTCCCAAAGAACTACACAATCTTTCCTTCCATCACTCCATCTATCCAATACTCCATCCATCCATCACTCCATCCATCCATCTATCCATTCACGCATCCATCCATCCAACCATCACTCCATCCACTCACCCACCCATCTATCTTTCCTACTTACTCTACAGGAGAGATGGATTCAGAAGACAGAAGATAGAAAATAAAGATAATTCATGTTGGCTCCTGACAAAGAGATTATGGCAAGATCACAGACTCTGGTATCAGTGAAGTATGAAATCAGATCATGTCTTGACTATTGGCTTACTATGTAATTTTGTTAATCTAGTCAATCTGGGCACCAGTTTCTGCATTCTTCTATTGAACTGGGGATCACATGATCCCCATCATTATAAAATGAGGATATAGATCACTGAATCTCTAGAAGGCACCTACATTTCAGTATTTGGCCAAACGCAATTCTCTTTTATTTTTGAGACAGGGTCTCCCCATGTAGTTCAGCCTGACTTTGAACTTGTAGTGATTCTCTTGCCTCAGCCTCCCAACTGCTGGAATTACAAGCATATGCCTTCACGCCATGATGAAAAGTTAGGAGGCTGAGAGATGTTGCAACTTGCCCAGTCACTTGATTGGTTGCTCCTTTACAGCAGATACCTTAGCTATCCTGGCTGTCAACTATTACTGTTCTCCCTGAAAAGCACATTACAGATGATTTTTTTCCCTTGCAATCTGAATAATTTACGTGAAAAAAAGAACATACAAATATTTAAGAAATACCACGTTTCTCTTCCTATGTATAAGTTTTACTTAAATAACTTTTATAAGTCTTTTATTTTATTTATTTTTTTTGCGGAACCGGGGATTGTATTCAGGCCTTTGCACTTGCCAGGGAAGTGCTTATTCCACTGAGTCATCTCCCCGGCCCCTTTTAATTTTTTAAAAAATCTTTTTATTTATTTGGTACAAGGTCTTGCTAAGATGCTTGGACATGTAGTGATCCTCCTGTCTCAGTCTCCCCTGCACTGGGATTACAGGCATGTGCCATTGGGATTAAGGCCGGGTCCATGCACTTGCCAGGTAGGTATTTAAGACAGCCAAGCTATCTCCCCAGCCCCATAAGTCTTTCAATTTTGAAAGAATAACACAATAAGGCAAATCAGTTACACAGTTTTGAGGGAAGTATGCATCTAAAGGCATAATAAACTTTAAAAATTTAATAGGCATTGACAATCACATGTAGTAAGAACAAAAGACACAGATGGAGCTGCCATAAATGTCCTAGGGACAGACTGGAGAAGTTACCTTTGCACTTCAATAGTTCCCATGGTTTCATATGCAAAATCACACTTATTATCGATTTCAATAGCTTTGCTGATAAGCTCCAAACCTCTATCCAAATCTTGCTTCCACTGAAGCTGAAGTAAACTGCAAATACAAAGAGGTAAAGTAGATGTGACCATGGCCCAGTATCAATAGTAATAAGAATATATGATTTTATTTTGTACCCTCAGTAAACTTGTAACTCTCTCCTTATTATGAAAAAGCATGGGGATGCTTTGAGCTGGGGATGGAACCTGGAGTACCATGCAGGCTTGATCACCACAGAAACAAAGAAAGAAAAAAAATGGTGTAGCTGGTCTAGGTCAGCGATGGCGAACCTTTTAGAGACTGAATTGCCCAAGATGCAGCCCCAAATGCTCTTATTTATCACAAAGTGCCAACACCGCCTCTGCATGTGCTGTTATCTGATGCTCAGCTGCAGTGGCGATGCTGTGGTGACCAGGCTCTGTGTGCCCACTGCACCCACGTGCCTTAGGTCACCACCATTGGCCAGGCTCTGCTACTGACATATCCTGTATCCCTTATTCTTATATTCCACTACACAATGACAAGAAAAACGTTATATGTGGTTTCTATTTTCACAGCATGTTCAGAACCGAAAATCCCTTAATCTACAGTAAAAACAATACATATACTAATTTGTATGTAAGAACAAAATAATACCCATAAGCATTAAGGAATTAGTCAATTAAGTTAGGGATACTTCTCTACCATAATCCCATCTCTTCAAAGGTCAAAAGCAATTCATTTTATTACCATGAAGGAAATTTAGTATTACTGGAACAAAGAGAACCACAAAAATACATACCCTTTATGAACATAAGTTGTAGCGTTATCTGGTTCTAAATCAATACATTTATCATACATTTCATCAGCTTTACCAAATTGTTGTTGATCTGTTAATGCCTGTGAGAAGATACTTTGATTAAGGTAACTGGTAACCTAAACAATTAAAAGCATACTGCTTTTACTTATTAAAATTTACTTCATTTGTTACTAAGTTTAAAATAATTAAACTGGTTTTTAAATAAATTATTTAAATAAATTATTTAAACTGGTCTATGAGGGCACTGTTGCAAATATTAAATCTTTTTTTCTGCCAGCAGTTACATGGAATATGATAATCTAGCAAACTGCAGAATATAGGAAATCCTACCCAGTGATAGAAAAATCTCACTTTAGTATCACATTCTTATAAGTATGCTCATGTCACTCATGTATCTTTTAAAAAAATCATTTATTTACTTATTTGGTACAGGGTCGTGCTACGCAGCTCTGACTTGTAGTGATCATCCTGTCTCAACCTCCACAGCGCTGGGATTACAGGCACGAGTCACCCACCATGCCCTGTGTTGGCAGTCAGCTCAGAGTGGCGCTGGTACCACATGTGGTGCCAGAAATTGAACCCGAATCCTTGTACTTGCCAGTCAGGTGCTCAGACTGCTGAGCTATCTCCCCAGCCCCAATAATTTATTATCTTAAGGAAATTACTTTAAGGGAAATAATTCATTTAGAAGGATAACTTAAGATGTATGGACTAATATCAGAATCATTTCTTGGGGCTGGGGATACAGTTCAGTGGCACAGTGCCTGCCTGGCAAGTGCAAGGTCCTGGGTTTGATTTCCAGTACCAAAATAATTATTCCTTAAAATGACTGTTAAAGTTAAAGAAGCTACACTCTGGCTTCTCTTCAGATCATATAACTCTTTCGCCTTTTTAAAAATTAAAGCAGCTATAGTCAACCACGTTTAAGGCAAATTTCATGGTGAAAATAGAAGGCCTGGGGCCAAGGATGTAGCTCAGTAGTGCAACGCCGACCTGGCAAGCACAAGGCCGAGCTCAACTCTTGATACCCCAAAAAATACATACGTAAGTAAATAAAATAAAACAAATTAAAACAGAAGGTCTGGTTCTATGGATACCAGGATTATGCTCAGGGTATAACTGAGAGTTGCTAGAATCTAAGCCCAAGTTTGAGGATTAATAAAAAAAAGTCATATACAGATATACAGTAACTACATAAACATGGAAGCTATAGAATAGTACTTAAACATGTACAGACATATATAAAGTTGTAACTGTAGAAAAGCAGAATTAGAAATTTTAGTGCAAACAGCTGTGAGAATGCAAGTGCTGAGGAGGTAAGCACAAAAGTCAAACACATTTCAAAGGCTGAAAGGTGACAGGAGAACATGCAGACTTATGTAACATTCTGCAGCAAGTTTCATGGCCATTCAGAGGTCCCTGCTGTCTTACATCCTCATAGAAATCTGCACCAGAAAAATCTTTCTGAATCCCAGGACAATGAACAGATGCGACACAAATTAATCTCAGTCTTCTTCAGTAAACCCTCAGCATCCTCCTAAATATTTTTTGTAACTTGCTTAAACTAGCATAAAGCAAACTAAAAAAACAAAATAAGAATGGTTTAGGCGGAGTCTATGGGGAAATTGTTTTTATTTTGTGTGATGTTTATGGGGAAAAAGCCCCAACATTTCTTCTGTAATAAAAATAAGTCAGAAAATATTGAGATGGCTATGGCTTAGATACCACAATTTCTAAATTAAAAATAAAGAGAACTATTATTCAGAGAACATTTATTAAGCTGGTGGTGCACACCTGTAATCCCAGTACTCAGAAGTCTGAGGCAGGAGGATTGTGGTGAATTCAAGACCAGCCTGGGATACAAAATGAGCTCAAGGCCAGCCTGAACTGCATAGTGAGACCCTGTCTCAAAAAGACAAAACAAAACAAAACAAAAAAAGAGAGCATTTATTTGAAGAAATAAAGTATTAACTATGGTTAAGAAGTTAACCATTTTCGAGGTTGGGGAGAGAGCTCAGCAGCCTAAGCACCTGCCTGGCAAGTATACGGACCTGGGTCCAATCCCTGGTACTGCATGCTGTGCCGGCCCCAGGCTGAGCTGGCCACTGAAACCCGGTGTGGTGTTGCATGCCTATAATCACAGCTCTGGGAAGGCTATTACTACGAGTCCAACCTGTGTAGCAAGATCTTGTACCAAATAAACATTTTTTTAAAAAGTTAACCATTTTCAATGCAACAAATGATTTTAAATTCAGAAGTATGTTTTCATGAATTTCAGGCCACAATAAAAGTTTAAATTATTTAAATTCTACTTTCTATAATTTCAATCCTAAGTGAGGAAAACTCCAAGAACTTCAGAGAAAACAAGAAAATTTAAATAGTTATATATTAAAAGGATGGCAATCAAAAGGAAAGAAACCTTTTCATGGATATATTCTCTACCAACTATGCACAGCATATATTTTTCTAAGGTGATTACATTTGTCACAAATCCAATCCAAATGTAAAGAGAAGAAAAATGCTTGCTTCCCTTCATTGTGAGTTTAAGGCTATGGTTTCCTAGTCATCAACACAGGAGGTTCTCCTAATGTGATCTGTGATCAAGGACTATCCTAGGGGCCAAGAGAAGCAGGGCAAGAAGAAAGCCATTTGCTTCCACCCCAGTTGGAACCAGGATAGCACTACTTTCTGATTTCCACACTGAGCTTCAGCATACAACACAGTTCTTCAAACAACTTGCAAAGTCAGCTACCTGGGCATATAGTGCATAGCCTTCCGCGCATCTTGGAAATTTCTTTATGACTTCTTCAAAACCTTTCATTGCTGCTTGAATTTGTGAAGAATTGTTTCCTGTATATGCCTGGCGATACTATTTAAAAAATTAAAAAGGGTTGTCAAATCAAGAAATTAAAAAACTTCTAGAGTATTAACATTATAAAAGACATACAAAATTACATAAATCTTATATGGTGCATTCAAAAGAATTCCAAGAAAACAGGACCACATAACCAGTTTGTAATTTCAAAGTACATAATATTCTACGTGTGTCCAGCCTACAAGGTACATGCAGCCTGGACGGCGAACAATGTGGATCCAAAAGATCGTAACTTTTAACATTATGTGAGGTTTTTAGTAGTACTTTTCATGATTTGACTGTGCTGCTTTCAAGGGTGGAATGAACAGGCAATCACTGAATGCAGCGCAGGTGCCTCTGAGACTTGTCTCCTGCAGCTACCGCATAGTTAGCTGAACTGAAACCTAAGGGCAGCAGATGTTGGAAGGGCTTCTGCAACTGGGCTGGTGAAATGCAGCAACTCACTGTTCATGGACTTTCAACCTACCTACAAGTGAGTGCACCTGTGAAGACAGGTGTTTACTGTCATTAAGCAGACATGCAAATGTTATATTTATGCATCTTGGGCTTGGGCTACTTCATAAAATAGCCAGTTAAAATACGAGGAAGGAAAGCAGAAATGATCAAAGCAGCTCGGATGCATTATGTATGTGTAGTAACTCCCTGCGATGCGGGGATCATCATGTACTGCAAATGTGCACTAAAAAGAAACACCACACACACACATGCAAGTTAAAGCAGTTTTTAGCAGCTGTGGTGCAGAAAGTACAGCTTTTTGCTTGTGGTATTACTACATATAGCACTAATATTAAAATGTTTTTATAATTATGAAGTTTTGTTACACATAGCAAGTATCTTACGTATTTATTTTTTTGATACAGGGTCTAACAGTTCAGACTCACAATGATCCTCCTGCCTCAGCCTCCCTTATGCTGGGATTAAAGGCATGCACCATCACACACAGCATGCAGTACCAGGGATCAAACTCTGGACCTTGTACTTGCTAGGTAGGTGCTTAGAATGCCAAGCTATCTCCCCAGCCCCTATCTTATATGTGGCCCAAGACAATTCCTCTTCACTGAATGTGGCTCATCAGGCAAGCCAAAATATTAGAAACCAATGCTGTGTGACTTTCTGAAAAGTTAACTTTGCATATAAGGAAGGGAATTTCTACAATAAAAACTTTAATCATTTTTTTCAAGTATGTTAGAATTTAAAAGGTTTTTTTTTTGTGGGGGGTAGTACTGGGAATCAAACCAAGAAATGCTCAATAACTAAACCATATCACCAGCCCTTTTTAATTTTTAATTTTCAGGCAGGGTTTTGTCAAGTTGGCTTTGAACTTGTGATCCTGCCTTAGCTTCCTCAGTAGAAAAGGAAAATGGGAACTTTTTTAGGAATCTATGTAAATAGGGAAACTGAAGTACTTAGTTTTACTTGAAATGAACTTACTTTATTTTTTTTGCTTTGTGTTTTTGAGTAACAATTCTATAAAGAAGAGATGAAAGAACTGCCATTAATTAACATACATCCTAACGTGTTTTCCTCCCTGTGGTCATGTTTTTGGGGAAAAACATGACGTAGACCATAGCATTCATCTTTGTTGACACTGGGAAATAAAATGTTTAGAAATCGCAAAATAAAGAAATACCCACCAATGCAAAACATTTCTGAGCTTGTGCAAGAGCAGACTCGGGCCTTAATCTAATACATTCATCAAAATCTGTCACTGCTTCTTCAACTTGGTCAAGCAGTATTTTCAGCTAAGAAAAAATAAAAATCAAATTAATAAATGTAATTCTTTTAATTTTTTAAACCTTACTGAGATAGCTTTAATGAATAAATATAGTTGTTTTGTAATTCTCAATATTCTTGGACAGTAACAATACATTGTATATAATAAATGTAATTCAAAATAAATTCATCAGGTATGCACAGTTTCTTCTGTTACAGCAAATGATCAGTATAATCAGTAGTAATTATTCAATATAGAAAAAATGAACTAGAAAATCTTATAATTTTAAAGAAAACATTCTGGAATGTGAAACGTGTTCATTTCTTTAAGAAGAGCAATGTAAACCATGTAAAATGTTTTTCTGTAATTTTTATTATTATTTTTAGATGTGGTTACTACTGTACTTATTTTTCTACAGCTAATCTTCCTATAGCTTCAACAAATTTGCTTTAAAGTGAAGCACGAGGTTAGAGCTGGATCACTTGGCCCTTTCTCTTCTTGCCTCCTCCCAGTTCAAAGTGCTCGCATCTCTTCATGGCCAGCGTTCTCTTCGATCTGCAGCTGGGCTCCACACACTGAAGCCTCAGCACAATCTTCTTTGTCGTTTAGCTTTCTTTCGGAAGATGGGTTTCATGTGCCCACCATAGCCACTCTGTTTCCGATTGTAGCGCCTCTTTCCTTGGGCATACAGGGAAACCTTGTCCTTCTTGTATTGGGTCACTTTGTGAGGCTGATGCTTGCCACACTTCTCACAGAATGTCCTTTAGGTACACTGACCACCTTGGTGGTAGAGCTGTCTATGCGATGAAAATGAGAAGCCCAGCAACCTAACTTGTCGCCTCATGCCACTCGTGTCTCACAGGAAAGGCATTGCTATTATTATTATTGTTCTGGCAGAACCAGGGATCGAACCTAGGCCCTTGCGCTTACCAGGGAAGCGCTCACTCCACTGAGCCATCTCTCCAGCCCCTACTTTTTCATTATTAAGGAAATTAAGCATTACTGTACTACTTAATTTCACAGTAGGTCTGACAAAAACAACTAGAACTTTCAAATTAATCTGTTTGTAGACAGAGTCTAGTTATGTAGTTCAGGCTGCATCAAATTAACTTTAGACACTACCAATAAAGATGAAATGTCAAGATTTTGAGAGGTGGGCTGGGGAGATGGCTCAGCAGAATAAGCGCTTGCCTGGCAAGTGTGAGGCCTTGAGTTCAATCCCCGGTTCCGAAAAAAAAAATTAAAAAAAAAAGATTTTGAGAGGTTATCTCAGCATTTACCCCCTTTAGAAACACTAGTAGGTAAAATTCTCTATTAGAAAGAATTTCAGCTTCACTGATATACAGATAGCTCCTATTTTTTCCTATGTTGCAATCTAAAAACCATGTTAAGCAAATTACAGTTACATTTTTTCCATGTGATGCTATTACTGGGAAATTTTCATTACATATTTTTCTTACAAAAAGCCAAATATGCCCATTATGAAACTCATTTAGCAGTCCCCCTCCCCAACCCCCTTTTGGTACTAATTGGAATCAGGCTAGGATTTCTTCACAGGAAGAAGTCCAGCCTGGTAGTATGGCACACGCCTCTAATACTAGCACTCAAGAGGCTGACTTAGGAGGACTGTCACCAGTTTGAGGCCAAGATACACTACATAGCAAGACTTTGTCTCAAGAACAATCACCACCACCAAACAACCCAAATATACGAAGAAAAGAATCCACTGATTCTGGCATAAACCTAAAATGCTAGCAAGCAGCAGTTTTTTGCTTTCCTTTTCCACAAATACCAAAATTATGAAAACAAATGTTTAAGACAGAACTAAAAGGCTAATCCACACTATAAACAATATCTAAAATGATGTAAGAAAACTTGAAATTATCAAAAATGGGTATCATGGGCTGGGGAGATGGCTCAGTAGAATGAGTGCTTGCCTGGCAGGCGCAAGGGCCTGAGTTCAATCCCGGTTCCACAAAAAAAAAAAAAAAAAAAAGGGTATCAGATAGCCCAATCTGTACATCAGAACTCTAGATATAAAGCTGGCTTACCTGTCCTCGGTGGTGATAAACATCTGCATTCTGAGGGTCAATGTCAGCAGCCATGTTAAAATCCTGGGTAGACAGCAGAGGTTGCTGCTGCTGCATGTACATGCTGCCTCTTTTGATGAGGGCATTTGCTCGAAGCTACATCCCCAAAGGAGAAAGGATCCAGCATTACTGTTTTTGAACAAACTAGTATCATTACATGCTGTGAACCTCATCTTTTAGATTGCTGAGCCATCACCAGCCTAAAGCTCATCTTTCAAATCACCTGTTTCTCACTGGTTCACTGTGCACTGATCATCACTAACTCTAGAACACTTTTCCTATCCCTCTGAACCCATACACATTAGTAGCTACTTCCCATTCCCTCAACCATGGAAACCACCAATCTGCTTTTCTTTTCTACTGATTTGTACAACTTGGGATTACATACAGAACACAGCCTTTTTACCTGGATTCTTTCATTATATATTTTCCAAAGTTCACCTGCATTGTGGCATGTATTAATACCACATTTTTTATGTCTAAATGATATTCCATTTTATAAATACACTTATTGGCTGATGGACATTTGGGTTTCTACATTTTGGCTATCATGAATAATGCTGCTATGGACATTAATGTACAAGTATTTGTGTTAACATATGTATCAGCACTGTTGGGTACATACCTAAGAATGGAATTGTTGGATTACAAGGTAAATGTTATGTTTAACTTTTTGAGGAACTGTTGGTATTACTTCCAAAGAAGTTTTAACATTTTACATTTCTACCAGTAATACGGGGGAGGTGGTTCCCTTTTTCCATGTCCTTGCCAATACTTGTTATTGTTGATCTTTTTAAAGTTGTATCTCACTGTGAGTTCCTTTACAATTTCCTAATGGCTAATGATGTTAAACATTAATTTCATATCATTATTAATCATTTGTATATATTCTTCGGAATGTCTATTCAGATCCTATGCCAATTTTAAAATTAAGTGGTCTTTTTACTGTTGAATTCTAATTGCAGTTTGCTTTGTATTCCAAGCTTTTTCTCTAATTGATGAATGAATATTTGGTCCCATTCTGTGGAAGGTGTTTTTCCTCAATGGTGTCCTTGAGAGCATAAACATTTTATAATAAAAGTTATTTATTTATTTGGTACAGAGTCTTGCTACACAGCTCAGACTCATAGTGATCCTCCTGTCTCAGCCTCCCCAGGACTGGGATTACAGGCACGTGCCTCTTCGCCCAGTTTCAGTGGCCGGCACGGTGTGCCCAGGGTCCTGGGGCTGGCATGGCATGCAGTACTGGGTAGGGAACCCAAGTCCTTGTGCTTGCCAGGCAGGCACTTAGACCCTGAGCTATCTTCCCAGCCTGAGAGTCCAACTTACATTCTTTTGGAGAGGGCACTTATGCTTTTGGTGCTTATCTCAGAAACTCCTGCCTAATACAGGGCAATAAATATTTACTCCTATGTTCTATTCTATGGGTTTTATACATTTTGATCTCCAATCCATTTTGAGTTAACTTTTATACTTGTCATAGACATCATTAACTTCTAGCGGGGTGTGGTAGCACATGTCTATAACTCTAGTACTTTGGGAAATAGGACTACAAGTCTGAGCCAATCCCAGGCAACTTAAAACCTTGTCTCACAAAGTAAAACATTTTAAAAATGGGGCTTGGGATGTAGCAAAAAGCAAAGGTCCTGGGTTCCATCTGGGGATGGGAGTGGGCACAGTCCTGATCAAAAAACTTTTCAAATTTTGTTCAAAGCAGTATCACCATACTCTACCAAAAATGATACACATTACTTTAGGAAAAGAAAAACAGTATGATGGTTTTTCAACCAATAGTGTTACTCTCATATGGGGACCCTAGAGGACGCCATCTATCACAGCCAAAACCCAGGCCACTGTTGGCCTCTAGAGAAGAAACAGAAAATGCATGTGTTGCAATCTCCATGGCCAAGACTACCCAAGCAGCAGCTGCTGTGCTAACAAGATTCCTGGAAGCTTGTGGCCACCACTCTCAGCACCTCCTGCAACTGTAGAGGCTAAAGGGAACTTGTGTGAACCTCATGATGTCTCAATAAATCTAGTGCGAAAACAATTACAAAAATTTTTATTTTCTCCAAAACAAAATTAAGAAACAAAACAAAGTTTTTATTTTCTTGAAATGTGTATACATTTTTTTGGCAGACTTGGTGTGTATATATATCAAAACTAATTATACCTGTCAATATAAATATATCTATATATAAATAAATCATGTAATTCAACAGATCACTTCAAATCTTATTTATGAAAATCATTACACACACATTAAAAACACTCGTAAATGAAAATACAATTGTAAAAACTTTTGTGTATTTATAAATGTATTTTTAGAGCATATTTTTTTCTTCATGTAATAAAAATCTTTCCAAATATATTGCTAATGTGTTTGTTCTTTGTAAACATATTTTAAAGCCTGGAACTACTTTTTGCATGTTACACACTGCATTAGTACCCTTAGTACAATCCAAGGAGTCCAATTCACTAGACAGTGGCTACAAGTGACGCTGAATCTTCTAGCTGCTGCAGAAAAATACATTAACTGCTTGGCTGCAGGTAAGTATTAACATCTACATTTCAGATTCATGGCACCAATGTACTCATCATTAGATTTCTTCCAAAACAAAAACAGCCTTTTTGGAGAATGGCAAATAAAATGCTAAAATATCTGACAAAGGACCTAAAAATCATTCCTACTTATTAACTTTTTCACATGCACAAACATTTCAAAATGTACCTTCACATTAGCTTCTTTCAAACTGATGACCTTATCTAAATCAGGCTTGGCAGCATTGGCATTGCCAATGAGTAAGTAGAAGGTGGCTCGCAGTAACAATGCTTCTGCCATGTATTTTCCTTGAGCTTCTATTTCTTTTGAGCATTCACTTATGATTTTATCATAGTTTTCTTCTTCCATGTACTGTTTGGCTTTTAAATATCCTGAACTGAAAGTGAAAACAATAGGAAATTATTTACTAAGAAAAAAATCAAATGCTAACACTTGTTACATTTAGCATGCCCAAGTTAAACACTTGTCCACTTCCCTTTAACAAGTTAATCAGCCAGTATGGAACTAGTTAGGAAAAAGAGGTTAAAAAACACTTAGGATTTCTAAAGAAGAATGGGATTTTCTTGAACCCACAGAGGAAGAGTTTTAAAAGAAAACAGAATCCACGGGAGAAATTGGTTAGTACCTTTAATGCCTTGGCTTAGACAAATATGTGAGATCAGCTAGTGAAGGAGACACACTAATTTGCAACATGGGTAAGAATCGTGTCTTATTTCCTTTCCTATCTGTAGCACATTGATAACGCTTAGTAAATGTTAAGCGCTAACAGAGGAACAAAGGAATAAAAAACAAGTAAGTTCAGTGCAATGTAAGCCAAAGCAAGAGGTGTGATCAGAACGGTGCTTTAAATAAAGACTGTTTTGTACAGAATTGACTAAGTAGAGTATGACTGAAGATAGGGAAATACATATGAGCTCTCCACACATTTTTTTTCACCTCAACGGACTAGAATTCGTAAGTACACTTATCAAAAAACTAAATTTAAAACAAAACTCTTGCATTAAATAGATCTTTAAAAAACATACCTATTTTTAAAAATGCATTCAATACATTATTTAATCTTTTAAGATAATGAGTGTTACTAGAGATGCTCAAAAGGATTTTTAACTAAAAAACGAACAAAACAAAAAACCCCACCACAGAAGAATTTGTACTAGATGACCTTTGAGCCATCTAATGTAGACAGTTCCATGGTATGAAAATGGCACATTTCAGTAGAAACTGTACTCTGAAGTGTGAACTTGCCCTGGCTTGCGCGCAGGGGCAGCAGGAGGTGACCAACAACAGTCCACAGTGTACTCTACATTGCTAAATTTAGATGCTCGAGTAGTAAACATTCTGATGCCTGCATCAGAATTAATGTATTTTTAACCTACATATTTGCAATGATGAATCAGGATGTAATTCAAGGAGCATCTGTGTAAGACACTAATTAAAATACAATTTAGTTGTTATATTCTGTGTAGAGAAACTGGCAAGGGGCTTAGAAGAAAAGCCGTATCAATCAAAATCTTACAACTCTGCACTAAGTATTCCTGTAATTACATTATAATATTCCTTGTTTTGTTCCTCAAGTCACCAGGCTAAGAAAATAGAAAGTATCAAATCACATTGGAAGTAAAAAGTTCCTACCTACTGAGAACACTAATGACTGGCATTAAAAGCATTTCCACATCTCAAACCCAAGGCCAAAGAGTGGCATTTTGGTAGGGAAGCAGTACCTTAAAGAAATTTAAACCTTAACTTCTCTGAAGTACCTCGTAATTGTTAAAATCTTCCCTGCACTAAAATACTTGAATGTGAAGCTACACAGGTAATTTTCTAGTTATTGCCTTCATTCAAATAGTCAAGCAACTGACACAACAGGCATTCTCTTGAGAATAATCACAATGCAGGACTGCAAAAGCAGGTTGAAATTTTGAATACTAGAAGCCTAACAGACACATGCTAGAAAGAGAAGTACTTTTATTACATAATTATAACAATTACAGTATTATTATTAATTTATTTAGACATGCTCTCACTATGTAGTGCAGGCTGGCCTTAAACTTGCTTATGTAGCCCATGCTGGCTTTGAACTCATGGCTATCATTCTGCCTCAGCCTCCTGGGTGTGGGGATTATAGGTGTGCAATACCACACCAGGCAACAATTAAGAGTATTATCTTTTATTTTCTTTTACTTATTTCTATCTGGAGATAAGGTTTTTTTCTGGGACTTTGAATCCACTGTGGCTCTAGGGGAGGTTCATGGCAGCAGCAAAAAACAGAAACAGGGCCAGCCAAATAGCTCAGCAGATTAAAGCACCTGCAAGCAGGCTCAGGGGGGTGCTGGGGAGATAGCTCAGTGGAATAAGCACTTCTCTGGCAAGTACAAGGTCCTGAGTTCAATCCCCGGTTCTGGCTCAGGGGCTGGGGGTTCGATCCCCCGGCCTGCCAAGCTGGCCCCAACCCCAGGGAACACTGAGATGGCCATTGAGACTGGGTGTGGTGGTACACACCTGTAATCCCAGCTCTTGGGAGGCTATAAACAGGTGGATCACTACAAGTCCAATCTAGTAGTGAGACCCTGAGCACCCTGTAGACCCTTCCCTAAAAATACTTAAAAACAAAGCAAAACAAAACAAAAAAAAACAAAAACCCAAAACCAAACAAAACCAACAAACATCAACAAAACCAAACAAAAAAAAACCTCCAGGAGATACCATGCCTGAAATACTTACTTTTCTTTTACTTCTAGAGCCTCTCCTTCTTTGTCTTTATCTTCATCGGATTTTTCTCCTTTAAGCATGGGCTGAGAAATGATATCGTCAGTGAAAGAACTGAAGTAAGATTTGATAAACTGTGGAGATGGCATCAAAGGTTCACGATTCTGAAATTCAATATTTATCAAAATGAAAAAAACAATCTCAGAAGCAGATATGTTAAAGAACATTAATAATAATTGTTGTAAAAACAGGATTCTCATTTTCAAATAACTGAAGAATGTTAAGCTCTAACCCACAGGACAAAAGAGGAGGGAATGGCCAGCTCCAGCTGCTTAAAATAGTGCTTACACAGATGGTAAAAAAGTTACGTCCATTTGCCATAGGCTTACATCTGAAGATCTGCATCATAGGTAGTGCCATTAAAGGTCACACCTTAATCGTATTTCCTGATTTAATACCCTCTTTTTGCTACGGCTACCTCCTTCATAATTACAGGAGTAACGCCTCCCTGGTGGTCTAGTGGTTAGGATTCGGCGCTCTCATAATTACAGTTCTTTCTCTTTGTAATGGAAGACAGTCAAATTTTGGATCCTTAACCCAGAAAATTCACTATGCATGGTGTCTACTTTAAAATAAAAAATAAAATACTATGCAGTAGGTGGAACTGAACCTAGGATCTTTGCACTGAGCTACATGGCCACCCCCTATACACTTTTTTATTCAAAACAATCTTACTGAATTGCTCAGGCTGAGGGTGAATTTATAATTCTCCTACCTCAGTCTCTTAGACAGCTGGAATTTTACTATGCTTGACTGAAAATAGGGTATTTAAAATGTCTTGTTATACCATTATTATTTAATGTCTTGTTATGTGTAGGATGAAAAAACCTTTAGATATAAATGGCCTAATGGACAGCAGAACAGAAGAAAACTTAAAAGATAAAAATCTAAGGGCAAACCCAATGCTATTATTTCTTTCTTTTTTTTTTTTTTTTTTTCCAGAACTGGGGATTGAACTCAGGCCCTTGCGCTTGCCAGGGAAGCGCTTATTCCACTGAGCCATCTCCCTGGCAAATCTTTTTTTTTTTTTTTTCCAATGCTATTATTTCAATCTGTCCTCCAAAGCTCACATGTTGGAAACTAAATCTGAAATGCTAAAATACTAGGAGGTGGGGCTTAATGTGATGTGATTAGGTCATGAGGGATCTATTTTCATGAATGGATTAATAGCATTACCCAAGAGTGGGTCAGTATCAAATCAAGACAATGGATCCATTGTGAAAATCAACTCTCTTGCCTTTCTGCCATGGGATTACACAGCATGAAGGCTTTCCCAGGTATTACTACTTGACATTAGACCTTCTGGCTACCAGAACTGTAAGAAACAAATTTCTTCTTTAATGTCATTTAAGGGGAAAAGCTTGAAGAGAAATTTAAACAGCATTTATATGAAACTGGGTAAATCATGGGAATCTTTTCACTTCCCATTTTAGTTTAGAAATAAAGCCCCTGTCTCCCCATCTTCCACATGGGGTTATAAATGTACAGTATAAAGTGCTATTTTAATTAATGGGCTTATGTAACAAATGAAAAGATCACATTCTAGGTCTGCCACTTATTCAATGTGATACTGTAAAAACTATGAATGTTTCGATTAAGAAAAATTACTGATAAAAGACAACTGCCATTCGAGCCCTCAAAATACTTCTCTTTATTGGGAACATATTTATCCAGGACAGGGAGATAGCTTGGCAGTCTAAGCACCTGCCTGCCAAGTGTGAGAACCTGGGTTCGATTCCTGGTACCACATGCTATGCTGGCCCTGCACTAAGCCAGCCACCAAAACTGGGTGTGGTGGCACATGCCTATAATGCCAGTGTTGGGGAGGCTGAGACAGGAGGATCACTATGAGTCTGAGCTGAATCATGAGACCCTGTGCCAAATAAATATATAAAAGATTTTTCTTTTTTAAAGGGGGAGCTCAGTTGCATAAGTGCCAGTGTGGCAAGTGCAAGACCTGAGTTCAACCCCTGGTAATCCCCCCCAAAAAAAAGAAAGAAAAAAGAACACGTTTATCCAACTGTTTTTGCACTTTCTACAGCAGTTCAGAAAGTCTTTTCTCATAGTGTCTGATTTTGTCCTTATAGCTATTTTAACTTGGGGGGAAAAAAGCCATGAGTCATATAGGGCCAGATCTGTTGAACAGGTAAAGATATGCTATACATTTTTGACAGAAATTGCCATAAACACTTGATCAGTGGGTTATGTGGTCATAAACTATGATGTTTGAATGTAAACATTCATTATGTTGAAAGGCACACTGCTATTGATGCCCCTCATAATACTCAAAATACTTATTCTCACTTCAAACACATTTATGTCTTTCTTGGTAATGTCTACTATAAGTTTAAAAATTGTTTGTTTTTTAAATTTTTTATTTTTATTTATTTATTTATTTTGCATGTGTGTGGCCAGTTCAGCCCACCAGGGGGCAGGGCTGGCTGGCATGTGGTGCTGGGGGATTGAACCGCGGTCCCTGTGCTTTGCTAAGCTTGTTCTTAATAGGTGCTTTAGACCACTGAGCCATCTCACCAGCCCCTAAAAATTGTTTTTTAAACAGTCACTGTATCTTTTGATCACAACCTTGTATGTAACATGTCATTAAACCTCTAATCTCAGTTTTCTCATCCCTAAAGTATTAGTTGAAGCACTTGATTTATGTTACCTAGGTTCTTTAAAGACTCAATCTGTTAGACTAATATAGTATTTTGCAAAGTGTTTTTGGAGGAACGTTAGTTTTACAAGATGCTCAAGTAGCTAACGTTCCATGGTTCAAAGAGACTCTGAGCTACTACTGCTATATTCCTCTTGAACAATGGTGGCAAACGTATGGTGCATATGTAAGACAAAATATGCTAATGTATAAGTTGCTTTTTGAAACTAAAAACCTCAGTATTCGGGGTTTTTTGGCGAAACTGGGGATTGAACTCAGGCCCTTATGCTTGCCAGGCAAGCGCTTATTCTACTGAGCCATCTCCCCGGCCTCTAATATTTGGGTTTACTCTGTGATAAATAAATGTATTTTGGTTTGCAGTTTGGGCACATGATCTTTGAAAGATTAGCTATCACTGCTCGCAGAGATTCACAGACCACCCGGCATATTAAATTCCTATACTAGAAAAGGGTGTTTTAATGATTTAACTCTGTTTACAGTCACAGATGGGAACTTAAGTATATATACTTATTAAAATCCCTTACGAGAAAAGCAATTCATTTGTAAAGAAAAAAACAACTGCCTTGGTATGACTGCTATTTAGCCGTGAGTCTTCAGTGATGAAGACAGTGGCATTCTCTCAGTATTATATGTATATCTCCCACGGGACATTGGCCATGTACAGAGTAACAGCCTCTCTCGCTAAATTTTAATTCTATATAGAAAGGAACATGTTTTTGTACCAGCTCCTCTCTGTGAAGTTTTATGTAACAATAGTTTGTTAAATTTAAATTATCCACTACTAAAACCTTAAAACAAATATCCATTTAAAAATGTAAGTTTAAAACTTGTGATACAGGAGTTGGAAAATATTTTCCTGTAAAAGGCCAGGTAATAAATAATTTAGTCTTTTTTTGGGATACTATCACTGTATGCTGTGACAATCACTTAGCTCTACTGTAGGTTAAACACAGCCAACAACAGTATGTTTGAGGTCAAATTTTATTTAGGAAAACAGCTGCCAGACTGGATTTGGCCTATCAGTGAAGCAATCCTTAACCTAGATAAATTTCAGACTCATCCAAGTATAGTAATGGATACAGCCTACATAGTTACTGAAAAAGAAAATGCCACAAAAGCCCAAGGTTATAGCAAAAAGAAATACAACTCCATTCTAAATTTTAGTTGTTACCATAACCATTATTCCCAAGTTCAAGCAGTACACTCACAATTCAGATTAATTTACCTTATACTTTTCTTTGGCTTTCTCTTTTCCAAGAAGTTTAAGAACTTTATCAGCTAACAGCATGCTCTGTTGATTTTGGAACCCTTCCAATATACACACAGCAGTGACATCTAGAAATGGAAAAATAAACATGAAATTATTGTAGAGACTATTAACAGTATCAAACAGGTATAAGGTAAGACAGGAAGTCATTAAATTCATAGCCTGATGAGACTATGAAGCTTGAATAAAACTGCTTTTCAATGATTCAAGTCTCTCCCCTTCTGAGATTAATTTCCTTCACCCTATGCAATGAAAAGGTTTGTGCTATATAATTTCTGACACTGCTCACTGCACATTTTATAGATAGAAAATAAACCAGGCAATATAGGAATCTTCTTCTGGCCATCCATTTTCATTCAGTTATGCCACCCCACAACTTAAGTGATTTGAAATTTAAGATAGGTTTGGGGCCAGGGAGATGGCTCAGTGGAATAAGCGCTTCCCTGGCAAGCGCAAGGGTCTGAGTGCAATCCCCGGTTCCGCAAAAAAAAAAAAAAAAAAAAATTTAAAATAGGCTTAACTTCTAAATTTTTTTTCTTCACTCAAAATAGCCAATCACCGGGGCCAGGGAGATGGCTCAGTGGAATAAGCACTTCCCTGGCAAGTGCAAGGGTCTGAGTTCAATCCCCGGTTCCGCAAAACAAAACAAAAACAAAAACAAAATAGCCAATCACCGTTCCTTCTCTTTTTGAACTCAGTTTCTCACAATTTCACATCCTACACCTCCAAACAAGTCAATCCAGAGCCAATGTCTTTTTCTCTTCCCATTTGTCTCTAAAATCCCAATCAACTTCCTTCCTCTTTGCCAAATACTATCTTTTAGTAACTTCAAGGTCTAGCCCAAATTTAGGATTGCCTTTTCTAAAATAATTCTCCTTTCACCAACAACCAAATTATGTGACAACACAAAACTTCAAATTTTGCTAAAACATTCTCTAAAGCATCATGATCACTTGATAATCCAGGATTTTTTCAAAGGTGTTAACACACACACACACACACACACAAACTCGAGTGGGGTAGTGCTAGAGATTGAACCCAGAGCCTTATTTGAGCTTTTTTCTTTTAAAAAGTGGTTATTTTGTGATGCAGGTATAGCTCAATGATAGAAGCATTCACAAGGCCCTGGCTTAGATCTCCAGTAACAGAAAAAGTTATTTAAATACCAAGTGGGAAGCATTTTATCTTGGGGTGCAGGGGACCACTGATTTTATCTTCACATCATCTAGAAAAACATACTTTAAGAGCCAATGGACTATACTCTAATTGCAGTTTTGGAGAAAGACACAGTCAATTAGAGGATGCCAAACATAGCATCTACTGAGAATGACAAATTCACTTTGATGTTTTGTACCGACTGCATAATTTGCAATCCGGTATAAAAATGAAGTTTGAAATATTAAGGGCAAAAGCAACTTTTTAAAACTTCATCCTAAAATTATTTTTCTTAAAATATATGTTAGCTTAAGTAAACACACTACCATTTGCTAAAGCCTCTTTTTCTTATTCCCTTATTCAAGGAATTATACTAAAGCTAATTGCCATGTTTAAAATATGTGACATATAAATTTCAAATGTCAGTATTTGAACAGTATCACCTGAAACTAGAAAACCAAGTCTCAGTTGGGAAAAAGTTCAACTTTTAAAGACAAATAATTTCTGTATTCACAGGCAGAATTTCATATAAATTTATGATCATAAAGCCTCTATGAATTTTCATCTACAAACACAAAAATACCCTCACCTTCTAAACATTCCTTCTTATTGTCTAGCTTCTCGTGGGCTTTTGCACGCCTAAAGAGAGCTTTCACATATTTGGGATTAAGTTCAACAGCCTTTGTACAATCTTGGGCCACCTCTTTCCATTTTTGCTGTAATTGAAAAGTATTTCAAAAGTCACAATAAAAATACTGTTCAATACAAATCAGTTTTCCAAACTTAACAGGCCAAGTATTAAAAGTCCCACAACAGAAAATGTATCGCAAATACAGTTAATACTTATAATATGTGTACAAAAAACCTCACATAAGTATCTTTAAGGAAGACAAGTAACTAGATTTTTAAAAATAAGCAATGAGGGCCTAGGGATATACCTCAGTCGCACAAGCGCCTACCTGCCAAGTGCAAGCTCCTGAGTTCAATTCCTGATACTTTGGCCACCTTTCTACATCCAAAACTAGAGTTCTGTGCTCATATCCTTTCTTTGCTCCTGTTAAAACTGAGGAAACACTTATCTTCAAAGGTCAACTTTCCACTGGTGGGCTACATTTCGTGACCACTCTGTCCATGGATCTCACTCTTTCAGCTCTCTTCTCTGCAGCTTATCTTTTGCGCCATTCCCACAAACATAAAAACACTTGCTCTTGTATATTCAATGTCATTATTAGGGGTATGGGGGGTGCTGAGAACTGTACCCACGGCCTTGTGCATGCAAAGCAAGAGTTCTACCACTGAGCCACATCTCCTGCTCTATTCCATGCTTTAAAACCTCTCCTTTACTCTGTAACTCCCTAGAACTATTCCACTTGTCAGCAGCTCTTTATTAATGAATCCTCTAGATTTGCACCTTTGTCTCACTTCCACATACTTTACTGTCCTCAATTTCCTTTGCCAATTTCTCTCTCATTACTTGATTTCTACATGATGAAATCCTCAAGCTCTCATCTCTTATTTCTCCCTAGGTAACTACATACAGTGCTTTTGTATACCAACTGAAATTACAGATGATTCCGAAATTTATCTGAAGCATAAGACTTATTTTCCTAAAAGACATTCCTCAACATAACTTGTCTACTTACTCTCCATCTTCTGGCAGTAAAATCTTTCATGCCTTTAGCTTTCACATCCAATGCAACAAGTTTTACTGGTTTTTACTTTGTCTTTATGTCTTATTCAGGTTAGCTCCTATCCTTATTTTTTCTGTCTCCACTTTTCAATATATTTTCAGCAGAACAATATAATAATCTTAGACACTATTTTTGCCTGCTTAAAACTCTTCAGCATTTCTATTATACTTAGAACAATCAAAACTCTATTACTCCCTAAAAGGACTTTCTTGAACTGGTCTTTATCTATTCTTTCCAGCGCATCTTTCTCCTATTCCTACTTGAACATGTGAAACTCTTTCTTCTGTCAGGAGTAACCCAGTATATGTTTCTTCCCTAATACTCTCTTCTCTGCTGTTTTGTCAGTCACTCCACTATATAAACATACAGAGGAAGCTCGACACAGGGTCTTTAAAAAGTGAAACAGGTTGATATATGTTGATATGAAAACCTGTACAAAGCACAGTGGCAACTCAAAAAATGTATCACCAACACTATTCAAAAGGAAATCATCTCTGTCTTTCCCCTCCTAACTATGAAAGCTACATAAAAAAAGCTGGAGAACAGTTTTAAATGGTTGAGGAGCTACTACAAAACTTCAGCTTCTATACTATTTAATTTTATAAAAGTTGAATATTTATAAATGGGGTATATTTTAACCAGTAAAACTAACGTTTGTTCTTAAATTTTTGTAAGGAAATAAAAACAAAAATCTTATTAATTTCAAAATGTAAAAAAATGCATTAGATTTAAGTAGCATTAACTCAAACTTCAAGCAGAGAAACAAAAGGAAAAGAGAAAACAACCCAGCATACATACCAACTGTTCAAAGGCAGCAGCTCTATTCTGATAAAATGTAGAAAGGTCAACATTCTTTTCTGTAGGACACAAACTGATAGCTTCTGTATAGCACTGAATAGCCTGCTCATATTTTCCTGCTTTAAAATATTTATTGCCTTTGTTCTTGGCTGCTTGGGCTCTATCAAGAGAGTTCTGAAATGAGAAAAACAATTACCAACAACTAATAAACATTTGACAATAGACTTAGACTACCTTAATTCAGTACTAAACTGAAAAACTAATTTTTGCCAGTTTAATGTGTATAAGACAACAGTTTTTCAGACAAAAATAATTTTACCCATTTCAGAAATATACATTCCTAGTATATAAAAACTGGCTGTCAAAGGTGGAAGATGCTGTGAAACTTTTCAGCAAACAGAACCAGGATTCTACAAAATACAATATATGGAGACTTATGAATAGAAAGGTGTCCTAGGTGAGCAGCAAGACAAGAGGAAGAGTTTTACAAGCTTGGCTGGACAAAGGCTGGCTGCAGGCAACTGCAATGTACCTATCCTTTCCCAAGCCTTTATCCTTTTTAGTTACTTTTTCTTTTTGTGGCACTGGATTGAAAACAGTTTCCGTACATGTTTTCTTTAAATAATTTTATTGAGAAACAAATAGCAATGAGACAGTTTTAAAACCGATTGCTAGCACAGTTTCAATAATTAATACATTGCATATTGTTGTCTTAGTGGTTCACTGTGCAAGATGCAGACATGATATCCTGTCCACAAACACTATTAGAACAAATCTCTATATTCAATGATCCAAGGGAATGCCTACCCTAACTATTCTGAACATAGATACAAAATGGTAGTTCATTTGTATCACCCATTTTTGTTTAATTTTGTCAGAGAAGGGTATTCCATTGTTGTTTAAATACTATAGGTGCCTGAATTCAGCAAAATATTGCAATATAGCCCAGTAGTACATAATAGTAGTGGGTTTTCTGTAAGACTGGCAATGACAAAAGTTGTTGATTTTGCCGGGAAGATGGTTCAGTGGAACAAACGCCTGCCTGGCAAGCGCAAGGGCCTGAGTTAAATCCCTGGTTCCGCCAAAAAAAAAAAAAAAAAAAAAAAAAGACAGAAGTTATACACTGATTTTTGCACTATTCAAAATTAATGAATTTTTGTTTTTATTTTTTAATTTTTTTTCAAACCAAATTGGTAGGACAGTTTCAATAATTAACACATTGCATACATTCTTTCTAGTGGTTAATTGCTCTACAAGACGCGGACGTGATATCCTATTTACAAACACTATTAGAACAAATACCTCTATTCATTAAGAGAATGTAACTATATATCTATCTTAACCACTTTGAATACACAGATACAAAATGGACATTCATCTGTATCCCCTTTTTTTGTTAAGTTCCGTTATTTGAATTTTATAGGTGTGTTAATGCAGCAAAATATTCTAAGAGTCCAATAGTCCATAACAGTATTGGGTCTTCTGCTTCAACGGTAATGTCAGAAATTGTGGACCTGAGTCCCCTGCAGCTCAACATAACAGCATGGCTTTACTTATACTTTGTTTTTATACTTTTCTGCTGGATGGTTAAGACCAAGATAAAGCAGGACCTATGCAACAAGAGCTGTAGCTTTAGGTCTGATAAGGTCAGTGAAATCCCCTTAGGATTTATCCTGAGATCCTGTACCTCAAATTGTAGATCCTTGTCAGTGTCGGCCATGTGGATGAGTCACGGCCAATGCTTGGCCAATGTTAAGCATAAACTATTAATATGTCCAATATCAGTTAAGAAAATATGTTTAGTAATGGCTGGCACAGCACACTTTGCTGATCATCTCACTACCATACTTTTGTCTTAAAAGGTTTGTGATGTGTTCCAGGCTCACATGGCAGACAAAATGGTGGCTGTGACCAAGATGGCTACAGTTATATGAAGCCACTGGAAATATGTCTCCTCCTTTTTTTGATGGTAGAACTCAGGGCCTCACACATGCTAAGCACTTTACCACTAAGTTGCATCCCTGTCCCCACACAGTTTTTTTTTTTTTAATTTTATTTATTTTTAATTTTATTTATTTATTTATTTATTTGTGTGTATAGCCAGCTCAGCCCACCAGGGGGCGGGGCTGGCTGGCATGTGGTGCTGGGGGATTGAACCACGTTCCCTGTGTTTTGCTAAGCTTGTTCTAAGTAGGTGCTTTAGACCACTGAGCCATCTCACCAGCCCCCTACACAGTTTTGATTGTCACAAAATGGGAGAAGGGAGATGTTATGAGCATCAAGAGACCAGGGATGCTACTAACTTTCTACAATACACAGGCCAATCTACCACAATAAAGAATTATGAAATCCAAAATATCAATACTGCGAAGGTATAAACACCTCAGTATTATTTTAGTTTGCATTTTCTTTATTATTAATGAATCTGACAATCTTTCCATGTTTATTGGCTAGCTGGATTTCTTATTCTAAAAGTCACTAATTCATGTTTTGCTTTTTTTCTAAGTTATTTGTCAATATTGCAGAACAGACAGTACACATACTTCAGCATCTTCATTAAGGTTACTCCAAATGTGTCATTCGTCCATACTCCTATCTCTGTCTGCTTTCTGGAAGACCCAACACACATACAAACACACACATATATTTCATCCGGGCAGTGCTTTAGAGGTGGTAGGTTAATACCTACTGAGGATAGCAGTGAAAATGTTAGGGAAAAAAATCTCTGTAGATAAAAGCTGATTATCCAGGCTCCAGCCACTAGCTCCCTGAACTTTGTGGAACATCCTCAAACAAAACTTGGTTACTCTTAGCCAAACCCAACTTTATAAACAAGACTCCATGCATCTCCAACAGGCAAATATTGACAAAATAAGAGCAGCAGCAGCTACTACATTAATTTAAATAATCTGTGAAAGGCCAAGTTGTTTGAAACTGAAGGTACCTGAAGGACCTCTTACAAAAACATGATGAGATGGCAAGTAAGATACATTCTCATACCTACGCTTTTCTCATCTTAATTTATTTTTCTTTCTTGCTTTTCCCCTTTCGCTTGCCTTTTGTTTCTGTTTTATACTAAGGCTACAGCTATAGTTCTTCTTCTTCTTCTTTTTCTTTTTTTTGGAATTGGGGATTGAACTCAGGGCCTTGCGCTTGCCAGGGAAGCACTTATTCCACTGAGCCATCTCCCTGGCCCCTATAGTTCTTTTTAAAAAGTACAGTGTGAAGAAGGATTTGCAGAAACAAAGCATCTAAATTCAGACTATTACACAGACAGTGTAAACTAATGCCAACAAGGAATAGACCTATCTTAAAACTAAGATGAGGGAAAATAAAAGGAACCAAAATAAATACAAAGGAATAGATGAACACAAAACCTTCCATTCACTGAAAGATTTAATCAGCTGCTAAAAACTTTGAAATGTAAGTTAAATAGCAACTGTGAAACATTTTGAGGACATGTTTGGGGACTACAAAAATATGCCTGAACTAAAAGCCTCTAAGACAATATAGCTAACAATCCCTTAGATAGGTGGAGGCCTTGTGGGTGCAACCATCAAGATGAGGGTTGGAAAACTTGCATTTGAGACAATCTTAATCCTCTAACTCCACTAAAAAGAAGAACTCAGATTGGATAGGGCTGTTAACAGAGAAGTACTGAGGATCCATCCCCTTTACCTAAGAGGAAAGTGACAGGTATAACTTGAGAACACACAATCAAAGATTGCTAATGTAAAAGGAAAATCAATCATGAATGAGGTAGATCCAAGTCAATTAGGTCAAAATAATATCTAGGAAAGTAGAATAAGCCAATTAATAACAATAATAACAACAGCAACAAAAATGAGTGGTACAGCTGCTGGAGATTGAACTCAGGGCATTTTGCACAGACAAAACTCATTTTGCCACTAAGCTAGTCACAATTAGAATTTTTTTTTTTTTTTTTTGTGGAACTGGGGATTGAACTCAGACCCTTGCGCTTGCCATGGAAGTGTTTATTCTACTAAGCCATCTCTGCAGCCCCTCACAATTAGAAATCTTTTTTTTAAACTATTCTGAAGAGAGAACAAGGACACAGATTTTTTTTAAACATTTATTTATGTGTGTGTGTGGGGGGGGGGTGGCCAGCTCAGCCCACCAGGGGGCAGGGCTGGCTGGCATGTGGTGCTGGGGGACTGAACCTGTGCTTTGCTTAGTTTAGCTTGTTCTAAGTAGGTGCTTTAGACCACTGAGCCATCTCACCAGCGCCAAGGACACAGATTTTAAACTAAGATGGTAGGAAATTAATAATGGCTAATATATCGCACATTGTTATTTTCAGAGCTACTCAAAAGAGCTGTGTAAAATTGATCAATTAAGTACAAGCATCAAAGAAATAATAGAAATTAGCAGTACAATATCTTAGCAATTTTGTGTGCATACACACACACACACCTTATTTTCCTTTCCTATAATCAGAAATCTTGAAAATGAAATTAACTCAACAGATGGGCTATATTACAGCAGGCACAACCAAGAAGCAAAATAACATATAGATGGCATAAGCAAGAAAGCTACCAGAAGGCAATAATAGTAGTACGGAGGGGTGACAAGTCTAAAGAAAAAGTTAAATGATATGAAGTAGATATTTAGGTTCTTTTATCTACCTAATGCTCTAGGAATAGAAAGGAAGATCTAACCAAATATTAAAAAAATCTCTACAGAAAAAAGTTACATATTTTTAGACACATTATGGTGAAATTTTACAACAAAAACCCTCCAAAGTATTTAGGCAGAAAAAAGGAAAAATATATCACTTACAAAAGTGAAAGAACAAATCTAGCCTAGTATCACCAACATCACATACTAAAAAATAGTGGAGTTATCATTTCAAAGTTCTGTGGACAAGGCTGACCCTGAAATATCCCCAAGCTAGCATTTGAGGATGAACACAAGACTAGTGACATACAATGTTCTTTTCACTAAAAGTTGTAGAGTGGAGGAATATAACAAAATGCAGAAGGTAGTGTAAAGGAATAAACTAAAAAAAGCAAGCAAGTACAGCAGTATTTACTATGTCAATAATATAATAAAATAAGTTAGATCTTCATAAAGACTTTGCCAGGTATGGTGGGGCAAGCCTGTAATCCCAGCACTTGGGAGGTTGAGGTAGGAGGATTACCATGAGTTTGAAGACAGCTTAAATTATACAGCGACATCCCGTCTCAAAAAACTGAAAAAGACAGACTTTCAAATTGATTAAATTTACAGAATTTACTTGGTACTGCCTAAAAAGTGTGACTTTAAAGCCAAATTACAAAACGATTAAGGAAAAAGTTACGGAAGACAAATACTAACACAAAGTATTAGTCAAGACAGCATTTAAAAACATCAGATAGCAAAACTTTACTGATAAAAGGTACAACCTGCCAAAAAGATGTAACCATGAAACTTCGACTAATACAGTTTTAAAGTAAATCCAACTACTTTTGATGTTAAATAAAAATGAAAAAAAATTCTACTATCTCTCAGTAAGTATTCAGTGTATCCAAGTCACCCAAAACTTGCTTAATGCATACCCTAAAACAGTTTAGGAACTGCTTATAAAGAAAATACGGTGGCACAATAAATGCAAATGAGAAATATTTTTTATTTATTTGATACAAGGTCTGTAGTCTAAGCCTCCTGGGGACTAGGATTACAGGCATGGGCCATCATGCCCTTTGGGGCCAGCACTGAATGTGGTATCAGGGATCAAACCTATCTCCCTAGCTGTGTGAGTTTTTTTGAATATAAATGTACTTCAGAGTTAATCAGTATTTTAACTAAGAATATGTGGGTTAAGTAAAAATACTCCTCAGACAGAATAAATAACCTTGATTCATCAGCACAAGTGCAAGGTCCTAAATTCGATCCCAGTACCAAAAATAAACCCACACACATAAAAAAACAAAAAACCCACAAAACAAACAAATGGAAGGAATGGAAAAGGATCTGAATCTGGAAAGGGATGTGAGGCTTCCTCCTTCTGAGAAAGGTAGATACTTTCATATTTTTTAGTAAAGTCTAAATTTTAAGCCATCCAACTGAATCTTTCAATTAGCTATTAACCTCAAATTTGGTGGGTTTTTATTATTGTTTTTGATTTTTTTATTGCTGCATGATTTTATTACTATAAATATACAGTAAAAACAAAAAACTGGCCAGAGTACATCAAATGACAGCAAGGTGAGTCCAAGGCAGACTACTCTGCATCCCATCCTTCAAAGTACTGTCACTAACACTGTCCGGGAGAGGGGCATGCATGCGTGACCCTATGGCAGGCAGTGGAAAACAGGGTATGAAGACATACTTTGCTTACCAGCTGACCCAAGGATGACAAGGATGAGGTGGACACCACTGACTCTATCCTCCTAGCATGCTATTGGGAAAGCTGGGCTCGAGCAGCACTGAGACCCAGGGAAGCTTTTTTTTTTTTTTAGCAAAACTGGGGATTGAACTCAGGCCCTTGTGCTTGCCAGGAAGTACTTATTCTACTGAGCCATCTCCCCAGCACCCCAGGGAAGGTGCTCTCAGTCATGCTCCTACAGACTCAGGGCACTCCACCATCCCTGACCAAGGCACTGCACACAGCAGAGGCTCCAAGCCCAGTGGAGGCGTGATCACCTGGAGTCCTTGCACTTCTCTCGAAGGTTGCATTAACAGTATATACGGCATCACAGCTGGGGCTATGTGGGCTTTTGGTGTCCTTTCACCAGGCTGGTTCCACTCAAACAAAAAGCAAAGATAAATAGAAAAGGCAACGGGCTGAGTGTAGTGGCGCATGCCTGTAATCCCAGCACTCAGGAGGCTGAGGAAGGCCAGCCTGCACTACAACATGAGTTCAGGGGCAGCCTGAGCTATACAGCGAGACCCTGTCTCAAAAAAACACCAACAACAACCAAAAAAACCAGGGAACGAAAGAAGCTGCTACACATGCTCTGGCAGCAGCAGCTGAGGACAAATGAAACCACTCTGGAGGCATCTGAAAAAGGAGCATGGCAGCGCCTGTGAGAAAGTACAGGGCATGGATACCAGGCCACAGGGAACCATTATTGTTGTTTTTGAGACAGGGTTTCACAGTGTGCAGTGCAGGTTGGTTCTGAACTCACTTTATATAGCCCTGTGGTTATCTTCTTGACTCAGACTCCACAGTGCTGGGATTTTAGGTGTGTCACCATGCCCAGCTCCAGTTAGTTTTCATAACTACTTCCTTTTTAAAATTGTAAAGTCTTTGATTCCAAAGGTCAAAGTCAGAGACTGCTTAATTTCTTTATTATTCTGTTGAGAAATGGTGTTCTGAAGGACACTGAGTTGGAAGAGGACCAAATCACATAGGCAAATCACTACACCACAAATTTTCCTCTACTGTTCCTCCAGAAAGCTTACCAAATGACATTTGCAGAGCCCAAACTCGTTTAACACCCCGTCATCTTCTGCCTGCCCTCACCCTCACTATTTTCTGTTCAACTGCTTCCTAAGACATGAAGACACAGAAATCTCAATCATCTTGAAATGCTAGTACTTTGAAGATTTTAAAGACTATAATTCCATTTAACGTGACAGAAAGAACTTGATTTTGGTAGTTCCAAGGTTCTTATCTTAAAGTTCTATGCATTTTTTTTTACACAAAAACTCATTTTTGTTTATGTGGCTCTACTATATGGTTGGCTCTCTACCTTCACAGATTAAACCAACTGTAGACTGAAAATATTCAGGAAAAATGTCAAATTGTTACTGATGTACTTAGACATGAAATGGATGATTGCTGATTTAGCTGGTACTAAACATGCCCACATTTATTTTTCCTGATCATTATTTCCTAAATAATACTATAAAACAACTATTTATATCATATTAGACATTATAATAATCAAGACATGATCAAGTATATGATTTGTTTTCTGTAGGTTACATGCAAATACTACAAGGGCTTTAGTATCACCAGTCTGTTGTCCCTAGAGTCCTGCAGCCAATCCCCCTAAAGACATGGAGGCACAACTATACAGCCAAAAGGGTTAACCTGAAGGAACATGCTAGACATCAGCACAGAAACAATCATGTAGACCACAGAATGGCAGCCTCTCAAATGAACTATCACTGATCAGAATACTGAAATCTCAATCTACCTCAAAAAATATCTCCCAGGTGATGAATAAATTGTATAGCTAATTGGTCCAATGAATAGCCAACTACATATACATAAATCCAAAGTTACTTGAGTAAAGCAAATGATTGAAAGTGAATTAACATATATAAGGAAACACTGTAACATATATAAGGAAACACTGAAAAACATTAAATATGCCTTTCCTCTTTAGCAAACATTTGTGTGCGCTGAAATTTGTCAAATAAGGGGCAAACTCTGACCACACCTTTTAAAGGGGAAAATCTACTCTAGAAAACAAACTACATTTTGAAATGAAAGCAATAGATATTAAGTTATAATTCAGATAAACTTAGTGAAATAAAAAGAGAGCAACTAAAACAAAGTCAGTGAGGGGCGGGGAGATAACTCAGGCCTAGAAAGTGCAAGTACCTGGGTTTGATCCCTGGTATGGCATGCCACTGAAACTGGGAGTGGTGGCACATGCCTATAATCCCAGCACTGGGGAGGCTGAGACAGGAGGAATACTACAAGTCTAAGTTGCATAGCAAGACCTTGTACCAAATAAGTAAATCTTAAAAAAAAAAGTCAGCAAGTCATAAGAATTGGCTCTGAGGGCCAGAGAGATAGCTCAGTGGACTAAATCGCCTGATTAGGCAAGCACAGGGACATGGTCCCAGTCCCCGATTCCATGCCCCATCAGCTTCACCCTGAGGGTGAACTGAGCCAGCAGGTTAGTGCTGATCCTAGTGCTGGGGAGGCTGAAAGCAGGAGGATCACAAGTCTGAGCTGTGTTGTGAGACCCTGCAACAATCAAATACATTAAAAAAGCAAAAAAGTCTTTGAAACTAAAATGACAAGAAATGAAACAAAAAAACCCCAGGGAACACTGTACTCCAAGGAAGAAAAATAAGCCTAAAATGATCTTCCCACTTATGTTTTTTTTAAATTGGCAGAACCGGGGATTGAACTCAGGCCCTTGTGCTTGCCAGGGAAGCACTTATTCTACTGAGCTATCTCCCCGGCCCCGATCTTCCCACTTATGAAAGTTCAGAAAAAGAACCAAACTAAAAAAAGAAACTGATATAACTGTATCACACAAAACTTTCAGTGATATACATCTGACAATTATAGGATTATTGTTAATTCTTAGCAAGTGTTTATAAAATATTAATGACAGCATAGCACTGTAATCTAAAATTCTGTATATCAAAGTGTAAGAAAATGGATACAAATGTTATGATACATTCTATTATTAAAATATATGTGATGTGCTGTAAATGGTTCTAGTTCCTTAAATTTTCTAAATTCATAAAGTATACTATATTTGAATACCAGCTTTAAAGAAATAGCAAGGAACTTTGGAATACTGTGATAGTAAAGCTTCACTGTGCTAACTTGATGTATTGGGAGCCGTCTAAGCAGGGCACACTCTCTGGGGCATATATCTGGGTGGGTCACAGAGGAATGACTTTAGGGGTACTATATGTAGTTCTTTGGTTTTCCTCTCTAGTGCTGCTCCGCTGCTCTGCTTCTCAGCTGCCATAAACAAAGCAGCTTTCCCCTCCCATGTTGTTCTATGACATTCTGGTTTTGGAGCCCACTAATCATAGGTCCTAAAACTGTGAGCTAAATCAAACCCTTTCCCTTTAAGTTGTGGATATTGGGTATTATGTCTCAGCAACAAGAAAACGGATGACTATACATTTGAAGATAACATTATGCAATACAATAACCATTGCCGAATTCCTGTTCCTTTAATGAAATTTTGTATCAATTATATGTGTGTGTGTGTATATATACATATATATATATATATATTTTTTTTTACCATTTTGTACTCTTAAAAAAATAAAGTCAAAGCACTTAGCACGTAACAACAACAACAACAACAACAACAACAACAACAAAAGTATAGTACTTTGTACAAGGATAAGAAGATGCCTCAATATCTGGGCATGGTGGTGCTTGCCTGTTATCTCAGGTCTTGGGGGTCCGAAGCCCAAGGACTGCCCTGAGTTCAAGGTCAGCCTGGGCTATATTATGCATCTTAAGCCAGCTTGAGCCACACAAGCAAGACCCTCTCTTAAAAAAAAAAAAAAAAAAATGCCTTAAGGACATCTCGAACTAGCAAGACCCTACCCACCACAGGCTCAGGGGTGGGAAAGTACTAACTTTTCATTTGAAGAATCCCTGGAGCCCTGCTCAAGAAATGCCTCTTAGGAAACTAGTTCCCCAAGGTTCATGTCACTCTACTCAGCCACCCAGGCAAGCACAGGCTGCTGTAGCCATGATCCAAGAAGGCTAGGTCAGTGCTCTGGCTGACAGCTGGTCTTGGTGTTATCTGTGCAATGCTGCTGTATTAGAATGGAGTTAAGAGGGTTTCCAAGGAGCCTCAGAGAGTGTGGGAAGCTATGGAAATGAAATCAAAAGGTGCAGCAAAGATGCTTCCTAGGAATATGGAGATGTCATGTATATGGAATAGGTGCTGAAGGAAGCTGGAGTGGAGCCAGCTCAAGAAAAGGGGGATGTGTGGGCTGCACTTGGCACAAAGAATGGTGTTCTCCAAGCCTCCTGAAACTCTTACTTGAATACTATGTGTCTCCAGATACTGGAAATGCAGCTATAGGACTTAATGTTTTCCCTGCTGGATCTCAGTCTTGCTTCAGTCCAATGTATTTCTATTCCCTATTTATCCTTTTGAGAATGGAAATGTTTATACTGTGCCATTGTACTGAGAGGCAATATGCTTTTATATTTACACAGGTTCACAGCTAACAGTTTGCCTCAAAGTCTCAGAAAACAGGCTTCTGAAAAATGCTGAACTCTGTAAGAATCCAAGAAAGGGATTATCACTTGCTGCTATACAGGGCAGTAGTAACATGTTAGGAAGAATTATTGAAGTATTTGTAGATTATAACTAGTTTAAGGAGATATGTTTGGGTATCACATTGATAACGAGTATAATATGGTGGTTAAGCTTCACTGTGTTAACTTGATGAATGAGAAGTGCCTAGGGGATTGATAGAACACACTTGTGGATGAGTCTGAGAGGGGCATTAAAGCATGGCCCCAACAACAGTTGTTCAGTAGTTTCAGGACTTTCTCCTCCAATATCCAAATATGGGATGCTCAAGTCCCTTATCAAAATGAGACAGTTTTTACACATAATGTAAGCATACTCATAGATAGATAGTAGACATTTAGATATTTGAGACAGGGTCTATGTTGCATAATGTGGTCACAAGTTTGTGGGCTAAAAAGATTCTCCTTCCTTGGCCTACCATGTTGCTGGAACTACAGGTATGAGCCACTATGCCCTGCTGCTCCAGTATATTTCAAATCATCTCTATAAGATTACTTACAAAACCTAACACAGTGAAAGTGCTATGTTAACTACTGTTTTACTACACTATTTAGAAAGAAAAATGACAAAAAAATCTGCCTATGTTCAGTAGAACTGTAACATTTTTCTGAATATTTCTATCTTTGGTCGAATCCACAGATGGAGAACACATGGATAGAAGTCAGTCTGTAAGAGAGAATGGCAGTTACTCAGTTGAAAAGTAATAGCAGTAGGAATGAAATGTTTAGTTATTTCATCTTGTAACTCAGTTATGTCCCAAATTTACTGATCAAGGAGATTATGGGGCCACAGAGGAAAGTGATTGATAATGTAGAGTATGCCTAAGGAGAGTCACATGGAAAGAAAACATTCTCTAAGGCTTTCACAGAGAACAAATTGGTCAAGTAATAGCCATGACTCATGTCCATGGCTGACACTGACAAAGGATCTACAAAGTGTAGTACAGGGTTTTAGGCTAAATCCTGAGGGGATTTGACTGACCTTGTCAGATACAAAAGTTACATTTCTTGTTATATAGGTCTTGCTTTTTATCTTGGTCTTAACTATCCAGCAGAAAAGTATAAAAATGAAGTATAAAAAGTAAAGCCATATTAATATGCTGAGCTGTAAAAGGCTCAAGTCAACAATTTCTGACATTGCCAGTCTTACGGATAACCCATTACTATTGTGGACTACTGGATTATATTGGATTTTGCTTAATTCACGCAATACTATATTTAAATGGCAATTGAATACCCATCTCTGACAAAACTAAACAAGGAAAGGGGATACAAATGAAGGACCATTTTGTATCTGTATATACAAAACGGGATATACATACAGCTACTTTCTCTTAATTCAATAAGAAGGAAGATTTGTACTAATAGTGTTTGGACGGGATATCAGGTCTGCATCTTGTACTATGAATAACCACTACGAAGACAACAATATGCAATGCACTGATTGTTGAAACTGTCCTATTAGTTGCTTTTGAAGCTGTCTCATTACTATTTGTTTCTCAGTAAAATTAATAAAATAAAGATGTTTATTTATTTAATACATTTATGTTAAATAATTAGAAACAGTCTACAAATGTATTTCTAGACTATATGGAAGGAAATATGAAATAATAAAGACAGGTATAACAATCAAGGTTTAGGCTTAGAAAGTTAGATTAAGCAATTAAAAGGGTTATTTTTAAGAAAGGACACTGAAATACTTGTGAAATATGAAGATTCCCTTTAAACTGGGCCTCATTTGAGGTCTAGGCTAGAGCTAAGAAACTAGGGTGCCATCAACTTATAAGTGGTAAATAAAGCTGCTAGTGGGGAAACAGTATCCAGGGAATATACACAGTATAAAAGAAAGCTTAAAATATTTGGGCCTGGAGGATCCCAGCTACTCAGGAGGCTGAGGCAGGAGAATCAGAAGTTTGAGGTCAGCCTGGGCAACTTAGTGAGACCCTATCCCAGTAAAACAAGACAAAACAAAAACCACCAAAGGAATGAGAGATACAGCTCAGTGGATTCAATCTTCAGTTAAAAAAAAAAAAAAAAAAAAAAAAAAAAAAAGGCTTTTGATACAATAGTGAAGCTCACTAAAAGGAAAAAGTAAAGAAAGACACTAGAAAGGAAATCAAACCTCAGTAAGAGAGGATTCAGGATATATGCTACATGCTACTTTTTTTTAAAATCAAGAGAAAAAGCCATCTTAATAAGAGGAAAAGCTAAAACAGTAGAACAACAATATGAAACAAAGGCCAAGCATAAAGATAACTATTCAGTAAACTTATTTATATAAAAATGTCCCTGGTGACTCAGACTACTGACTAGAAACATTTATGTTGGGGAAAGAGATTGAGTTCACTCCAAGGAAAAAATAAACAGCACATTATTCACTCCTTGATCCCTTTATTAAAAATGTTTAGGTACAGCTTTCCCTATTCTAGAGAACTAGCTTAGAATGGTGATTCTTTACCATTTTATGTGTAATAACACTTGTGTAATGGCAAAAAAACCTCAAATGTAAAAATAATTGTACTTTTATCACCAAATTAAAAAAAATAACAAGAAGTTACCATAAAGTTGATAATACCCATAAATTAAAATCACAAATTGGGGGTCGGGGTGGGGAGAAATATCTAAGACATTTGTACAACTAGGATAAATGTTCAGGGCATTTGTTAGTCCTTTATTATAAAGCAAACCCAAGATCAAGAAATGCTATATATAAAATTATCTTTAAATAGCTCTTCCAATTCTGAAAATTATTCAAGTTTCAAAGAAAATTACTGTATAAAAATGGCACATCAGGTTAGGGCCAGTCAAAGAGCTCAGTGAACTAAAGCACCTACTTAGAGTGCAGCAGCTGGGGTTCAATCCCCGGCATGGTGTGCCATGCCGGCCTCACCCATGGGTGTGCTGAGACAGTGGCTGAGACTGGGTGTGATGGCACACACCTGTTATGCCAGCCTTTGGGAGGCTGCAAACAGGAGAATCACTAGGAGTCCAATCTACGTAGTTAGACCATGTAGACTCTATACTAAATACATTTAAAAAAAGGTACATCAGACTTGAATGGACTAAAACAAAACATGATGTAATACTTCAATCTCAGGCACTAACTGTAATTAGATGCTTTCCTTTAATGATATCCCAATACTACCATTAATTAAAAAAGAATAGATTTTATTATATTTGCTTTATAAGTATTTGCTATCCCCAAAAAAAGATAATTGGATAAAGTCTATACTCGTCATGAAAATTCAAATCTAGTAGACAGGAGTCCACACATTTCACTAGTTCATATTAGATTGTGCAAACATAAGCCAACAGATAAAATCCACAGATTTTCCACTGTTCATACTGGACATTACCTGATAATATTTGTCCACTTTTTATTTACTTAAAAATTGCAGTTATAGTTCAAGCAAGAAATAACTATTATGGCATTAGAATTCAGCTAGTTTTCCATTAGTTGAAACAAATGCTTCTCTATGTATAAAACCTAATAAAGTTGCCAATTTAAAGGTACTGCTGAAACACAGAGCAAGTTTTCTAACCGTAGGTTAAAAGAAAAAAAACTTGTGGCGAGTTATTTTTAGTCTAAGAACTAATCACTAAATGTTTAAAAACCAAAAGTAGGCACTTAAATATATATACTAAACAAAGTTATAATTTCGTATTTGTTAAAAATGACGATATTTTACTAAAAAATAATCTTTAGAAAGTTAAGATTTCAGTACAAACCCAAATCCACAAGGTGAACAATGCTATATGCACATGCCTTACTCATTTTTTTTTTTTTTTTTTTGAGAAACTGTGGATTGAACTCAGGCCCTTAGGCTTGCCAGGGAAGGGCTTATTCCACTGAGCCAACTCCCCAGCCCCTACCTTACTCAGTTTTATTTTAGGTTAAAAATCACTTTAAAGCCACTAAAGTCATAAAAAGAATCCACTCTTGAAGCCTGTTAGCACTCTGGCTAATAAAAGCAATTTGCTACATTCTACTAAACACCAACAGTACAGACTTTCTAGGATGCGTTGGAATGGTTGAAACTACAATGAAGTGTTGAAAAGCATTTGGGTGGGGGGAGGTAATCAGGAATCAAACTCAGGATCTGCCAGGTTAAAAAAAAAACAAAAAACGCTTGTGCCCATGAGCTATATCCCCAGCACCAAATATAGCATTTTTATATACACAAACTGTATTTCATACTTCTAATGATTATAGAACTCAGTATCTATGTATTTTTCATTCTATGATTAAATTACAAATGCCATACAATTTGAGTAGTGAGTTTCCTATATATGAGAATGATAAAAGACTTGTGATAACTTTCTTGATAACCACTTTCACTAACAGCACTCAGAATCATCAATTTTTGAGTCCTGAATGAAACAGAAGAGGTCTAATATTTTAATCCTCTTATTCAACAGGGATGGCAGTAAAGCCTGGAGATAAAATCATGTTCCCAAAATACTAATGCTGGATAGCTTAATATAAAGTGACACCCCTCTAGTTTTCATGGGTATTTCTGATTAAAAATAGGCCATGTTTTACTTTCCAACAGGAAAGTAATATTACTTCATAACAAGCAAGCAAAATGCTGTACACACTGTAGGCATTAATGTCTATAGCTGAACTGCAAAAACGTGTGGAATTGAATTGTTTATCTTTCATATGTAATTAATACTATTTACACGTGTATGCAACTGGGAATCACTTTAAGTTTCTTAGAACTTTTTTCCTATACTAGCACTCTACAATTACAGATTCAATAAAATAATCCACCTCATTCAATCCCAGTAGTGTGGTGTTAAACAGCCAAGACAATTATTTGCACACCAGTCCGATACCAAAAGGATTCAACAGTGCAACAAATCATGTAAAGCAGTACATCAGAGACTACAATGCTCGTCTAACATCAGACAACTCTGATCACCCACTTTACCAGGTGAAATGGAAAAATCTGAGATAATTTTAGCCAAAAATTTTAAGAATTCACTCCCAGATTTAAAAAAAAAAAGCTATCACCATTTTACTCAGAACGTTTTCAGGGGGTGGAGGTATAAGAAAAACTACCTAACAAATTATTTTGCTTTTACACTTAGTTGTCCATATTTCTCCCCCATACTTCAAAAGGGAGCTGTTTTGGAAATCACAAAAATAATTCGTATCACTGTATCAAACGTTACTAGAACTCGCCTTTCTTCGCTTGCTAATCAAATGATCCCTACCTTTGCAAACGTTCCCGTACTTGTAACTTTATATATAAATGCTGTGTCACTGAAAAGAGAAACAAACTGTCTAGCAATGCTGCTAACTTGTTCCCTCCGGCCGCTCCATCCCTACTGCGGCACGCAGAGACAGAGCTTAGTCTTCTTAACCTCCTGCGCTTGCACTGGGCAGTTGTAGACCGATGGGAAGACCCTCAGCGGCACAACCGCCAAGGAAAAGCTGCACCCTCTAGGGTTCACCTCGGAGGCCCAGGGCCACTTCTCACCATCTCTAGGTGGGCGCCGGAGCCTTCAGGATGTCCGCTGCCCAGGGCTGGACTGGCCCTGCCCTCCGGGGTCTTCCGCTCGCTGTTGCGCTTCAGACCGCCGGCATCGCCCCGGCCTCCGGCCTCCCGGCGCCGCCGCTGCCGGCTCCACAGGTACACGGCTCCCGCGCCCAGCAAGAGGGGCGCCCCGACGGCCAGCGCCAGCTGCCATCGCGGGAGGCCCCCAGTCCCCGGGCCCGCAGTCCCGCCGCCCCCGCCCACTCCACTCCCGGAGCCCGGCGCAGCCGCTGCGACCACAGCCGCCTCCACTGGCTTAGAGGCGGCCATGACGAACGTCCTCTGCTACCGCCTCTTCACCAGTTTCTGGCGCCACAGTCAGCAGGCAGCGTGCGAAAACACCCAGGAGAGAAGGAAGGAAAGCAAGCAAGAAGGGGTGCAGCACGTTAGGCAAAGGGAGAGGACTGCAGGAAAAGGCCAGAGGTCACCGGAAACCCAGGGCATGCCGGGACCGATCGGGACGTCAGGCTCCGCCCCTCCAACTGTGGGGCGAGTCACTTCCGGGTTAAGGGGGCTGGCGACCGTGGGGTTTGCGGTCACCCCTTTCCTCTTGGTTGTCCCACGCGGCTGTTTGTGATAGTCCCTTGTGGGTTCTCGGGCCTCCCGAGGTACCCGCTGTCCTATGCCTTTTAGGATGGAAGGACCGATGGCTCTCTTGCCTAGCGGGGCGGAGGACGGGCGCGTATGCGGCGTGTTTGGGGTGCGCAGTGAATCAGAGCAGAGAGAAAAGGGTCGCGGAGAGCGGCGGGGGAACTGTTTGGGCGGGGATGCTGGGCCGGGTGTGGGTGGATTGGAGACCACATTTTCCAGTTATTGCCACGTTGTTCGTCTTGGACGTCGGTGCCCTTTACCTTTCTTGTGTGTCAGAGAAATAACTGAAAATGACTGCTGTATCAATTAGCTTCCTGGCCCATAGCCAGATTTTACTTTGGACAAATCTGAGGTTAGGAGGGCAGTAGGAGAGGGCAGAACAACTCCGTGGAGGCGGGCGAAGCCGGATACGTGCAGCTCTCCCTCTGTCCAGTTTTTAAAGTGTCAGTGTCGTTAGGAGGTTCTGGGACGTAGTGGTCTAAACTAGGAAGCTTCAGCGTTCCAGCGTAATTTGTATGTAGAGCTGGATTCCACCTGACACTGCAGTCTACTCCCGCCGTCATAACTCTTACCCCAACATTCTCATTCTCCCCCCATGTTTGTTTAGTAGAATTAGTCTTCAGCTGACTTCCCTCCTATCTGGAACTATATAATTTCAGTTTATAAGTTTTATATATCTTTTTTTTAAAACTTTATGTGTGTGTGTGTGTGTGTGTGTGTGGCCAGCTTAGCCCACCAGGGGGCGGGGCTGGCTGGCATGTGGTGGTGGGGGATTGAACCGCGGTCCCTGTGCTTTGCTAAGCTTGTTCTAAGTAGGTGCTTTAGACCACTGAGCCATCTCACCAGCCAAGTTTTATATTTCTAATAGCTTGTCAAGTGTTTCCCCATGCTCTGTACCAGATCGCTTACAATACAAAAATTACCCTTGCAAAGTATTTGGAATTCACAGTATGGTCAATAAAAGACAGGTATGGACAAGGACAAGAATAGAATACTGAGCCATGGCTCCTTATTTCACATATATTCGTTTGTAGACTCATTAAAAATTTATAAAGGATTGTTTTGCTTTTACATTGGCGACCATAATCACAGTTAACTGCGTGGATACGGAATGGAGATAATTTGGATGGACTAATTAGAGGGCCAGGGAGATGGCTCAGTAGAGTAAGTGCTTCCCTGGCAAACGCAAGGGCTTGAATTCAATCTCCGGTTCCTACAAAATAAAATAAAATAAATAATAAAAATTAAAGTAGAATGGACTTACTTGAACAACTTTCACGATGATTTGCTTTATGCATACTCCTACTAGTAAATTCTTTTCAGGCAGTAGAGTTTCTTAGCAACAAACAAAAAATGGATAGAAGCAGTGGAATTGAACTAATGAAATAATGATTGTTGCAGCCAATCACTTTATGCCTTAAACCCTAAAAGTTATGTCTCCTGCCCCTTATGATCTTGGCTTTCCCTTTTCAAAGTAGAAAATTGGGCTTTTTCTTTCCTCAAATTTCATTTTATCTGGTGCATTATGGAAGACTATGGGTTAGTAATTTTAAACTACTGGTAGAAGCTAAAATACTTGAAAATTAAAACAAATGTTTCGCTCATTTATTGGAATAGGCAATAAATTTTTGTAGTTCAAATCCAAAAGTTAGAAAAGATTTTCTGTGAAATGTTTCCATCCAATATCTTTCTCCAGTTACATAGTTCCTCTCTCTAATGGCAATGAGTATCAGTTTCTCAAAACACTTGTTACATTAACTAATATTTATCTAAAGGGTTAATTTGGTTTGGTTTTTAGGATTGACATTTATAAATTAAGTCCATATATATATATATATATATATATATATATATAATCTCATCCTATTCCCTAACTTGCTCAATTTTTTCTCCTGTCTTCCTTTTCATTTCCCAATTTATTGTATTGTAGCACTGAAATAAGAAAACCACTTCCGGATTTTATGATTTACTGACCTGACTCATACTTTTCTAAGTTGTGAAAACACACCTTTCACTTTAAAGATTTAATTAAATAATACTCAAAGTTCTTTTTTGTTTGTTACAAAATAATAGGTAATGTTTTTAATTTTTCTAAATATTAAAGGAGAAAACTGTTTCTAAAAATGGAGTTTTTTTGTATGTGAATATTTTCTTTTTTTATGTATTTATTACAGGGTCTCACTACACAGATCAGACTCATAGTGATCCTCCTGTTTTCAGCCTCCCAAGCACAGGGTTTACAGGCATGCCACCACTCCCAGTTCTCCATCTCAGTGTGCCCTTGGGGGTGGGCTGGCATGGCACAGCTCGATGGGGATCAAACAACTGAATATTTTCTTGATAGTTAATGAAAATTAAAAGCTTGCTGTGTCTCTTGTTCGATGTGTGTTTTAGAAGGCAGTTCAATAAGCAGAAAGTCTTTGGGCTGAGATTAGGTGAAATATCTTTTTTTTCCAAGTTATTTATTTATTTGACCAGCTTAGCCCACCCTGGGGATGGGGCTGGCATGGCATGTGGTGCTGGGAATCGAACCTCTGTTTTTGTGTGCTTGCCTGAGCTTGCCTAAGCAGGCGATTTAGACCACTGAGCTATCTCACTGGCCCTGGGCTGAGATTAGGAAGACTTGAGTTCTTATTCTAGATTTTAATCACTGAGGTGTCTGTCACTGACTATTTTCTGTATAAGTAATGTGATAAGTAGTTTAGATGATTTCTGAGGTTGCTTAGGACTTTTAAACTGTGTGACACTATCTCTTCAATCCTGATTGCTGCATGAGGCTTTCAGATTGATAAAGTTTGTTTCCTTGGTGGTGTCTAGACATTCCAGTGAGTCCACAAACATTCTCTTATTAAGAACATACATACACAGCTCTAGTTCAATTCTGTTTTTAAGTTTCCACTCTGTTTTTAATTGAAAAGTTACTGGAAAGAGTTATCTCCACCTGTTACTTCTACTAATGTGTTGCCCATTTACATCCATAATCTATTGTAACCTATTATAAGTGGTCTGAAATTTCCTTGGAAGGCACTAAATTCACTGTTGTTTTGGTCTTCCATACACTTTTATGTGATGCTATTTTCCTAAAAATTTTTCCTGGTCTTCAGGAGATTAGGTTCTCTTGATTCAGCTGCTGTCTAACAAGTCTGTAGATTGGTGCTTCCCAATAGGACTCCTTGTGCTGTTAGAAGTATCTTATATGTACAACGTCCGGTCCTTAGCATGATGTAGTCACTGCTCCCACCTCTACAACTGCATTTGCTTTTAATGGATCTCACATTTGTATCTACTTTGTATCTCACATTTTTGCTCTTATATTGAAGCTCTGTTATTCTCTGAGCCCTCATGCTGTTAATTTTTCCTCCAATCCTGATGGTTTCTTATTCAGCTTCCCTCAAAGCATCAGTTGAGTGGGTGGTACTGCTCTGCTCCTCAGAGGGAATGTCATGTCATGATTCAATCAAATGGCTGTTCTTTTAGCTGTCAGAAGAAGCCTCTGCATTTATCTTCAGGGAACAATATATAGTAATGCTTAGTTCTCTTTTTTTCAGTGTGACTGATAGCTCATACATATATTTTATGCACCTTTCTGCCCACTCAAAGATCTGTAAGCTTTTCCATTCTCATCAACTTGCTACCCACAAGACTGTGTCATTTTAAAATGTGGAAATGTCACCTTGAATTTTAATTCGAAAAGGTGTTACATACATAAAGATATGCTCTTGTGCTCTGCCCAAGAATAATGGGAAAAGTGGGGATTGAGATCTAACCTGCACTTTGCTCATAACAGTCTAATGGAATATGCCTAGAATACAGGGTGCTCCTTTCTCTTCTTTGCGTAAAGTTGCTTGCTATTTGATCACTGTGTGATGGGCCTATCATCTGTCCAAAACAGACACCATTTCGTGTCTCATAACAGCCTGCTTATCCTGGTTATGCAGTCCTGATCTGTGTCTAGGTTTGACCATGAGAACTTCTAGGATTTGCTTTTCTATCTTTGCTTTATTTTTATTTTATGGGAAAAGATGAAACAAAATTTCGTAACAAGTTGATAGGAGATACACTGCATGTTATTATTATCTTTGAAGTAGTTACTCAGTACAAAATATGGGCATAAAATGTCTCCAATTGATATGTGCGCCAACCTTCCTTTTCTATGAACAAAGAGACACTATTAGTATAACTAATATGCATTTTTTCTCTTCCTTTCCCCCTTCTCCCATCCTAGTTCATCTTTCCTTTTGAACAATTTCTTCCTATTTGACAACATCTATTATACATATTGGACCTTATTTACTCTTTCAGTTTCTCACACTAGGAAAGCAATATGATTACACATGTGGGTCTGATTTATTTCACTAAGGAGTAAAATAGACTCCTTAGTTTATTTGGAACTTATTTATTGCAATTTGGTCTCAAGTTGCATCCATTTACTTATAAAAGTCTCAGGTTTATCCTTTTTTTGTGGCTGAGCAGTAGTACTCCATTGTATGAAAAGATCACATCTTTTTTATCCATACCTTGGTTAATGGGCATTTGGGCTGTTTCCAGGATTTAGCTATTGCAAATTTTGCTGCTGTAAACATTGCTGCACATATTTTGCTGTGGTATAATATTTTAATTCTTCTTGGAAGATGCCCAGAAGGGGAGTAGCTATGTTGAATAAGAACTCTAATCTTAGCTTTTTGAGCACTCTGCACTGATGTCTGCAGTGGTTATACCAGGTTGCATTCTTACCAACAGTGAAGAAGGATTCCTTTTTCCCTACAGCCCCATCAGTATTTCTTATTGATTTTTTTAATGATAGCCATTCTTTCTGGGGTAAGATGGAATCTAGGATTTTTTTTTCTTTGTACGAGGAGTGAAACTCAGAACATTGTGCTCTCAGGCACTAAGCAACTGAGATATATCCCAGGCCCTCTCAGCACTGTTTTATTCTGTGTCTTTTGAATGATCAGTGATGTCAACACTTTCATATATTTATTTTCTGCTTATTCTTCATCTGAGAAGTATATATTCATCTCAGATACCCTTTTTTGTATTAGGTCTTTCAACTTGGGAGGTCTTTTTTCTTTTCAGTTTTTTGTATGTTCTTGAATCCTTTGAGGAAGAGATGGAATTTTTTGTGTGTTTCTCAATACTGTGTGTTATCTTTGCATTATTCTGTTGTTGTTTTCTTTTGCTGTGCAAAAGCTTTTTAATAAGATGAGATTCCAGTTCTTGATACTTTGTCATAGTTTCTGTGTGTTCAGGGTTTTGTTCATAAAATCTTTGCCTGCACTAATATTTTCAAGATTTTTCCATGTTCTATCTTCCAGCAGATTTAATATTTCTGTTTTAATATTTATATCTTTAACTATTTTGATTTTAGTTTAGTGTGTGTTGTAAGACATGCATCTAACTTTAATCTCTGGCATGTGGAAAGCCAATTTTTCCAGCACCATGTTTGACCCCCTCTGTCAAAGATAAGGTAGCTAAGTATGTCTGGAGTTGGGTTTGCATCATGCAATCTGCAATCTGTTCTGTTGATTTTTGGCCCCCCCTTTTTTTCCAGTATAATGCTGTTTCTTTCTTTTTTTTTCTTTCCTTTCTTTTTTTGGGGGAAGGGGCAGGGGAGAAGAACCAAGGATTGAACTCAGGCCCTTGAGCTTGCCAGGGAAGCGCTTACTCCACTGAGCCATCTCCCTGGCCCTACAATGCTGTTTTTATTGCAGTAGTTTTGTAGTAAAATTTGAAGTCTGGAATTGTGATGCCTCCTGCTTTGCCTTTGTTGCCCAGAATTACCTTCGTAATTCTCAGTCTTTTCTGGTTCCAAATGAATTTTAGGGATTTTTTTTTCTAATTCTGTGAGATATGTTGTTGGAATTTTGAGAAGAATTTTTTATTTTTATTTTAGTTTTGGCTGGCTCAGGCTGCCTTAAGGGAGGGTCTGGTGCAGCATGTGGAGCTGGGAATCAAACCGCGGTCCCCTATGCCTGAGTTTGCCCAAACAGGTGCTTTAAACAACTGAGCTAACCCACAAGCCCCCATGCTGTTGGAATTTTGGTCAGACTTGCATTAAACAATTTTGGAAGTATCACATTGTCACTATTTTATTTCTTCCTACCCAAGAGCAAGGGATTACTTTTTTCTGATACCTTCTTCAATCTTCTTTTTCAGAGTACTGTAGTTTTCAATTCATATATCTTTTACATCCTTCATTAGATTGATTCTTAGGTATTTTTGCTTTTTTGGATGCTATTGTGAAAGATGTAGTTTCCCTATTTTTTCTCTCAGTGATTTTGTTAGTCATGTACAGGAGAACTTGATTCTTGAGTGTTGGCATTGTGTCCAGCTATGCTACTGAATTTGCTTGTTAACTCCAGAAGTCTTTTGGTGGATTTTTTTTGGATTCTCTACTTAGAGGATAATATCATCTGTGAATAATGATACCTTCTTTTCCTATCATGATTTTAAAATTTTCTTTCTTTCTTAAATGCACTGGCTAAAGTTTCTAGAACTATATTGAATAGGAGTTGTGACAGTGGATATTCTTGTCTTTTTCTTGACATTAGAGTAAAACTTTTCAAATTTTGACCTTTTAGTATGATGATGTCTGTTGGTTTGTCATGGATGGCTTTTATACTAATTTTCCATAGGGACTTTATCATGAATGGTTGAAAAGAATGATCCAACAAGCAGAGTCCTTACATGTATGTTTTCAGCCTCCTCCATGATGAGATTACAGGCATGCGCCACCCAGGCTCAGTCTCTGTGGCCAGCTCAGCATGCTGAGGTGGGGCAGGCATGGCATGTGGTGCCACAGATCAAACCCTGGTCCCTGCACTTGCCTAAGCAGGTGCTTAGTCCACTGAGCTATCTCGCCAGCCCTTCTATTTATTTTATTTATTATTATTATTATTATTATTATTATTATTATTGTATTTAGGGAAGGGTCTACAGGGTGTTCAGGGTCTCACTACTAGAACAGACTTGTAGTGATCTGCCTGTTTACAACCTCCCAAGAGCTGGGATTACAGGCCTTCACCACCAAGCCCAGTCTCAATTGTCATCTCAGGGGACCCTGGGGCAGGCCCGGCATTGCAGGCCTGGGGACTGAACCCCTGGCCCCTGGGGCTGCTTGCAGGAGCTTTAATCTGCTGAGGTATTTGGCCAGCCCTTTTTAAAAATTTTTACAAACACTTTATTAAATAAAAGTTAAACATACAAAACTGAAATGAACACACATCCTAAAAATCATCTTCCATTAACAAGAAGACCTTTTCTATGCATGTATTTGGTTTAAACTCAACTTTGAATAACTGATATTCACACCAATAAATGCTGGCAACTTGATCTAGTTAATTAAAAATCATAAACTCAGCTACATGAACAGAATATACAGGGAAATTATGGTCCAATTAATGCAGAAGAAATAGAAATTTTTGATTTTAATTCTTTTGTTCATTAATTGTAGCCTTTTTTATATAAAAATATCTATATTGTATTCAGGGCTATACACCAGCTTTTTATTTTCCAATATAAACATTACACATCTCAAAAAACAGTACCATTATCTTAGGTGAAAAATTAAAAGAAAAAGCAAACATACAAAAAACAAACAAATCTACAAAACACTAATCACCCTAACAACGTAGCACATCCTAAACATGTTTTTCTACATAAAACTGAATTTAAAAAAAACAGATCAATTTTAGAGATGGCCCTAATTGGCTTAGGAAACAAGTTACTGAAAGAAATACCTCAAAACAAAGTTTGCCATTATAAAGTAGCTTATCTTTAGTTTTTTTTTTTTT
>NW_004524657.1:7210896-7225571 GCF_000260255.1 Octodon degus
TGCCACTGAACTCTCTCCCCGGCCCTTTTTAGGTTTATCTTGACAGCTAGATTTTAAAGTTGAAAACAAACTGAAGAAGATCTCTAACAGGTGGTTGGCATTTGCCTTCACATTCCAATCAATAATTGTGTGTCAAATTCTAAGTTACCACTGTGAATGGGGGCTTGGCATTAGTATATCAATAACTCACCTAAGTGCCAAATGAAGCAGCTTCCATCTAGAAAAGTTGCCTTGGTAAACTATAGTAGCAGCAATGAAAAGTTAAATGAATAACAGTTTATCACATGCAACTTCTTGAAGTTTCATTCCATCGAGGTCAAACAATGACCACAATGGTATCTTCTTTACTCACCTAGCAAATAATTTACCTTTAGAAAAATATAACCTGTAGAGATGAAATCCAACAGTTTTTCTGATTACTGAGGCATCAAATGCCTAACGTTGTATTTAGAAGTATCTTGATACTGCGTCATAGGTTTACCAGCAATTCCACAAGTTCCTTCTCCAACTTTGACAGTTACACGCTCAGGTGAGGCAAAACTACTCCTCTTTTACCTTTGGCTTTTCTTATTAGAATAGGCTCTGTTGTTGAACTGCTGCCACTTCACCTTCTGGTCTTCTCATTCCTGCTCAAGTTCCTTTATTCTTTGTGCTTTTTTCAAAGCTTTCTTCTTTTTATATTCATGCTGCTGGGCAATCATTTCTTTCTTTCTTTTTTTTTTTTTTTTTTTTTTTTTTTTTTGGTGGAACCAGGGATTGCACTCAGGCCCTTGTGCTTGCCAGGGAAATGCTTATTCCACTGAGCCATCTTCCCGGCCCCTAATCATTTCTTTTTTTGACGTGGATTTGCTGCCACTGTCCTTTGCCTTCCTTCCTTCCTTCCTTCTTCTACAGGCTTGAGGTTCAACAGTGGAGTCACTTCAGTGTTGCCATAACCAGCAAACGCAATTATGGCAGTGCTATTTTTTTCATCTATCTCCTCAATCTCTGCTTGTAACACTATCCGTCTTCACTCCAGACTGCCATACACTTGTCTCCTACTTTCCATGAATGAGTGGGCTGACTAGAAGCAAAACTGTCTGAACTTGCAAGAGTTTCTGAAGGTTGAGTTGACAGAAGGTCTTTGGTTAGTTCTATAACTTCATGTAAATCTTTCTTCAATTTTAGCAAATCTTCATTTTTCTCCATTTTCAGATCATGCAGCTTCTACTTGCTGGAGCTGAGCTTTAGAACTTGCCAAATGTTTTGCTAGGTCCCGTAACATCTTGTGTGGGACTAGAGGTGGGATAATGGGAGGGGTTCGGGGCAGATGGGCCCAGTGGAGGCTGTGGTAGCAGAAGCAGCAACAGTAAGGGTAAAAAAAAAAAATCTATGAAGGCAATTCAGTTCCAAAAGGAAGAACTCCATCGGCAATGAAAGGGAGGGGATCGCCAGCCCTTCTAACAGGGTTTTCTAGCATGACCCCAGCAGGCATATATATGTATGTATGTCTCTTAATTCTCTATGATGTTGTATTGGCCTGTATGTCTATTCATTTATCAGTACTGGGCACAAAAGGAAGGCTTCCTTTGGTCCATTGCCCCTGGCAGCAACTCCTCGAGGCAATTGTCCAGGGCTCCTGTTAGGCAAAGCCAGTGGCTGTGCCCCAAGTGTAGGGTGTGGCCTCCCCTCTTGCCTGGCTTCCAAGACAGGCTGGGGAAGACATTCTTCCAGTGCTAAGACTTGACACCTGCCGCTGTTCTCTCCTCAGAGTCTCAAATCTGTTTTAAATACCTTAGCCCAAGCAATCAGGAGGAGTCATGTGTCCTTTATTTTTACAGAAATGGGCTAAACTAGGAATTAAATGGAGTTGGAATTCTGGTTTTTTTCCCTGTCCTGTATAAAAATCCTTTTCTGTCATAAATTTATAGATACATAATTTTGACACTGCATCCACAGAGGGTGGCAGTGTAGAGAGGGATGAAGCAGAGACAAGGACTTTCAGGCCTCTGATCATGTGGGATTTACAGATGGCCCTAGCAGAATTATATGGAGGTGAAGTGCAGTGCAAATCTTGCAAGCCTGATAGACCCAAAGCTGCAGTCTTTTAAGAGACCACAAATATACCACTTCAATGATTTTATTCAGGTGAACATGAATACAGTGGATCACATGTATTCCCTGCACGGGGAAAATTGTGAGTGGACTTTTCAAAGAAGCAAAGGAACGTGGGGATACCCTTTTGAATGAAGCCACAAGATCCTCAAGTGATGACAAAGCCTTTACAGGTGTAGGATTTAAACTGGGTAATTCCTTTTGCAAACAGTCTGAATATACATGAAGAAAATCATTTGTGAGACGTTCAGATTTTGCTTGAGCTGTGGAGCAATGGTTTCAGTTTAGATGATGGAGAATAGAGACTTTATAATGACCCAACAAATGTTCAGTTTTTAGAGTCTTGAGAGAGATTGGTGCATGGTGGTCAAGTGAACTTGGGTATGGAGGATCATCAGGATCAAGAATACATAAAACCTAGACTGAGGTTCAAGGTTCTTAGAGGAGAAGGACAAAAACTTGGAAGCCTTACAACTGAAATAGGTAGCACACCTTCCTCCCCAGAAGAAGAAGATAAATCATACTTAATATAGTTGTTCTTAATGATGATTCAGTGTCAACCACAAAAATGCAAATCAGGTTAACAGATGGGAGTCGTTTGGTACAAAGATTTAACAGTACACCTAGGATCCTGGATGTCTGGGACTTTATTGTACGGGCTTGTATTGAATTTGCAACTCTTGACTTGATTGTTGTGGTGTCTTTTCCAAATAAGGAGCTAGTAGATGAAACTTTGATGCTGTAAGAAGCAGATATTGTTAACACTGTGATACTCCACCAATTAAAACGATATTGCTACTATCCATGCAGTTGCAGATAACAATAGGTAATGTGCCATATTAATAAGGAAAATACTGTACTTCCAGCATTGAAAAAAACTCAAATTATTTTTATTGTACAGATAAATTTTGGTTTTTATTGGTATTATATTGCACAGGCATAACATAGATGAGTATCTTAAGGTAAATGTGTTTGAAAGTTTAATTGCAGGGTTTATAATTCTCTGGGTAAATCAGTTGGGTATGTGGTGAGTGTTAATGTAGCAGCATTTGCTGCAGAGATAATAAAAAAAACCCTTTGTGATAAACACGTTTGGTGAAATTTTCACTAAAGTTTCTTGACGCAGCAATGACCAACAGCCATTCAGAGTTTCTTTGCTCAAATAAGTTGAAAAGCACTGAAAAGTGCCTAAATTCTGATTTTGAAAGTATTTGATCATGTAATAATTATTCTTCCTATTAAAGATTTACACACTCTTTTGAGTGTTCATCATTTTCTCATGCTCCTCTTTTTTTGATCTCTCTTTTTTTTTTTTTTTTTTTTTTTTGTGGAACTGGGGATTGAACTTAGGTCCTTGCACTTGCCAACGAAGCACTTATTCCACTGAGCCATCTCCTGGGCCCCAATTCCTCTGTTTTTTATCTGTCTCTGCTTTAATGTCTTTCATTTTAATCATCATTTCTTTTTTTTTTCTTTTTTTAGGGAAGGGTTTACAGGGTGTTCAGGGTCTCACTACTAGATTGGACTCAGAATGATCCGCCTGTTTACAGCCTCCCAAGAACTGGGATTGCAGGCATGTACCATCACACTCAGTCTCAATTGCAGTCTCAACTTGCCTCAGGGTGGGGCTGTCAGGCAGGTCTGGGGATCAACCAACCAACCCCCTCCAGCCTTCCCTCCTCCTTGCCTGTTTGCAGAAACTTTACAATACTTTTTTTTTTTTCAGTGCCACTGAGCTATCTCCCTGTCCCTGCAGGAACTTTAATCTGGTGAGCTATTTGGCCGGCCCTAGCAGTGCTTTAAAATCAGGTATCTACAATCCCTCCCAGACTGTGCCTTGATTGCATTCATGCATTCAACAGATTTTTCTAGGAGATCCTTTATATATTCTAAACAGTTTTCTGTTTAACCTACTATTCTATTCCAGAACAAAGCTACTGTAGAAATATAGGAATGTAAATTCAGTTAAACTGACTTTAAAGAATTACCAGCACAGGCTGGCCAGATAGCTAAATGGATTAAAGCACCTGCTTGGACAGATGAAGGGGCCCTGGAGTTTGATCCCCTGGCTTGCATGCTGGTCTTGCCCCTGGGTGTGCTGAGACAGAAATTGAGGCTGGGCATGGTGGCACACACCTATAATCCCAGTGGTTGGGAGGTTGAAAAACAGAAGGATCAATACAAGTCCAGCCTGTGTAGTGAGACCCTGTAGACCCTATGCTAAATACATTAAAAAAAAAAAAAAAGAATTACTAGCATAAATGTTTCTGCTAACACCAAGCATTTCTCCAGTGTGGTCTACTACATGAGGATTTATAGATATGGTGTTCTTCCCAAACCACACTTCTTCTTTTCTTTGGTCATCATTTCTGGTTAGTTTTGTATTGCACCCATAACAAATTATAGTTTGTAGCTTAAAGTAACATAGATTTATTTTCTTAAAATTCTGTAGGTTAAAAGTTCAGTGTGGGTCTCATTGTACTAAAATCCAGGTTGGACAGGGCTGCATTTTTGTTTTTTGTTTTTTAAGAGGTTATAAAAAATCATTTCTTGGTATTTCAGCTTCTAAGGACTACCCTAATTCCTCGGCCTTTCTTCCCTTCTTTCATTTTAAAATTCACTGTCATTGTATCTCTTTGACCCTTCCCTGATCACCTCTCCCTGGTTTTTTTTTTTTGTTTGTTTGTTTTGTTTTGTTTTTTGGTAATGGCAATTGAACTTGGGACCTTGCACTTGCCAGGCAGGCACTTGTTTGACTGAGCTATATTCCTGGCCCTACATTTCCCTGGTAACACCTAGGAAAAGTTTTTTGCTTATAAGAATGTACATGGTTACTTTAGGCCCACCAGATAACCAAGGATTAGTTCTATATTTTAAGATACCATAGTAACATTAATCAGATTACAAAGTGTTTTAGTGTTTTGTTTGTTTTGTTAATTCATTTCAGGCTACTTGATCACAGGTTTGGAGATTAGGATATTACCTTGGATGAAAGAGCATTATTATTCCTACTTACCACATTTGACATTTCTTAAAAAATTTACTTCTATCCCAGATAAATTTATCCCACCCAAGGGTGCTCAGAAGTCTAAACCTGTAACAACATTAACTCAAAGTGCAAAATCTTACTTGAATTTCATTACTCAGAAATTCCAAATCTCATTTAAATCATCTCAATTAAGAGACTCTGGAAGGGCTGGCCTGATAGCTCAGTGCTCTAAAGTGCTTGCTTAGGTCAACGCAGGGACTGGGGTTCAATCCCCAGCCTGCTGTTCTTGCCTTGCCCTGGGGCACACTGAGATGGCAGTTGAGACTGGGCATTGTGGCATGTGCCTGTAATCCCAGCACTTGGGAGGATGAAAAACAGGAACATCACTCACTGCAAATCCAATCTGTGTAGTGAGACCCTGTACTAAAAAAAAGGTGAGAGAGACTCTGGGTATGAATCCCCAGGCATAACTTCTCTTCACCCATGAATCTAGAAATTAAGCTGTGTCCCCCCAAGCATAATTGCATACAATTGTAGAATAAGTTACAAACATTTCTGTTCCACAAGCAGGGAACGAGTGAAGAAAGGAGCTGAGCAACGTACAAGTGCAGCAGGCTCACACTATCAGGTTTCACGGCCTAGGGTTGATTTGTAGTTCACAGGCCTTTTCTTTTCATGAAAGGTGCACCTCTAGCCGAGCTTGTTTTTTCCATTTGTATCACATTCCCATACTTTTCAGTTTAAGGTGTCAGTGTTCAGCTGTAATATTGTCAAGAAACTGAATCCTGTATGTGTGATGGGGACTTCACTCCATGGACAGGTTGCTTCTTCACACATCTTTCCTAAGTAATCCCACCTCTGTTTTTGGGTTTTCCTGAGATAGCTAAAGTATATGAGTCACACCCTTAACCTCTTTAGAGACCAAGTTCTCAGGCCTTTTGAGTTTTGTGACATACTATGAAAAGTAGTATGGCTGTACCCTTATCTCCCTTTGTAGAACAGGCCTTTCTGCTGTGTTAGGGTCTTTTGTCATTTGGATAGGCTGAGGATTTCCTCAGTCATCAGTCTTAGTTTCCTACTTATCAGTTCTTCAATTTATCAGTCTCTTTCACCTCTTACTATAATTGGCAAGAAGAAAGCAGGTCAAATCTTAAACAGTTTCTTGGAAATTTTAGCTAAATATTGAAGTTTATTGTTTATAAGTATCTGCTTTCCACCTAATTACAGTGTTGAGCGGGGCTTTTGTCACTATGTGGTAAGGAACTCTTCCAGTTTTTCAATGTTTTTTTCATTTCCTTCGAGCCCTCAGAGACAACACCTTTAACATCAGGATTCTCCTAAGAGTGTGGACAGCCTTTTACATAATCTCTGGGGTGATATAGGTGTTCTCTGCCAGCCTCCTTCTTTGTGCTCTCTCTCATATTAGCTTCTAAATTTTTACTAACAGTCTGTTTAAGGAAATTGGATTCTATCATGCTCCTCAAAATTATCCCAGCCTCTGCCACCATTCAATTCCAAAACCACCTCTGCCTTTATTTAATACCTGTTATGCAACACCCCACTTCCAAAACAGGAAAAAATTATTTGAAAATTAATTTTTAAAATTATTTTCTTCTTGTAGTTTCTTTTTATTAGTTCAGCACATGCAAAAACTATTGCCATTTTTTATATATAATTGTCTTCCAAAATATAGATTTATTTATATAGGAGAGTTAAGCTTTCAGAAGAGATAACAGTATATTCATATGTGTTATGTAGTATTTTACTACATTGAAAGTCATATTCCTGAATGGTTTTTACTATTGCAATCACTGCACCTTTTCAAATAATAATCTCAGAAAAAATCATAAAAATGAGCTACTAGATAAATATGTGAAGAGAATCATTTTGCATGATGTATGTAATCGAAAACGTTGAAGTATCTGGTTACCAATAAAGTATGTTTCCATTGATACTGAAAAAAAATTATATCTTGTTGCTTGGGGAGAATTTTTATTGAAAGATTTGAGGAGCTCCCTTTTCTTTTTCTTCCTCATTGGAATTTCCAAGATAAAAACTAGGTTTAGTAATCAAAAGAAATCACAGGGCTTAGAATACGATGATAGTGAAGGCTAAGACTTATGACAATGAAAAGATGCAAAACAAAATTAATGAATAGAATATGTACATAGGCAAAACTGGCTCTGCAAGAAAACTGACTCAAACTTCCAAGAGTAATTCTTTCAGTACAGTCACATAAGACACACTTAATTCCTTGTGTAATGAATTATATTGACATGTATAAGGAATGTGCCAGGGATGCTCATTAGAGACTTAGTTCCTGAAGTTTTTATGGGTACTGGTGATGGAGGCATATTACACCCAGAAAGTCCTCTGTAGTGGAAAAGGGTTTGTTCAGCATGTTATAATTTGGATGAAGACCAAGACCACGTGTTGAAGGCTTAATTGTCAGCCTATGGCATCACTGGGTGGTGGTAGAACTTTTAGGAGGTGGGGCCGCCTAGTGGAGGAGGTTAGATCAGTGCATCCCAGGGGGAGATGTTGAGACTTCAGCCTGTCCTTCTCTCTCAGTCTCCCTCTCTCTCCATCCTCCTCCCTTTCCTTCTTCCTCCTTTCTGGCTGTGATGATGTAAGCTACTTTAGTTAACCTCTTGTGTTTCTCCATGGCTTCTCTGCCTTTCCACAGTGCAAAATGGAGCCAACCAGTCATGGACTGAAGCCTTGGAAACTGTAACCAAAATGAATCTTTCCTAAGTTTATTGTAGGTCTTTGTGACATTGATAAAAAAAAATCAACTAATATAATGTAAACCACATTCATTATTTAAATAGTGTAGGTCATGCTTACAAAATTTAAAGAACATTTTATGTTACTGCAAGAACTTTTAACATATGTGCTCCTAGATGACAGCAAAGGGCCAGCCTTGACATTAGTCCTTTCTAAATATAGTAGTTTCTATATCTGGTAGTCTGAGCAACAAATTGAATGATAGCAATATGTAATATAGCAACCATTGTTAATTTCCTATTCTTATTTTGAAGTTCTATATCATTTTTATTGTTTTATGTTGCTTTGTTTTTGCCTTTGTTCTTGTTACATTTTTTCTCTTTAAACTAAAATAAAAAATAAATATAAGCAGTTTTGTACCTATTATAGTATTTTTGTGTGTGTGGTGTGCATAGTCCATCCATTGGCCAAGGCATCTTATTGTAAAATTATTAATAGGCTCCCAATTTGCAGGATGAAATCAGTAGTACTGACTTCACTTGAAATTCAGGGGTCTTAGATATATTCAGTTAAAAAAATCCCTTTAACTGTAAATCTGCATGTTAGCCAGAGGTTCTTATTATTTATATTAACCTCTTTTAATTTGACTCAGGCATCAAATCAAATCAAATACATTGTAATTCTGATTAGTAAATTGAAGCTGATTAACATGTCATGAGAATCTAGGTACATAACAAGAGGTACAGAGTTTGCAACTAAGTCATCTCGATGATGATACATACTATTCAGGGGATACAGGCTAGATGAAGGTTAATAGGGCCTCGGTGTGCCTTCCCACTGTGTATCCTCTTGCTGCAGGTCTCCATGTCCTCAAACAACTCAGTTCAATCTTTCATTTTAGACAAACTATTCAAAGGCAACCCGTTTCTATTAGTATTATTTCTCTGTGGCATCATTTTAGTTAGTGCCACATGAGTATGGACAGTGTTGGGAAGTGTTCCTGGTGAGTGTTGGAGCTGGGGCTATGCCTGGCTGTCTCCTGGACAGCACTGCTGTCTGGGATCATTGGCTTAGCCGTCAGCTGAAGTTCAAGTCCTCAGAGCCTTTTGCTGTTCAAAAGCAGCAATGCAAGATGAATGTGCTTTTCCACCTACATCTTCCCACATGCTGGGTTTTCGGTTTTTCACTGTTACTATAAAATTAGTGTGTTACTTAGAAATAATAATTTTACATTTTTCCTTATTGTTATCTGGATTTTTTTAAGCTGGAAGGGTTATACAAATTTATGCAGAAAAATATTTTTTTAAATGTCAACCAGAAAAACATCATGTTTAAAAATTGGTTATAAAAAAAAAGAAAAAGAAAAAGGGCCAGGGAGATGGCTCAGTGGAATAAGCACTTCCCTGGCAAGTGCAAGGGCCTGAGTTCAATCCCCAGTACCGCAAAAAAAAAAAAAAAAAGAATTGGTTATGACAAAACCCCAAATTTTCAGAACTATGATGTGCTTACATAACTTGCTCTCATTCTGTCCTGGTCATTTATTTAAAAAACAGTCTAGTAAAGATCAACTTTTATCTGGGACAGCTGTATTTAGTCAGGGCCTCATGCATGCTATAGAATGGTGAGTGCTCTCTAGTGCTGAGCTAGAACTACAGTACTGGGACAATTGCACTTACTAACCAAACCATAATTAAGCAGAAGGGTGCACAAAGTAATCAGGGTATCAGTTCACTGTTGCAAACTTCAAATAATCTGGAAAACTGAACACAAGGTAGTATTTGTGAGACTTTTCTGAGCAGTCAAGAGTCCTATCTATCAGGAGTGGATGGAGAGACCCCTGCCCATGCTCTGCTGTCCCCTGACTTCAACTGTCAATAGCAAACACACATGAAGTAGAGTTCTCATGAGCAAATTAGTACCTGTGATTTTTCATGTGTCACCTTGATTTGTCATGATTGAATATTACTCCTAGATGTGTCTGTGAAGCCGTTGATGTGGTGAGCATTGTAATTGGTGGACTCAGTAAGGAGGATTGTTGTCTCCAGTGTGGATGGGCATCAACTATCCTCTAAGTGCTTTTACAGAGCAAAATAGAGGAAGAGTAATTTGTTCTTTTGTGTGTGTCATTGCATGGCACAGGATATTTCATCTCATTTTCTCTTGCCCTTGCACTTAGATTTGCACTACTGGCTCCCTCGGGTCTCATGCCTTTGGACACAGACTGAGTTATACCACCAGCTCTTCATTCTTCAACTTACAGATAAAAGGTGCTAGGGCATCTCAAAATCCATAATTGTGTTGATCCATTCATTCATTCCATTCTTCTGTGTATGTGTCTTATGCGTGTGTATGTATGTGCCTGCACTCTCCTGTCTGAGTGTTCTTTTGTCCAGCTCAAACAATTCGGTTGAGTCCTTAGTTGTAGAAAAATTATCCAAAAGCAGTCAGTATGTTAGAGGTTCTCTGGAGAACCTTAATACAGTGCCTTTATAGGAAGAGACGCAAGAGTAATAATTTCTCTCTTGGGCATATGAGGATTCACTGAGAAGGCAACTATCTACAAGAGAGGGAGAAAGTTCTCACCAGACATTGATTTCTTAGTTCTGTTATTTTAAATTTATTTATTTATTTATTTGCTTATTTATTTATTTGATACAGGATCTCACTACACAGTTCAGGCTCATAGCGATCTTCCTGCCTTAGCCTCCCTAGTGCTGGGATTACAGGCATGTGCCACCACACCTGGTTCCAGGGCTGGCACTGCATGTGGTACCAGATACCTAACTCATGACCTTGCACTTGCCAAGCAGTTGCTTATGTCCCTGAGCTATCCTCTCAACCCTTTTTGGTTCTTTAATCTTGGTCCTCCCAGCTCCCAGAACTATGTGTAATACAAATCTGTTAATTCACTCTATCCATGGTATTTTTATTTAGCAGCTTGAACTAACAACCACAGTTAAGTTTTGTGGACAAACCTGGTACTACTTCTCCAACAAAAGTTATCTGATAATCTATTTTAAGTAATGGAGACAATCAGCAGTGATGCCATATCTGTAGCTTTTGCTGGGTCACTGAGAAGGAGCTTTGCCCTAGTAGCTAACAAAAATTTTATAGCAAGCATGCATTTTTCTCTAAGGCAAAAAAGAAAATTATGTAAGCCATTTTTTTAATACTTAGGTTATTTTTCCTTATAACATGCAAAGTGTACAATGCTCTAGAAATATTGGCCTGGTCATCAGGCCTATCATCTTTTTTAGATTCTTGGAAGGGTTTTCATATTCAAATATCAAAAAATCTCCCTGTTTGAAAATGCAAGATATCTCGAAGGTCTCTTAGAATATTGACAGCAAGGTTTAAAGAGCCTTGCTTCAAACCTGGCTGTGATACTTAGGAATTTCTTCTCAGGAAGGTGATATTGTGTTTGAATTTCAATTTCCTCATCTGCGAAATATTCTACAAATTTAGTCACAGGGTTGTTATAATAAAAATAATAACATTTATAAAATACCTGGTTCCCTACTTGACAAAGTACAGACCTCATAAAAGTCATATTCTCTTTATCTTGAAAACAGTGAACAAAGACAGGAACTATAAATTCATAGAAGTTTTTAAAAAATAATATCCCTAACTACTGTAAACAACCAAAAACAATAGCCTAATATAACCATGTACAGGATTTTAAAAAATTATAGGAATATATATATAATAGCTCAGTGGACTAAAGTCCCTGCTTAGGCAAGCTTAGGCAAGTGCCGGGACCATGTTTCAAACCCTAGCACTACATGCCATGCCAGTCGTGACCCCAGGGCAGGCTGAACCAGGTAGAGTCCGGGTGCAGTGGCACATGCCTGTAATCCCAGCACTGGGAAGGCTGAAAACAGGAGGATCACCAGGAGTCCAAGCTGCATAGTAAGATCTTGCAACAACCAAATTTATTTAGAAAATGCATATATAATATAAAATAATATATATTAATATGTAATATATAAGCATGAACTAGCATTATTCCATAAATCTGCATAAATTTCCATAATATTGGTCATTGTATAAATAAAACTGTATAGCCATATTGAAAGAAAGTTGAAGCAAAGTGAAATTAATCTAAGGGGACAAGGTCAGAAATAGTAATCTCCGGCCGTGGTAGCACATGCCTATAATCCTAGCACTTGGGAGGCAGAAATCAGGAGAATCACTACAAGTTTGGACTGTGTAGTGAGACCCTGCACAAAGAAAACAAAAAAAGAAATAGTAATCTTTGAAGGGAGTACAGATTGAAAGGGGGATAGAACGAACTTGTTGGAGTGCTGGGAATACTGTGTGTCTTTATCTACACAGTGGAGGATGATAGAGGGGTGTACATATGTGCAAATTCATCAAACTAATTCTCATTTCATGCATTCTACACTTGCAAGTGCGTTATTTGTATGTTTCATACTTTGATGAAAACAGCTTACTTTGACCTAGAGCTGGATTTTCTGACAACACCCGTTTGACTTTGTAGGAGAATGTTTCACTGTGACATCTCAGCAGCTGGCCACCTGGCAGGCTGTAGTCTTTCCCTTGTATGAGGCCCCATCTCACTGCCAGCCTGCAGCTAGGGGACAGGCATATGTATGAGGGTCATGCTCCATCATAGTTGACAGCTGGAGATGCCATCGCATGCCCCTGGCAGTGCAGCTCAGGGAAATGCAGGCAGTGGACTGTGCTTCCTGCCTCTGGGCTGTGAGGCACAAGTCCCAGCAATGAGAGGATTTAAAAAATCTCTCAAAGGGGAGGGGAGTGTGGGCCGCACAGTTTATAAATAGACATTGCTCAAGGCTGCCTGATGATGAAGCTTTTGTTTAGTAAATCTTTCTTCTTTAAGGATGCCATTGACAGAGACCATTTCAAAGTACCGTTTTCATTTTGTCTTCTGCGAACATTCTGGGCTTCGTCAGGTCAGCCTTGTGGGCTGGTATTCCTGTTGGGTTTAGGGCCAGACTCTCAGTATTTTGAATCACCTTTACATGGAGCACAAAGGTGATGATGATGGTGACGATGATGTGTCTTTTGCCAAATGGATGAGCAGCTTCTGGGGCCACAGCTGGCAAGAGGAGGAGAAAGGACTTCGGGAACACCACCGCCTGCATGGTACCAAGTACAGGAAAACCTCCCTGCCCTGCCCAGTGAGTAGTTATCATGGAATTAGGGGAGAGCTAGACGAGGGGAGGGGGTTTCTCTTCGAAAATTTTTGAAGAGTATTTTTCTTTGAAAACAGTACTTCCAGGGACTGGGGATGTAGCTCAGCAACTAAAGTACTTGCTTGGCAAATGCAAGGTCCTAAGTCCTAAGTTCAATCCATGGTATGAAAAAAAAAAAGAAAAAAGGAAAGAAGAAAACAGTACTTCCAAACCTCTTTAAATACCCTCGAAAACCCATTTTACCATTGTATCTTGTTTTTTAAGGGTTCTGATTTTGAATCTATTAGATAACAATTTCTTTGTTTTTTATAATCCAAGATTTTTTTTTTTTTTTTTTTTTTTTACCACTTAGGTCTTTTGATAAGCCTGAAATAATTCCACTGAGTGGTAGAATTCAAACCAAAGGAAAGAAACTTGGTGTTACAGTCTCTGTGACTTTCTGCATCAATGAGTGATTTCCCCTGTCTTTTTGAAATGCAAAAAAATAGCTTTACTGTTTGGGGGACCTCTAAGGAATTGGGGATTCTGCAAAACAAATAACCTCTGATAAATTGTTGTGCTTTTTCTCCTTTTTCTGATGAGGAAAACAGTGGAAATTCTCTGGTTAGCACCATTTGCCCATTGACAAGGCTGAGTGTCAGGTGGAGAACAAGATTTCAGCAGGACAGTTTCCAAGAGGGGAATCAGTCAACTGACCAGCACTAAGTACAGGGGGGCAAATCACTCTCCTCAACTGAGGTGCTGAAAAATCTCACTGTAGACAACTTTGTCCTGTGCTTCACAGTTATGTGACAATGATCTGGGTTTTGGTTTTCATAAGTTACTTAGGATTCTAGTCACCAGAAACTTCTTCCCCAGTCCCTTGCTTCTGCCAACTCCAGAGCCTACTAAGTCACGGGGTAAATTGATTTGACTTTTTTTTTTTTCAAATGTATTTAGTACAGGGTCTTACTACACAGCTTGGACTTGTAGTTCTTCTCCTGTCTCAGCCTCCCCAGTGCTGGGATTACAGGAGTGTGCCACCATGACCAGTCTTGGTGCCTGGCTTAGCACACCTGAGGGTGGGGCCAGTGCAGCACGGGGTGCCAGGAATCGAACCTAGTCCCTGCGCTTGCCTATGTAGGTGCTTAGTCTGCTGAGTTATCTCACCTGCAGACAGTTTGATTCACTTTTAGCTTCAACGTTTCCAAATGGATAATACCTGTGAGATGTAGTAAAATATACCAAAGAACCTCTTACTATTGCCACTCAGAAAGCTTGAGTAATGAAACCTCTCTGAAACACAGCTATTTCAAAATAGCTTTTTTACACACACTCTAGGACAAAAGCCAAGTGTCAACATTCCCTTGTTTTCTTTCTAGAAATGAAAAAGGAGAGTTGGACTTGATCTCTGAGAAACTTTGTAGCTCTAGCTTTCCATGATTCTGTTTTGTATGGCACTCCCCTTTTAATCTCTGTCTGTCTCTCTTTGTCTCTCTCTCTCTCTCTCTCTCTCTCTCTCTCTCTGTCTCTGTCTCTCTGTTTCTGTCTTCTGTCTCTGTCTCTCTGTCTCTGTCTGTCTGTCTCTGTCTGCCTGCCTCTCTGTCTCTGTCTCTGTCTCTTTCTCTCTCTGTCTCTCTCTCTGTCTCTCTCTCTCTGTCTCTCTCTGTGTCTCTGTCTCTCTCTGTGTCTCTCTCTCTCTCTCT
>NW_004524657.1:7225671-7246817 GCF_000260255.1 Octodon degus
TCTCTCTCTCTCTCTCTCTCTCTCTCTCTCTCTCTCTCTCTCTCTCTCTCTCTCTCTCTCTCTGTCTTTCTGAGACTGGGTCTATCTATATAGTTTAGGCTAGGCTTGAGCTCATTTTGTAGCCCAGGCTGGTCTTGAACTTGCAATGATCTTCCTGGCTCAACCTAAATGTTTCATTCTTGGTGCAATGTCCATGTGTACAAACCAGAAAGACGATAGCCTTTCAGCTTCTAGATGTGAGAACCAATCATAAACAAAAGGAAAAGCTGTTTTATTTTGGTTGCTCTAGGTTTTTTTTTTTTTGTTGTTGTTCTGGGGTTGGACCTCTGAATTCTGCAATTTTGCATTTGCCAGGCAGGAACATAGGCCACTGAGCTATTTCCCAGATCTGAAAAGTGATGCCTTACTATTGATAAAAATGAGCCTTAACAAAAAAAGGGGATACAAATGAGTGACCATTTTGTATCTGTATATTCAAAATAGGATAGATGTACAACTACATTCTCTTAATTCAGTGATTGTTCTAATAGTGTTTGTGGATAGGATGTCATGTCTGCATCTTATACAATGAATAACCACTGAGACAACAATAAGCAATGTATTTATTATGAAACTGGCCTACTGATCAGTTTTAAAACTCTTATTGCTATTTGTTTCTCAATAAAATTGTTTTAAGGGGCTGGGGAGATGGCTCAGTGGAATAAGCGCTTCCCTGGCAAGCGCAAGGGTGTGAGTTCAATCGCTGGTTCTGAAAAAAAAAAAAATTTGTTTTAAAAAAAAAACAAAACAAAAAAACAAAACAAAAAAAAACTAAACACCAAAACCAAAACCAAAACCAAAACCAAAAACAAAATGAGCCTTTGGGGGCCAGCCAGATAGCTCAGTTGACTGTAGCACCTGCTAGGCAGAGTGCAGCTGCCAGGGTCTAATCCCTGGTGTGCTGTGCCAGCCTCACCCGCGGGGCACACTGAGCCATGATTGAGACTGGGAGTGGTGGCACGTGCCTATAATCTCAGAGCTTGGGAGAATCACTACTAGTCTACTCTACATAGTGAGACCCTCTTGACCCTGTACCAAATACAAAAATAAAAAGAGCCTTTGGAGCCACAGGATATATCAAAACAAAGCAGGAAATATGGTTTGCTTTGTTATAACTTCTGGAACAAAGTTTAGGTTCTATCAGACTTTTAAAACTCAGATCATACACCCTATTTAGAGAATTCATTTTCAACCTGCAATTTAGTTTTCCTTATGTTCTTGGGGGAACAACAGACTTTATAAGGTACAATATCACATGATGTACAGAGACCATATAACATCTTTTTCTGCTTGTACCTGCTTTGGGCATTTGCCTGAATTAACCTGTTTAGATTCACTGAATCAATACTGAACTTTATAATTACCAGACTAATATGTATATGTTTATTTAGGAAGACAAAGTATGGAATAAAAATTATAATCTGACTGAGCAGAGAAGAGAAAGAAGAAGCATACAAATCAGAGGACTCAGAGGCAACAGGGCAGAGTCATAGAAAATAGGGACCCTTATTCTCTCCCTTTCCACATGATGTCATGTGTTTATAAAGCATTTGGATACTTCTTTCTTTCTTTTTTGTTTTCTTTCCTTCTTTCTTTTTCTTTTTTTTTTTTTTTTTTTTTTGGTGGAACTGGGGATTAAACTTAGGCCCTTGCACTTGCCAGGCAAGCACTTATTCTACTGAGCTATCTCCCCGGTCCTTGGATACTTCTTTCTCTGAAACATGCTCAAATTTTTCTTACTTTAGAGACCTGAGAACAATTTAGTCTATACTTTTTGTGTTTTGCTCAAGGCTTAAACAAAATAAAAAGAAACTCCTCCTCTTATGATTTTTCTTGTCTTGCAACGGCTTCAAACTGTCCTTCTCTCAGCTTACTAATAACTGACACCCATTAATATTACATGCATAGGAAGAGAAGAGCTCTCCCCTTTGCCTATTTTGAATGTGATTTCTAATGCAGCTTCATCAGTCTCATGAATCATGCAAAACCACTGTGACAGTGCATTAATTTACTTAACATATGTACTGCACTCCTAGTATGTGCCAGAACTTGTGCAACACACAGTGGAGATGCAGGGGACATACATGGTCAATGAGTGGAACCTTTAGTCTGGTGGAACATACAAATTGTTAGAAAGAATGAATCTCCCAAATGCTGTGCTGGCTTTGCCCCCAGAGCTCGCTGAGACAGTGATTGAGACTGGGTCTGGTGGCATGCTCCTGTAATCCCAGAGCTTGAGAGGCTGAAAACAGGAGGATCACTATGAATCTGATCTGTGTACTGAGACCCTGTTGACACTGTACTAAACACATTTTTTTTTAAAAAGAAAGAATGAGATGTGACAAGAGTAAAGCTTAATTCTTCTTGTTGAACACTGCTTTGTCCGAGGCTCATTGTAACACAGATAGCTGCTTCAACTGAATAATTCTAATTTTATTGTTGTGCTGTCCTTGGTGAACAAAGTGAAGTATTATGATGTCTTTTTTGTTACTGAATATATTTGCTTTCCCTCTCCATCATCACATGAATACAAAACTGAAGCAAAACAGTTTCCCTGTGATTTGGTTTGCTGATTGGAAGCCCACGTTTATCAGCGCAGTACATGTTTGTAGTACATTCCTTGTGGAGAGGTGGTGTGTGTATATGACACCACTTAATTGTTTGGTTGTCTCCTTTTCCTCCTCTCCCTCTCCCCACTGTCCCTCAGTTCCCCTTTCTTTTGCAAAGGATTTCTCTCTCTTTCCCTCTCACCTGTCTTATATTTTGCTTTTGACTTTGTTTATACTTGGGTTTCTCATATAAGAGAGACCAGCCTATATTCAAGCTTGTGTTTCTGGTGTATCTTACTTAACATGGTCTCAATGGACACTTTCCTACAAATGATTCAAATTTATTTCTTTATGGAAGAGTAATACTCCATTGGAAATAAATAACACGCTTCCTTTATCCATGCATTTGTGACTACAAAATTTTTGTCAGTGCTTCTTTAAGTTTCAGAGAAGGCATGATACATAGTTGCCCACATGAAATACTTTGAAGCCGCACAAAACAGGCCTCTATCTGAACCTAAGGCCTTTCTTTTTTCTTTAAAAAGAGAAATCACCTTTCTCTATTTTGTATTCTTTCTTATTCTCAATTTGAAGTAATAAAAAAAGCTTGACTTTAATGTTTACCCCCGACTGTCCTGTGTGCTCTCATACCTACAGACATCACTACAGGGATAATTCCCTTGTACTTCTTCACTCCCAGGAAGGGCTGGGGCTGGCACCCTTTAGAGAGTTTTCTCCCAAACCTGGGGAGAGCAAGTGTCCTGGTAAACCTCATGACAAGCAGTGGCTTCTTATAGTTCATATTATATTTGTATTTAATTTTCATAGAAGGTAGTAGATCAATTGAAAGGAAAGAAAGTAACAATATAGCATCAGTGATATTTCTATAGGGAGTTTTTTTTCGCCCAGTGTTCTTTTTCTTTTTTCTTTTTTGAGATGCTCAGGAGGAGGAGCTGCTAGATAGACACCCAAGTGAAATGATTCAGTTCAGGTGCTAACCTCCAATATCTGCCATGTACTACTCATGTAACTCAGCAACTTAGCCTCTCTCTGTCTCAGGTTTCTTACCTTACCCTGAGTGGATGATGACAGTATGAACCTCCCAGGGATGTTGGAAGGGTTCAGTAACTGGCATGCACAAGGGATTGTGGACAGTGACTGGTGCCTCCCAAGTATTTAGTCCTATTGGAGATGTTGTACCTTAGTCTTTTTTTTTTTAACCTTGGTCTTTTTTCCTTAGATGTTTTCAATTGTCATTTATTTCACTGTCTTTTTGAAAATATATGGTTTTAGTTTTATTTTATATAACAATTGTATAGGCTGGGGGGCATAGCTCAGTAGTGAAAAAGCTTTGCTTTGTAAGATCCTGGGTTCAATCATTAGCACCATAGACATGCAAAAAAATTGTTTGTGTTTATGAACTACAGTGTGATACACCTTTTCTTGTATCAGGAATTAAACTCAGGACCTTGTGCTTGTCAGGCATAATATTTTAATACATGTATACAATGTATAATTATCATTTAATTATTTAAACATTAAATGTATTTTTCTTGATGTTTATAGAACGAGTTGACTCATGTATAGTCCTTTTTTCTCAGATAGTAGCATTCAATTATTTTATAAAGCATTTCTCATATACTTTTTAGACTAATTCTTAAACATATACAGTTATCAAACTTTCATAATAAAATTTTGGTGATAACAAAAATTGATCTTGTTAGAATCACAGTAGAGGCAGTTTTACCTAGATATAGAACAAAATCATTGCTCTGTTGGAAGATAGGTTTAGAACTGCTAATCTAGGAAGAAGATGTCATATGCTTAGACATGTCACTTTATCTTTCCAATAAAGTCATTAGTCACATAAATTTTCGGCAAGTTCCTTAGCCTCCCTAAGACTCATTTTCTTCATTTTTTTTTTTTTTTTTGATGGTGCCAGGGATCAAATTCAGGAACTTGTACTTGCCAGGCAAGCACTTTTTCCATTGAACTACCTCCCCGGCCCCTTTTTCTTCATCTTTAAATGGGAAGAATGACTTACTTGTACAATTTGTTCTGAGGTTAGAGGTCAAGGACATTATTCCCAGAATGTCTCTATGCACTACACACCCAGACTCAATAGAGGTCTTATTGTTCAGGATCCCAGCACTAGATCCTCCCTTTACTGTGTGTTATATCTTTGTTAAGCATATAGTCAGGGTGGAGAGGATGCAATTACAATTAAAGAACTCTAGAATATAGCACATCATGAAATTAGAGTCTTGAGGTGAAGATATTACATAACCAAGATTTTTCCAATGCTTTTAAAAATGATTTTTTAAGAGCAGTTTTAGTTTCATCAAAATACTGATCAGGCAGTACAGAGACTTCCCACTTACTCTCCACCCCCACATGCCTTCCTCATGATCAACAACCTCTATCAGAGTGGTACATTTGGAACCATCGATGAACCTTCACCCACACATCATTGTCACTCAGAGCCCATAAATATATATATATATAATATATATATATATATATATATATAAAATATATATATATATATATATATATATATATATATATTTTTTTTTTTACCTTAGACTTCATTGTTGGATTTATATGTTCTATGGGTCTGGACAAATAATGACATGTACCCAACATTATAGTAGGATACAGAACAATTTCTTTGCTGATAAAACTAATTTCTGTTTAAATGAGAACCAGTGACTTGGAGTGAGGGAGGAGATAGGATATCTATCTATCTATCTATCTATCTATCTATCTATCTATCTATCTATCTATCTATCTATCTATGTTTTTGACAGACTGTTGTTCTAAAAGTACAGTGGGAATAGTAGTGCTGCCTAGAGCACTCTTCTAGGGTGACGGTTGGTGTTCTGGGAAGGCATTGCACCTACAGACAGTACCACAGCCTGGGAGAACAGGGCAAGCTGAGTGTGAGAAGGTCGTGATCCAAGGGCCAGACCCTGTTTAGGTGTGGGAGAAAGATGGGTTATATGTATGTATATTATGTGCTTGTGTGTGTGTACTGGAGACTGAACCTAGCGCAAGGTGCATGCTAGTTAAGCACTCTACCACTTGAGCTGTATCCAGTCCCAGATAAATGAATTTTAAACTATTTTGAGGATCATTTCATATCTTTTTTTTGGAAATTATATTTTAAAGGCATAAACCATTCTGAAGATATTTCTTGTGTGGAAGTAAACATTTTATTCTTATTTTTTTAATTATTGATTTGGTACAGGGTCTAACTATGCATCTTGGACTTGTAGTGATGCTCCTGTTTTCAGCCTCCCCAGTGCTGGGATTACAGGCATGAGCCACCATGCCCAGTGGTGGTGTAGCACCCGCACGGCATGCAGGGCATACAGTACCAGGGATCACCCCAGGTCTTTGCACTTGCTAGGGAGGTGCGTAGACTGCTGAGATATCTCCCCAGCCTCTGGAAGTAAATGTATTTTAAAGGAGAAGCTACTTCCTACAGTTATCTTTGAACTCGGATTTTCCCACAAATTCACACACCAAAGCAAGGAGACAGGTTGAAGAGTCTCTTATGTAAGAATATATTTAATGTATACTTGGTACTGTGATCTAAGCTGCATGTTTGTTTGGGCTTCTCAATGGAAAAGGACCCTCATGCAAACTTCTGCATTTCATGCCCAGTCTCAAATAGTTGAACCTTTATTATTTTTTCTGATAATACAATAGGAGATCATTGCAGAAAACTAGGAAAATACTAATAAAGGAAAGAGGGAAGCTACTCACATCACGCAGGAAATCATAGTGGCTTGGTCTCTCTTAATGTCTCCAATCTTGTGTTATTGTCCACTTGAAATCACTCAGTGTCTCTCCATCCCAGCCCTGCTTCCTGCTCCTTGACTCTCTGTCTTTCCTGGATTCATCAGGGCTTTATCATTACCCACAAGCTCCTTCTGCAACCCTGCTTATGCCTGCATGGTGCTTACCTTAAGATAGAAAAGCAGTCCCCCATTGTACTCCAGTAATCAGTCATTGCACATTCACAAAAATCTTCCTTGTCCCCCCATCGCCAAGACCGACTCAACAAAGTCCTACCCTTACCTTACAATTTTTTTTTCTTTTGGTGGTACCAGGGATCAAACTCAGGACCTTGCACTTGCCAGGCAAGCACTTATTCCACTGAGCTATCTCTCCAGCCCCTCACCTTACATCTTGAACTCCCCCCTTACAGCATTTAGCCAAGGACACAAGCACGTGCTTTGTGGCCTGCTGTCTATCTCCCTTGGAAACGCCAGCTCCAAGAAGAGGATCACAAGCCTGTTCTGCTCTCCTCATTACCCACAATGCTTATTGTCACAACTGACATGCAACAAGTGGACAAACACAGTGATTCACCTCATGTATTTTAGCAGTGGTATAAATCTTAACCGTATTTCTAATCGTTTGAAAGTAAAATTCTTACTCTGTGAACTAGCAGGCCATCACAAAATACTGCGGGATGGGTAGCTGAAACCACAGATATTAATTTTTTCCCCCAAATTTTGGAGGCCAATATGTCCAGAATCAAGAAACCAAGGTTTCTTCTGAGGCCACTTTCATTTGCGTGCAGATGGTTGCCTTCTGGGCAAGTCTTCTTACATTCTTTCTTCGTGAGCAGGCACCTGGTATCTTCTCATGCACCTAGATTCCCTCTTTTTTCAGATATCAGTGAGATTGGATTATGACTGACAGTAGTGGCCTTATTTTATTTATTTAGTTTTAGTTTATTAGTACATATTTGTGGTGTATGGTGTTTACATTTTTGGGGAAGTTGGCATATGTACATAACACATCTTAATTTCTCTTTTCATTCCCTTTCTCTTTCCTTCCTCTCTCATCTACCCTGATCCTGATTCCCTTCCTATTTTTTTTTGTTATACATGTTTGTAGTACATATGTTTATATTCCTTGTGAGGGGTTGGCACATGTACTTACCACATCCTGATTCCTTTTCTTGATTCCTTAACCCTTCTTGTTCCATCTGTTGATCTCTTTCTCCTTTGAGAATAATTTATCTCCCTGTTTCCTATTATCTGTCTAACTTCTTTTTGTTTTTGGCACCAGGAATTGAACTCAGGACCTTGAGCTTGCGAAGCAGGCACTATGTTGCTGAGCTATATCACTGGCCCAGCTATATCATTGACCCTCTTATTTCTAATATAAGAAAAACAACATGACACTCAAACTTGCGTGTCTGATTTATTTCATTTAACATCATGATCTCAATTGCATGACTCAGGTTTATCCTTCTTCATGGCGAAGTACTAGTCTTTGTTGTGTAAATACTGTATTTTCTTTATTCATTCATCTGCTGCTGGACATAAGGGCTACTTCTAAGATTTAGCTATTATCAGTTGTGCTACTACAAACATGGATGTTCATGTATCACTGTAATATGATGTCTTTAGCTGTCTTTGGAAGATACTTAGAAGGGGAGTAGCTGGGTAAAATGGAATTGCTTGTTTTAAGTTTTTGAGAATCTCTATATTGATTTCCGTAGTGGTTATACTAGTTTACATTCCCACCAACGATGTACGAGGGTTCCTTTTTCCCCACAACCTCTCCAACACTTATTCTTACTTGATTTCTTGACAATGGCCATTCTGTCTGAGGTAGATGGAATCTCAGTGTTGTTTTAATTTGAATTTCTCTAATGGCCAGTGATAGTGAGCATTTCTTCATGTATTAATTGGCCATTTATATTTCTGTGACATCTCTGCTTATTTTGTTTGCCCATTTTTTGGTTTGGTCTTGCATTTTGGGGACCTGATATTTTTGGGGTTCTTTATATAATCTAGATACTAGTTCTCTGTCAGAAGAATCACTGGTAAATTTTTCCCCATTCTGTAGATTGTCTTTTCACTCTGTTGGCTGATTCTTTGTTCTCTGCAGAAGCTTTTCAATTTAATATGATCCCATTTGTTCATCTTCGAAACTATTTACTGTGCTTCTGGGATTCTGCTCAGCAAGTCCTTGCCTATGCCTCTAACTTCAAGAATATAACCTATCTTGTCTTCTAGTAGGTTCAATGCATCTGTTTTACATTTAGGTCTTTGATCCATTTTGATTTTAGTTTAGTGCATGGTGAGAGATATGGATCTAGATTCAGTCTTGTATATATGGATAGCCAGTTTTTCCAACACCATTTTTTAAAAAGGGGTTATCCTGTATCTGTGAAGAATGCTATTGAAATTTTAATTAAGTTTGCATTACACCTGTATATCATCTTTGGAAGTAGGACCATTTTGACTATATTAGTTCTGCCTATGTAGGAACAGGGAATATCTTTCCCATTGTTGACTTTTTTTTTTCAATTTCCTTTTTTAGTGTACTGTTGTTTTCATTGTAAAGTTCTTCCATATTCTTAATGAATTCTTAAGTATTTAACATTTCTAGGTGCTATGGTGAATGATATTTTTCCTTAATTTCTTTCTCAGTGGGTTCATTATTAGTATACATAGATGCTTTTTATTTTTGTGTGGTGATTGTAGATCTTGTAGTGGTCTCATTTGAGCTCACCTCTTTAAAGACCATATTGCTAAATGTAGTTACTGAGGGCTTCAAAATATGAATTATAGGGGAAGTAGGAACACAACTCAGCACATAGCAATGTCCGGTGCCTTATACAAGCAGATAAACATTTAAAACATGTTGATACATAGTGACAAAGACTTCCTAGAAATCTGGTACAGTTTTATACTATTATTATTATTTTTTCCTGTATTTTAGGGAAGGGCCTACAGGGTGTTCAGGGTCTCACTACTAGATCAGATTTGAAGTGATCTGCCTGTTTACAGCCTCCCAAGTGCTCGGATTACAGGTGCGTGTCACCATGCCCAGTCTCAATTGCCATTTTAACATGCCTTGGGGGCAGGGCCAGCACAGCAGGCCTGGGGATTGAACCCTCAGCCCCTGTGCCTGCTTGCAGTTGCTTTAATCTGCTGAGCTATTTGGCTGGCCTTACTTTTATAGTCCTTCCAACAAAGTATGAAATAGCTTATCTCCAGTATTGGTGTCATAGAAATTTTAGGTAAGCATGGTAATATCTGTAATTCCAACTACTTGGGAGGAGGCTGTGATAGAAAGATTGCTAGCTTAGGAACTTGGGCCATTCTGGTCAACATGAGGAGATGTTACCTGAAAACAAAATTAAAAAAGAAAACAAAAAAGCACTTCACCCAAACTCCCTATTATTTAGGCAAACCTGAAAGGTAAAATCATTTGTTATTTTATTCTACATTATCACTGACTACTCATAAGCATAAATATTCTTTTACAATTTGTTATTTCTTTTCTTTTTCTTTTTTTTTTTTGGCGGAACCGGGGATTGAACTCAGATCCTTGCGTTTGCCAGTCGAGCGCTTATCCTACTGAGCCATCTTCCCAGTCCCTGTTATTTCTTTTTTATTCATTGTTTATCCATCCATTCATCCATCTATCCAATATACATTTAAGAATTCATTGATCTTGGTGTGGTGGTACACATCTGTAATCCCAGTGTTGTAACCCAAAAATAAAAAACCGGACTCAACTTAAAAGCGCTTTATTTAGCTGAGCTCAGTGGCAGCACGCACTCTCGTGTCCAAGTATGTGCGCCTTTAGTCTAGGTGAGGCACAGTTTTTAAAGGGAAAAACCATAAGAGTAGGAGGAGGAGAGGGGATTTTACAAAGCTTATTTTGAGTTAGTCATGACCGAGGGTTAACTCTTTGTTTCCATAGATGAGGTCACATTTTGCAAACCCTACAGGAATATGTTTTATTTGGCTTAGGCGTTGTTTTTGTCTTGGTAGTCAGGAAGACATCTGATGACAGTTTTACCCACTTTCAGGTGTTCTGTTTGTCCCTGTAGGAAGGACAGTTTAACTCATTTTGAAGAATGTTGAGGAACATTTTTTATCTTCTCTCAGAATGCTGAGGAACACTTTCTTATTTGTACAAACAGTCACATTCTTCAGGGAAGGCATGGGTGGGGGGTTTACAAAACAAATTAAGGTTTTACAAAACGGAAGTTACAAAGCTTGTTACAAGATGGAGTTTAGGTTTTCAGTTTATACCAGATAGTCCTTGTAAATAAAGTTACAGTGGAAACATACAGAGTTACAAAATTAGAATCAGTTTCACAGGTTATAACACCAGCACTCAGGAGACTGAAGCAGGAGGGTTTCTGAGAGTCCCAGGCCAGCCTGGGCTATGCCTGAATTGCATAGGGAAACTGTCTCAAAAAACAAAACAAAAAAACCCCAACCTCCCCTAAAAACTCATGCTATGAACAAGGCAGAATGCTAGATACTATCTCAAACAAATGTAGCCCTTGATGTGATATAGCACAAAAGAGACTGAACCAAATTGCCAAAATTATTTAATTAATAAAACAACAAATAAAAATGATACAGAATTTTAAAAACATGAGAGGAAATTAACACTGGTTATTACATTGCATATTTTTATCTTCAAAATAGTTGCTCAGATTACTAGATATAAGCATGCAAAATTGATCAATCAGTATGAACACTAACTGAAACAATCAAAATAGGCAGGAAAGCCTTTTTGGGGACATGCAGTTTCTACTGACAGTAAAGGATAATTATCTGTGCCAGTGTTGAAAGGAGTAAATTATCTCCATGTATAAAGAATTTTTACAGTCAGACATGAGTAAATTTTACTCGGAGTGTATGTATGGCAAACTCGTGATGCAGCCAAAGAAGAAGGGGCAATGAAGCTTTTATTGGCAAATGGAGGATTTCACACAGCTGCGCAGACACACCGTCCACCATTCTGGCACAGTGATCTCTGTGCCTTGTGGAGGTAGTTTCTAGGAAACAGTATTGTCTGAATTGCTGAAGTCTTAAAGTCAAAGACCAGTTTTGTTACTGAAATTTGTGTCTGTGTGAGTCCAGACAGATTACGACAGTGAATTCAGACATTGTATATGCAGAACTTCTTGGTGTATTTTTGTTTTTGGAAGTCTTTGAGAAAGTTCTCATGCAGAACATGGATGCCTGCTTCTGATGCTATTTTACCTCTAAATTTTGTATGGATCTGCAAGAGGAACTTAATATTGGTATCAGCAAAGGGACTTTAGTCACATCATCCATTACGGAGGCGAAGGGGGTGAGGCTATGAAAGAAATTACAGAGCTGAGGACTGTCTTGTTAATGCCTGTGTTGTGTAGGAGCTGGTGAGCTGGAGGCCCTGAGGCTGTGTCACAGGAGGGGTGAGGTGGTACGGGATGAGGTACAAAGTGAAAAGCTAGACAAGTCTTGAGTCTCCGCTTATTCTTTTTTTTTTCTCTCTCCTCCCCCTCCTTCTTCCTCTCTTCTCTCTCCTCCCCCTCCCATCCTCTTCCTCGTTCTCCTCCTGCTCTCTTCCTCCTCCTTCTACTGGTCCTTGTCCTCCTCCTCATTCTTCCTATTCTAGCATCTGGGAGAAGAGTAAAATACAGAGTGGGATTCAATTCAGGATATTCACTCTTAGGAGGGTGTTCACTATTAGAAGGCTACTTCTGTAATCAGAATAAAAGATAATGCTAACTTGAATTAAAGAAACTAATAATTTTGTGAGAGATTTTTCCCCCTGGTGCTTGATATTGAACTCAGGACCTTGTGCTTGCTATGTACTTATACCGCTGAGCTATCTCCCTAGCCCCTTGCGAGATATTTTTTAATCATTGGTTGAGTATTCTTTTACTCAATTCCCAAAGAAATCACAAATAGGCAAAGTGTAGCTCTTTTACTACAGCTCTATCACTGTAAATATTTTTATTTGAATATTCTCTTCTAGTATCTCGAAGTTTCCATAGGTTTTCTTCTTTCTTTCTTTCTTTCTTTCTTTCTTTCTTTCTTTCTTTCTTTCTTTCAGCCTTCCTGCCTTCCTCCCTCCCTCCCTCCCTCCCTCCCTCCCTCCCTTCCTTCCTTCCTTCCTTCTTTCCTTCCTTCCTTTTGTATGTAGTACAGCTTCTACGGAGTCTCACTATGTAGATTGGACTTGTAGTGATCCTTCTGTTTGCAGCCTTCCAAGTGCTGGGATTAGAGGCACATCACCATGCCCAGTCTCAATTGCTGTCTCAGCCTGCCCTGGGGGGTGGGGCTGGCACCGCAGGTCCAGGGATCAAACTCCAGGCCCCTGCATTTGCCTAAGCAGGAGCTTTAATCTGCTGAGCTATTTGTTGGCCCTTATTCTTTCTTTTTGATTTATCCAACAGAGTATTTCAAAGAGCATATTTTCAAGTATACTTATTCTTTTGTTAGATCTCCTTTGGTTATCAGTACCCTCCACTGTAGATTTAATTTTACTCAGGGTAATTTTTAGCCCAGGAATTTCTGTTTTATTTTCAAAAATTACTTCCATTTCAGCATTATATCTCTGTTCAAATATCAAATAACTTTTCTGTGCTGTCTTGAAACTCATTGAGTTTTATTAAAACAAGTACTTAAAATTTTCCATCTGTATTAATCAATGCTTACAAGAATCAGACATAGAAGAGAGCAAGAAATCTGTCTGTGTGCTGAAGGTCTGAAGAATCCAGCTAAAGCAGAGACCTAGCACTCATGACAGTGTCCCATCAAACTCCCTATCAGGAGGCCAAAAAATCCATGATGGAGGACCAGAAAGTCCAAGGGCTAGTCCCCAAGGACAGAGAGGTTAGACCAATATGCTGAAAGGCCAGTGTTGGAAGTCAAAGAGCCTGCACCGAAAACCAGGAGATGATGCCCACACCAAGGTCCAGAGCAGTGCTCCCAGCTGCAGTGTGACAGAGGACAGGGATGCTGCTCAGGGTGAAGGCAAAGAGCAGAGCTCCTCCTGAGAGCACAGCAGTCATCCTTAGCAGAGAAAGGGCTCAGCCAAAGAGAACAGCTAAAGCTTCTCTGAGAGAAATCAGTATAAAATCCTCCCTTCCTGGTCTCCTTTTATACCATTTCCTAGAAGTCAGGTGACCTGGGTAGTCCCACTCAAGTTGTATATTTGTATATAGTTAAATTAATTTTTCGTTATGACTCTTACATTGCCATTTTCCAAGGGGAAAAACATGAATATTAAAATGACATATACATTTTATAGTATTTCCTTAAAAATTGTGGTTTCATTAAAATGGAAAAAAAAAACTGTTTGGAATTTACCCTGCTATTGGTGGAATAGCAAGCAATAAAGTTAGGCTTGGGATGATCTACTTAATATTTTATCCAGTTTATTATGCATTCTAATTGGAGAATGTTCTTACTGATCATGAAGATGAATGTTTAGTTCATCGCTTGTAGTCATCCTGTCTCTGTGCTAATATCGCACAGTGCCTGTATATTGTTAATTTTTCAATTTTATGTTCCAGTTTCCTGTGGTTTCCAGATCTACAGCTGAGTGCCATCCCCGAAGGCATTCTGAGGACCAAGAGTTCCGAACCCAAGCTCACATGCTGTACTACAGAAAATGCTCAGCAAGTGGATCAATCAAGGGGTCGCTGGAATCAAAAGGACAATCTGACCCAAAAGTTCAGGAATTTTCAGAGTCCTTTGCACAGCAACTGTGTATTAAAACCAAACATTCTGTCTCTTTGGTATGTAACAGAGCTATTAAATAATTGAGCCACTTTCTCAGGGAAATTAAAGAGCTTTTTTTCTTCTCCAAGCTTGAGGGAAGCACAAATCTAACTTCTTCATGTGCTGCTTAGTGATGTGATCTTTGAAAGTAATATTCAATTTATTATGATAATTTAAACTTACATATCTTAAATTAGCTTTAAAGTATATATTATAAAAGTTATCTTACTCCAAAATTAGAGATTTAAAATATATAGAAATCACAAATTCTTTCAAATCTTTTACTATTTAATAATCTATACAGCAGTTTTTTTTAATAACAAGGTAACTGATTAGATTTATTGGATTCCAAAACAGTAACAGATTAATCATAGGAAATTCAGAAGCCAGAGGTGGTTGTGCATACTTTTAACCCTGGCCCTTGGGAGGCTGAGCCAGGAGGATAACTGTAGCCTTGGCTATATAAGCAAGCTCAAGAGCAGCCTAAACTTCATAGTGAGACCCTGCATAAAAAAAGGAAGAAATTCAGACTATGCCAAAAACTATACATAAAATGTAAAGCCTTGGGAAAATTTGTAACTCAATTTTAAATTCTTAAAGAAATCTGAATAACAACAATTAGACGTTTCTCCATACATATACATGAACTATATGAATCTAGTTTTAAACTTTAACAAAAATGAGGTACTACTCAATGTGCTAGCCTGTGACTTTTATTTCTCGTACATCAATACAAGTCAGGGACAATTGTCCATGTCAATACTCAGAGAACTGTATCATTATTTTTTATTTTATGGAAAAAGGTAAAATAAACTTTCATAACAATAGAATGACAATAGTTAATACATTACATGTTATCTTTAAAGTAGTTGCCCAGGTTATAAGATATGGGCTTACCAGTTTCTCCATTGATGTTAGCACAGGTCTTCCTTTTTAATGATCCAAGAGACACTAATAGAATAACTGACTTACAATTTTTCACTGTTCTTTCCTTTCCTTTCCCCTTTTACTCATTGTAGTTCCTTTTAACCAATTTGTTCCCATTTCATAATATTCCTTGTACATTTTATTTTTTTAATAATTTTTGTTCATTTTAATAAGAAAAAAGATAAAATAGCGATCAAATAATTTCAAAATAGGTTAGTAGGATGTTCACAAAAATTAATACATTGCATATTGTTGTCTTCATAGTAGTTATTCAAAGGACAAGATGCAGACATAATATCTTGTCTAAACAGTATTAGTACAAACATTCTCAGTGAACTAAGAGAAATTAGATGTATATCTATCCTAACTCTCTTGTGTATATGTATAATTATGAAAAGGTCCTTTAAAGACATCTCCAAATACAGCTTGTCTAACTGCAGTGGAACACCCATCTCTGAAATAAAAAAAAAGAGGGATATATTGAGAGTCATGAAGCTAGGAAACTGATCAAATATATGTAGGTGGGACTTGACCCAGTGCCTAAAGCAAACAAGCTACCACACCCCTGAGATGAACATCTGTCTGGTTAAGGTTTGCTATCAGTTGCTAAGCAATGTAGTGTCATGTGTTACTAACTTCACAAAAGTATAGATAAAGGACAGTTTTGTTGTGAAAAAGGGGGGGGGGAAGGAAAATAAAAAATACATATCCATTGTACATTTTATTTATTTATTTTTATTTATTTATTTTTTTAGAGCTCAGCATATTAGTATGGCTTTACTTTTTGTACCTCATTTTTATACTTTTCTGCTGAATGGTTAAGACCAAGATAAAGCAAGACCTATATAACAAGGAATGTAACTTTTCTTTTTTCTTTTTTTTACATTTATTTAGTGTGTGTGTATGTGTGTGTGTGACCAGCTCAGCCTGCCTGGGGGCAGGGATGGCTGGCATGTGGTGCTGGGGGATTGAACCGCGGTCCCTGTGCTTTGCCAAGCTTGTTCCAAGTAGGTGCTTTAGACCACTGAGCCATCTCTCCAGCCCCATTGTACATTTTAGAACTCATTTACTATTTCAGTTTCTCACACTAGGGAGACAATACAATGTTTACACATGCAAGTCTGGTTTATTTCACTTATAAGTATGGTTTCGAATTGCATCCATTTACATATAAAAGCCTCAAGTTTATCTTTTTTAGACCTGAATAGTACTTTATGGTATATAAATGCCACATCTTTTTTAGATATTCCTCAGTTGTGGCCCTTTGGGTTGTCTCCAGGATTTAACTATGACAAATTGAGCTATGACAAATTATAATCACGGTGGCATATATGTCACTGTAGTATGTTTCTAATTCATCTGGGAAGATATCCAAAAGGGAATAGCTGGGTCAAGTGGGCCCTCAAATTCTAGTTTTTGAGGAATCTTCACATTGATTTCCACAGTGATTATACCAGTCTGTATTCCCACAAACAGTGGAGAAGAGTTCCTTTTTCCCCACAGCCCCTCCAGCATTTGTTATTTATTGATTTCTTTATGATAGCCGTTATTTCTAGGGTGAGACTGAATCTAGTGTTGTTTTAATTTGCATCTCATGAATAACCTTTTCATACTAATATGTATACACAAGAGAGTTAGGATAGATATACAGCTACTTTCTCTTAGTTTACTCAGAATAAAAGTTTGCACTAACATTACTTAGACAAGATATCATGTCTGCATCTTGTTCTCTGAATAACTACTACAAAGACAACAAAAATTTTAAAAATATATTTATTTGCTGTTTATATTTCTTCATCTGAGAAGTGTGTATTCATCTCAGATGCCCATTTTTGGATTGGGTCTTTGCATTGGGATGGTCTGGTGTTTTTCAATTCTTTATGTGTTCTAGATAGAAGATCTTTGTCTGAGTAACAGTTGGATAATTTTTTTTTGAACTCTATGGGTTGTTGTTTCACTTTTTTGGTGATTTCTTTTGATGTACTAAAACTTTTTAATAAGATGAGATCCCAGTTGTTGATTCTTTCAAGTATTTCCCATGCAGTCTGTGTTTGTGCATGAATTCTGCCTACTGCTATGTCTTCAGGATTTCTACCTACTTTCCCCTCTAGTAGATTTAGTGTTTCTCTTTTATCATTTAGATCTTTGATCCATTTGGATTTTAGTGTAGATAATAGACGTAGATCTAGTTTTAGTCTTTGGCAGGTGGAAAGCCAGTTTTTCCAGTATCATTGTGATGTCTCCTACCTTGCCTTTGTTGTCCAGAATTGCTTTTGCTATTCTAGATCTCTCCTTGTTCCAGATGAATTTTAGGAATGTTTTTCTCTCATTCTGTGAGGTATGCTAATGGAATTTGATAGAGATTGCATTAAACCTCTATAACAATTTTGGGAGTATGGCCATTTTCACTATGTTGGTTCTTTTTACTAAAGAGCAAGGGATACCTTTCTATGTTCTGATATCTTCTTTGGATCCTAAAGATGAGCAAGAAATACCTTTTGTGGCTTGATCATGACTAACGATGTTAAATTTTTCATTTTGTTATTTAAAAGCTTACCTAGCTTGTGCTGGTGACTTTCGTGTTTTGTTTCTAGCTGATAATAAAACATGTTTCAGATTATTACTTTTTAATAATTCTTGCATATTTTCTTCAATAAAGGAAAAACAAAATTAAAAATAATATTCAATATATTTTTATACAGAGTTTAATGAGTGTTAAAACTAGGATGAGTGTGTTTAAAGTCAGGAGAGTATATGAAGGCAGGGTTATTAGCAATGTCTTCACTATAAAATTTTTAAAACTTGAACATTCATTGTACATTTTAATCAGCCTTTGTACTTACTGACAGTTTGTTTCCTTCCATCTAGGACTATCTGGAAAGTAGTCTCTGTATTTAGCATTGTATCACTCTGTGTTCAATGATTCAGTGAATAAATGTCAAGTCTCCTCTCAGTACCCTGGACAAACTGTTGGGGAATGCAAATTTGGTTGGATGTTATCCTTTAACATTAACATTTCATTTTTTAGTCTTTACATTAAATGTTAGTGTAAACCCTAATATTGATGTAATTTAATGGAATGAACATGGGTAAGTTAGAATTCATTCCATCTGTGATTCCATTTTCCTTTTCAAAAAGCTCCAGGAGATTATTACTTTCATTTTACTGTGAAATCACTCCCACTGGTACATCAGAGGCCATCACTTACAGTTGTGTACAGGTTGAATAACCCCTCAGATCCACTGTGAAATTAAGGCTCTATATTCTCATTTTCTCTTTCTCTGTCTGTCTCTCTGTCTCTGCCTCTCTTTGCTTCTCTGCCTCTCTGCTTCTCTCTCTCTCTCTCTCTCTCTCTCTCTCTCTCTCTCTCTCTCTCTCTCAGTTCCTTCTCTTTATGAATAAAACATTTAGCAATATAATATATTGAGTATTATGGCTTGCAACTAGATACTCCTCCAAAGCCTCATGAAGTCATAGGTGGGGCTTTTCAGGAGTGGATAGATTTAGGATATGTGATGCTGGGGTTAAGTGTGTGATGCTAAGATTAAGAGTATGTGATTAGGGCTGGCCAAATAGCACCGTAGATTAAAGCACTGCCGTGCTGGCCCCACCCCCAGGGTGTGCTGAGATGGCAATTGAGACTGGGCGTGGTGGCATGTGCTTAGAATCCTAGCTCTTGGGAGGCTGTAAACAGGAGGATCACTATGAGTCCAATGTAGTAGTGAGACCCTGATCACCCTGTAGACCCTCCCCTAAAATACAGAAAAAAAGAGTATGTGATTACTACATTAATCTATTGATTTGCTTGGCGTAGTGCCAGACATAGATAATGGGAAGACTCACCATAGGTGTGAGTGCTGCCTCCATAAGGGTGCACAGCCTGAGTAGACTACAAGAGGGAGAAAGGGCTGCTGCTATCATTTGCAGCTTGCTCCTTTTGTTGCTTCCTGCCTTCTTCTTTCCATGCCACGAACTGTTTATTTTCTTCTGTGATGTCCCTCTGTCATGCTGCACTCTTTGGATTCAGCTGATTATGGACTAAAACTGCTACAAACTGCAAACCAAAGTAAATCTTTTCTCATTTAACTTTAGGTATTGGATGTTTTGCCTTACCAATGGGAAAAGTAATTAAGACATTGATTTATGCTAATTGTTATTAGAAACTAAGATGTGGAAGACTGCTATATGATCAGGGATTTCCTTGTGTAGTGTTGTTTGGAGAAACTTGGAACTGATCAATTTGTACTTCTTTGTGTCCTGTCTCTTTCAGGGACCTGAAAGCAGAAAGCACAAAAATGAGAGAGAACGCCTAAGGACAGAGATAAGATTGCACAATAAACCAGATAAAGGAAGGAGCTCTACAAAGGAAAAACATGGAGAAGCATACACTGATCCTGTGGCTGAGAAAAAGGTCTGAACTTTGTTTCTCCATAACGATGACAAGTACTACTTATTCATTCAAGCTCCAGTTCTCTTTCAGGATGTGGGGATGACAGCTGTATAAGTGCTTTTGCAGATGCTGACTGACTCAAGTGGGAGGTAGGAATGACTGCTTCTCAAGACAGCTTACATGATATTCTGGCTACTTCTGGCATCTTACTTGAGACTTTAATCTACTAGCCTTTTGATGTGCATAAGAAGAATAAAAAGCATTTTTGTAGAATGAAGTAATTTCTGAAAGTAAAAAGATTCTTTGTAAAGAGCCACCCACATATCTTCACCAACTCTTCTTCTGTGTGAACCTTAAAGATGTTAAATAAAAGTTTTAAGTGTGACTTTTTTATTTTCTTAGTTGAATTAACTATGTAAGTTTGTCTTATGGTCATCCTTTAATGAGAATTGATAACTAACATTCCAAATAGCAGCCTAAATGCTTTAAGCTGTACCTAAGATAATTCTTATCATTTGGATTGGAAGTGGGACTCTATGTTAGTTAGGGTTCTTTAGAGAAAGAGAGAGAGAGAGAGAGAGAGAGAGAGAGAGAGAGAGAGAGAGAGAGAGAGAGAGAATTCAGTTTTCCTCTGCTTTCTGTATCACCAGGTCCTCAGTCATTTGGATGGTTTGCACATTGGATGGGAGCAGATCCTTCCTACTTAGCCCACTGACTTAAATATCAATCTCTTCCAGAAACACCTGCACAAGTACATCCAGAAATATTGCTTTACCTGTTATTTAGTGTCAGGGCTCATATCTAGATGTCTATCCTAGGCCTCAAGAACTTGTAGGTAAGGATTTTTGGAGATGGCTGGATCTAGGATATATGCATTTGGATTAAGGGTTTGCAAATAGGAATTAAAGGTATGATGACTACATTAGTTCACTAAATGGCTTAACTCAGATCTGGGTGTTGGTAATTGGAAGGTCCACTCTGGGTGTGGGTGGCATCATCCAATAAGTAGCCTGGATTAGGTACAAGAGAGAAATGTTTGATGTTTGATGTTTCTTGCTGCTTTCTGCCTACCCTACCATGGCAGTACCATGGACTGTTTCTTCTCTTCCGTGTCCCTTTGTCATGCTGCCCTGCCTTGGAACCAGCCAACAATGGACTGAAGCCTCTATAAACTCTGAGCTAGAATAAACCTTTCCTTTAACTTTGAGTGTTGTGTATTTTGTCTCAGCAATGAGAAAAGGAACTAAGACATTTGGGCATCCTCCTCTTTTTTTAAAAATTAATTTTATTGAGAAACAAATAGCAATGAGATAGTTTCAAAACAGGTTAGTAGGACATTTACAATAATTAATACATTGCATATTGTTGTCTTTGTAGTAGTTATTCATAGTACAAGATGCAGACATGATATCCTGTCCTGGGCATCACTTAATCTAACCAAGTTGACCACAAATAATAGCTGTCCTTCTGGTTGAAAAAACCTGAAGTCTAGAAAAGTTCTGTAATTTTTCAGTGTGGTGGCAGAGTTAGGGCTACAGCCTATCCATTCAAGTGGTAAGGCTCATTCTTCTCAAGTTGCCAGAGTCTGTCTTCTTTCTTCTTTCTTCTTTCTTCTTTCTTCTTTCTTCTTTCTTCTTTCTTCTTTCTTCTTTCTTCTTTCTTCTTTCTTCTTTCTTCTTTCTTCTT
>NW_004524657.1:7246917-7250315 GCF_000260255.1 Octodon degus
TCTTTCTTCTTTCTTCTTTCTTCTTTCTTTCTTTCTTTCTTTCTTTCTTTCTTTCTTTCTTTCTTTCTTTCTTCTTCTTTCTTTCCTCTCTCTCTCTCTCTCTCTCTCTCTCTCTCTCTCTCTCTCTCTCTCTCTCTGTTTTAACAGGGTCATATAGCTCAGAGTGGCCTTGAACTCCCTGAGGCTGGCTTCAAACTTACAATGATGCTCCTGCCTCAGTATCCGAAGTGCTGGGATTACAGCTGTGTAGCACCATGCCTGCTCTATTCCCTTTAAAAGTGAATCCCAGTTTAGAAACATGTAATGTACATCTGCATGATTATATGGGAATGAGAAAAGCAAGAGCAGGATAGCTTGCACCATATTTACATTGGTGATGACTGATTCTCTGAGGTCAGCTTTGTGGTCTAGGTTTTAACCTTATGAGTTCATATTCCATAACTACTTTTTCCCTAGACAGAAGATACTACAATTCTCCAGTACTTTCCATGTTATCTTTTGTCTTTATCTTGGATCTTCAAATGCATAAGGGCAACTAGATTTTCTATATTGTAAAAAATAAAATCTTCCAAATCTACTACTCATAGCTAGTAATGTAATTGATTTCTTATGAAAGACACTTACCCTACATAGGTAGTAGAAAGAAGGAAAAGGAGGCACATCCCAGGTAAGACCAGGGGCCCAGAAGTCCCCAGCAGAGGTGCACCTACTAGGAAGGTGGGACCAGCAGAGAAAAAAATCCCAAAGCGGTCATGAGTATATGAGCCAGCAGTTGCTAAGTTAGGTGAACCAACACTGTGCTTCAGCATACAAACACAAGGAATAGAAGTGGGTGGGTAGAGCTGCCCTTTTATATTAAAGAGCTAAAGTAAAACTCCAACAAGAGATCATTCCAAGCCCCCACATCTAGAGCCCAGGATCAGCCATACACTGAGCACAAAAATCTGACTGCAAACTTAGCTCAAGTATATCACATTTTTCTAGGATCCAACTTGGATAAACCACAGAATTGTGGACACCAGAGGAATTTTACTACTTTTATTCTTCTCTGTTTGTTGGTTTTCCTCTTTTGCCCAGTTGGATTTTTGTTGTTGTTTTTGTTGTAGCTTGTTTTATGTTGTGTAGTTATATTTTTTCTTTTTTTCCCCCACAATTTAAATTTCTTACCGTTCTTTTTGTTTTATTTCACTCACCTTCTTTCTCTCTTTCCTCAACTGTCTCACTTGATTTTATTGTACTTTCATGTGAGTAAACATTGTCTCTTCTCTTCTAGTTCATTTTAATACTCCTTTGCTTTCTCTTCCATTCTTTTTGTCTTGTGTTCTCTAGTTTCCCAAAGCTTGGGTGATCATCCTTTGCCCTTCAGCATTGCTTCTACTATATTTGACCTCATCTTGTCCCCTATTCATCTTACCCACCCAACAGGGTAAGAATCATTCCACTAAGAGGCAAATCATTGTATAGAAGTTGCTGATATACATTAGATTTTCTTATATAGCTGTAGAATTTGCTCCTAAGATTAAAAGTATTAAGTTAATAATTAATACAGTTTGTCACTAGCCAGGCTGTGCTTGAGACTATTGTTATTGTTAAATATACTACTTTAACGAGGACGTCATACCTGTTATATATCAGTTTTTCTCACGGCTGAGGATGTAGCTCAGAAACATAGGACCTGCCTGGCAAGTGCAAGATCTTGAGTTTGATTCCTGGTTCCCCCCGAAAAAAATCAGTTTTTCTCTGTTGTGTGACAACATTGTGATTTTATGGGGTTATAACCATCATTGTAGTCCAGTACCAAAGGACTGGAAGCTAAACCAAATAGATAGCACCCTTTCATTCTGAATACATAGGGAAGGTAGGTTCTTAGCATAGACACACAGACCAAGAACCACCTACATCTCAAAGAAACAGGCATTTCTTCATTTCTTAGGGAAGCCTTGACACCAGAGGTAAATGTATCTACCATGAGAAATCTATAAGCAGTAACACAGAAAACAAAATAAAATAAAAATAGAAAGCAGAAAATGATAAGATGCAGAAGCAAAATGCAACCCAAGACTTCTAGTTCATCCAGGAAAAAGGCAGAGCACAGTGAGTATAGGAAATTAGAAGTCAACCACTAGAACTTTCTAAAATGATAGGAACAGAAGTGAAAAAACAACTGGCTTTAGAAAAAATTAAACTCTAAAATGATAAAAGAGACTCAGTGCTAGCCCTGGCCCGGTGAGTGTGCAGAAAGCTTCCTGCTACACTGCGCCTGCGGGACCAGTCCCAGCCCAGGCGCAGCGTGGGCTGCACCCTTTCCCACCCCTTGGGCCGCCCCCCACCACTCCGCAGTACCTCCCCCACCCCGCCCGCCAAATAGGAATTTCTGCCGACTTCCAGGAACCCCCAGACCCAGTCCTATCCCAGGTCCGATGAGTGTGTGGAGAGCTTCCTGCTACCCTGCACCTGCGGGACCAGTCCCAGCCCAGGTGCAGCATGGGCCACCCCCCACCACTTGGCAGTACCACCCACACCCCGCCCGCCGAGTAGGAATTTCTGCCGCATTCCAGGAACCCCCAGACCCAGTCCTAGCCCAGGTCCAGTGAGTGTTTGGAGAGCTTCCTGCTACCTTGCGCCAGCGGTACCTGTCCCAGCCCAGGTGCAGCGTGGGCCGGACCCTCTCCCACCCCCTTGGGCTACCCCCCACCACTCCTCAGTACCTCCCTACGCTGCCTGCCGGGTAGGAATTTTGCAGTGTTCTGGGAACCCCGGACCCAGTCTTAGCCCAGGTCCAGTGAGTGTGTGGGAGAGCTTCCTCTTTCCCCTACTTCCCTTGCCCCCTCCATGCACAGCTCAGGCCTGGCATACATGCCTGAGGTGTGACCCTGCAGCTGCAATCCCTGCAGAGAGTGTAGAGGATAGACCCAACCAGCTAGTCCAGGAGCAGAACATCTTGCCCCAGGGGAACAACATATTCACCCTCAAGGGCAGCAGAGGGAAGGAGCTGAGCACAGCAGCCAGACCTAAGCCAGACGCAGCTGGATAAGTCCAAACTCTGTAGAGCTGCACCTGAACTTCAGTATGTGCGAACATTACAACTACAGCAAAGATCTACAACAAAGGGCAGAAAACAATGCTACACAAAATGACGAGAAGGAACAAAATGCAACCTCAGAACCAAAGCCCACCTGTAACAAGTGCAGAGCACACTAACACAGAACAAATTGGAAATCACACAGCTGAAAGCAATGAATCAACAGCTTCTGAAATAAAGAAACAGCTGCAGAAAGATATAGAAAACCTCAGATTGGAAATGAAAAAAAGAAATCCTTGAATTAATAACATCTGCACTAAAGAATCAAATGCAGAAACATATGGAAGCAACCCAGTGCCCACCCAGAACAAGTGCG
>NW_004524657.1:7255466-7258528 GCF_000260255.1 Octodon degus
AAGTGGTTAGGATAGATATATAGTTGCATTCTCTTAATGAATAGAATGATTTGTTCTAATGGTGTTTGTAAATAGGATCTCAAGTCTGCATCTTGTACAGCAATTAACCACTAAGAAGATTATATGCAGTGTGTTATTTTTTGAAACTGTACTTCCGATTTGATTTGAAACTGTCTCCTTGCTGTTTATCAGTAAAATTTTGGAAAAAAAATTAAAGAAAACACACCTATAATAGTTAAATAACAGAACTTAACAAAAAAAGGGGATAAGATGAATGTCCACTTTGTATGTGTGCATTCAAAATGGTTAGGATAGATATATAGTTACATTCTCTTAATGAATAGAGGGATTTGTTCTAATAGTGTTTGTAAGTAGGATACCACGTTAGCATCTTGTACAGCAATTAACCACTAGGAAGAATGTATGCAATGTGTTAATTATTGAAATTGTCCTACCAATTTGGTTTGAAACAGTCTCATTGATATTTGTTTCTCAATAAAATTGTGGAAAAAAGAAAAAAAAAGTAAAGAAAAAAAATAAAATGGTAAAAGAAATGATGATTAGGGGCTGGCCAAATAGCTCAGCAGATTAAAGCTGCAAACAGGCACAGAGGCTGGGGATCTGATCCCCGGTCCTGCCTTGCTGGCCCTGCCCCTGGTGCACACTGAGATGGCAATTGAGACTGGAGATGCCTGTAATCCAGCTCTTGGGAGGTTGTAAACAGGCAGATCACTATGAGTCATTCTAGTAGTGAGACCCAGAACACCCCAAAATACAAAAAAAGAAAAAAAAAAAGAAATGATGATTAAAATGAAAGACATTAAAGCAGAGACAGATAAAAAACAGAGGAGCTTGAGAAAATGATGACCACCCAAACAGGAAGCAAATGGAATCCATGAGGTCCAGGAGACTGAAAAACTTCATTGAAAGTATATGCAACAAACCAAATGACAGAGAGGCTAAAATATCACATCTAGGAGACTGGATTGTGGTTTGTGGCCAGACAAAGAAAGTTGTTTTAAAAATAGCAAGGAACTACAAAACATGAATTTAACAACTACAAAACAAAGCAAAGACGAAAACACAAGATGAAGTGGAGTCAGGGAGAAAGCTGTAGATAGCATGAAGGCCATTTAAAAACTCTTCATAGAAATAATGACAGAAAACTTCCCACACACAGACAAAGAATTTGATATACAAATAATTGAAGCATATAGAACTTCAAACAGCCATGACCAAAACAAATCTACTTTAAGGCGTATAATAATCAAGTTTCCAGAAATTCAACAGAAGAACAAAATATTATCTAGAGAAAAGAAACAAACCACCTATAAAGGAAAACCCATTAGAATCACAGCAGACTTCTCAACACAAACCCTCAAATAAAGGACAGCTTAGAGGAAAGTTATTCAAGCCTTAACAGAAAACAACTTTCAGTTCATATTGATATTCCCCACAAAACTATCTTTCAAAATTAATGGAGAAATAAGATGCTTTCATGACAAAGATCAACTCAAGAAATTCATGACCACCAAACCAGCTTTTCAGAGTGCTCTGAAAGATATATTAGGAAGAGAAAATGAAGACCACAACCACAAGAACACCAATAGAAAGAAGTCAACAGGCAGGACATACAATTAAACAGGGGAAAACAAGGAACTAGCAATAGGAAAATAACATGAAAAAGATCAGCCAGTACATATCAGTGATAGCCATCAATATAAATGGTCTCAACTCATCAATTAGAGGAAACAAACTGGCAAAATGGATCAAGAAACAAGATTCAACAATATTATACATTCAAGAAACACACTTAATTCAAAAAGAAAAAGTATGGAAAACAATACTTCATACCACAGGAACCCAGAAAAAGCAGGGGTAGTGGGTGTTTTTCTAAATAATATGATCATGCAAGACTAATCAAAGGACATAAGAGGGTCTCTTATGTACTTGTTAGATGAAAACTACAATAAGAGATAACAATTATAAATAAATATGCACCAAATACAGGTGCATCCAACTACATAAAATAAATATTAACAGACATGAAAAATCAAATAAATATAACAATTGTAATGGGAGACTTAATACCCCATTCTCACAATTATATAGATCAGTTAGACCAAAAAAATCAACAAAGAAATATCAGAACTAAACCAAATGTATCTAGATGTAATAGATATCTACAGAGTGTTCTATCCTACAACATCAGAATATGTATTGTTCTCAACTGCACAAGGAACATTTTCAAAATAGATTACATATTAGTCTGTAAAACATGCTCAAGTAAATGCAGAGATATTGAAGTTATCCCATGCAAATTAACCATAAGGCAATGAAATTGAAAATCAATGGCAAAAGAAACCACAAAACTACATAAACACATGGAAATTAATACCCTCTTCGAAACCAATGGGCCACAGAGGAAATTAAAGAAGAAATTAAATAGTATATACAATTAAACATCAGGACTGCTACATTATGTAATTTATGGCATGCAATGATAGCAGTTCTAAGAGGAAAATTGATAATAACAAGCTCTCACATCAGGAAAATAGAATAAACAAGCTAATGTTGAACCTCAAATTTCTAGAAAAAAAGTCAGACCAAAAGCTTGTACAGGACTGGCCAAATAGTTCAGCGGACTAACCTGGTTAGGCAAAGTGCAGCAACTGGGGTTTGATCCCCAGGACTGCCGTGCCTACCTCACTCCCAGGGCACACTGAGACAGCATTGAGACTGGGTGTGGTGGTGCTCACGGCTGTAATCCCAGCACTTGGGAGGCTGAACATAGGTAGACTACTACGAGTCCAATCTACATAGTGAGATCCTGTAGACCTTTACTAAAATAGAAAAAAGAAAAGCTTGTACAACAGAGAAAATTATAAATATAAAAGCAGAAATTAATACAATACAGATTAAGAAAATAATGCAAAGAATTAATGAATTAAAGTTTATTCTTGGCTGGTGAGATGGCTCAGTGGTCTAAAGCACCTACTTAGAACAAGCTAAGCTCAAGCAAGGCACAGGGACCGCGGTTCAATCCCCCAGCACCACATGCC
>NW_004524657.1:7258937-7259933 GCF_000260255.1 Octodon degus
GTGTTAACTCAGCAAAATATTCTAAAAGAGTCCAGTAGTCCATAATAGTATTGGGTCTTCCGCTTGACTGGCAATGTCAGAAATTGCTGAGCTGAGTCCCTTACAGCTCAACATAACACCATGGATTTACTTCTTATACTTGGTTTTTATTCTTTTCTGCTGGATGGTTAAGACCAAGATAAAGCAGGACCTATGCAACAAGAGTTGCAGCTTTTGGATCTGATAAGGTCAGTGAATTCCCCTCAGGATTTATCCTGAGATCCTGTACCTCAGATTGTAGATCCTTTGTCAGTGTTAGTCCTGTGGATGAGTCACGGCCATTGCTTGGTCAGTGTTCTCCCTGTGAAATCCTGAGAGAATGTTTTCTGTCCATGTGACTCTCCTTAGGCACACTCTACATCATCCATCACTTTCCTCTTTGGCCTCATAATCTCCTTGATCAGAAAATTTGGGACACTACTGAGTTACATGACATTACAGTACAAGTTCTCATATGTCCTGAGTCTTGATTGACCTTGGAAGGCTAGGGCTAAAATGCTGGTTTTCCTTGCAGCCCTCCTTTTTCTCTAATTTTGGTCTGCAAACTTAGGTTGTTAACCCTCCAGAAGAGAAGCTTATTGTTATTACCATACAATCCAGGCTGTTAAACTCAACCTCACTATCTGTCTGAATATCAAACACCTTAGGACAAATACCAGCTTTGTGAACTTGTACTCTAATAAGATGGGAAACACAGAAGAAATGGACAGATACCTATATCTGTATGAATTATCAAAGCTGAATCAAGAAGATATAAAATTTTCAATAATCCAATATTGTCTGGCATGGGCACCCTGCTCCTCAGCCTTGCCCCTCCCGCTGGAGCGTCTGCTACAAGTCTTGTTTCCTGCACAGCCCTGGTCCCTGCTGGCAAGATTTGATTGGTTCGCACAGCCCTGCGAGGCAACTGGCTGTTGGCCTATTGCCTGTGTGGGACGATATACTTGGCTCCCTCTG
>NW_004524657.1:7260033-7274091 GCF_000260255.1 Octodon degus
GGAGGAGGAAGGCCAGAGAATAAAGAAGTCTAAAGACAAAGAAGGAGTCCCCGTCTTGTCTTTTCTCAGCGCCGGTCACAATATCGGTCTGTGAAATTAAAAATGTAATTAAAAACTTACCAACACATAAAAACCCAGGTTCTGATGGATTTAAAAGTGAATTCTACAAGAAATTTAGAGAAGGATTAGTGCCACTAATGTTGGTACTCTTTTTTTTTTTTTCTTTTGCATTGTTGGCACTTCTGCAGTTACTTTATTTTTTTTTTTTCAAAGTTTTATTGATAAACTAATGTTGGTACTCTTTAATGAAATTGAAAACAATGCTTCCTAAATCAGTCCTGGAAGAAATTATTCCCCTAATGTGAGAATTGCACACTGTAAATTTCCCTCTTCAAACTGCTTGCAGAGTCCCACAAGTTCTGGTATGTTGTACCTGCTTTCTTGTTTAGTTTTAGATATTGTTTAGCTTTTTCTTTAATTTCATCTGTGACCTATTATTTGTGTAGAAGATGTTAATTAATTCCTATATGTTTATATAGTTTTTGCAGTTTATTTTGTCATAAATTTCCAATTCCCTTTCACTACAGTCAGATAATATGTACGGGATAATTTAAATTCTTTTACACTTACTTAAGCATGTTCTATCAGGTATTATATGGTCTATTTTAGAAAATATCCCATGTGCATCTGAGAAGAATGTGTTTTCTGATATTGTTGGGTGGAACACTCCGTAGAGATTTACTAATTCCATTTTTCACAGGTTTGGTTTAGTTCTGTTATTTCTTTGCTGAGTTTTTGCCTAGCTGATCTGTATGTTTGTGACAGCAGGGTGTTAAAATCCCGTTAAAACTGTGCTATTGCTCATTTGATTTTTCATCTGTGTTAAAATTTGTCTTACATAGTTGGGTGTTCCTACATTCAATGCATATATATTTATAATTGTTATCTCTTCCTTTTCCAGTTTTTCTCTAACAGGTATGTAGTGATATATTTTTATCTCTTTTGATCATTTCATCTATTTCATTGTGCTCTGGGCTTGTCTTAGCTGAACTGGGGACTTGGGGTTGCTTTTCGCTTCTATGTTTTGTCATTTTCTATATTCTCTTTTTGTTTTGTTTTGCTTTCTACATTTATGCTCACCAATTTATTATGATAGATGGCTTCATCACTAATATTGGGGCTTCTTGAGGCGATATCTATTCTTCAGGGATGTCCTCTAGTTGTAGGTGATTGTATGCAGCTCTTCTAAGAACCTATATTACCAATTTGTAAAGGATGCAAAGTTACTGTTTGGCTCGGCACTCAATCCCTTGGTACTTGGTTGTGATATTGATTATGTTCCCATACAATCACAGTGTTCTACAAGGGAGAAAAACTGATTATATGACATCCTGGCTAAAGTAACACAGTTAGTAATAACAATAGTTTCAAATACATTTTTTTATTTTAGGGAAAGGTCTACAAGTATTTAGAGTCTTACTACTACATCCGATTTGCAGTGATTCTCCTGTTTACAGCCTCCCAAGAGCTGGGATTACAGGCACACACCACCATACCCAGTCTCAATTGCCATTTCAACACACCCCAGGTGTCTGGTGCTTCAGACATTTTAATCTGAATTAAATTAACTGCTGGTGCTTGCAGTCACTTTAATCCCCTGAACTGTCTGGCCAGCACTTCAAATACATCTTAACTACTGACAAATGATGGTATCCATTAACTTATCTCCAATCACAGAAGCAAACTTAAATTTATACAACAAAATCAAACATATACCATGTGACTTGCATGCAGTGATTTTCCCCTTAAGTGTAGTGATTTTACTCTTTTGTGGCAGACATGGGGGCATGTGTAAGGAACAGATAAAGTGTTCAATGAGGTCAAATATAGCAGAATAAGGTTGGAGGTCAAATGATGATCACCTGAGTTTTGGGAAACTGGAGGGCACTGGAAGGAAAGAATGAAATAGAATGTAAGGGGTAATCAGTAAGGGAAAAGACAGTGTTTACTCACTAGATAGTTTGAATTCAAAAGTAGATGAGGACAGGAAAAGATAAAAATGAAAAAGATAGAAAAACGAATTTAAACACAGAATAAAGAAGGAGAAAAGAGAAAGAATATAAAAGAAAGAAAGAAAAGGAAGAAAAAAGTAGACCAAAGGAAGAGAAGAGAGAAAGAAATACAAAAATCAAAAATAACCACAAAATAGATGACAAAACATGATGCCTTCTAGGGTCAAGGAATAGATCTCAGCAGCACAGCCCCTGCCTGGCAAGCATGATTTTCTGAGTTCAATTCCCCATACCAATAAATAAATAAATAAATAAATAAATAAATAAATCAAACAAGAGTACTTCCAACCAGACAGGAAACTGATAGTCAATCAGACAAACAGGGGAGAGTAAAAGTAGTAAAATATCTCTGGTGCTTACAGTTCTGTGATACTGTCCAGGGCAGACTTCAGAAATATGCTGTGTGCTCTAGCCAAGTTTGCCGTGGGAATTGTGCTGGGCATTCAGCTGATCTGGGCCTCTGGAGGTGGGGCTTGGCCTGGTCTTCTGTTGGTGGAGCTCCCCAAAGCATAGCTGCTGGTTCCTTGCTGCTGCCTCAGACACTTCCAGGTTGTTGCTTTCACAGATACTCCAAACCCTGGTATGGGTTTCACTATGCTGAATCTTGTGGGTTCCCTACTTATTATTTTTTATTTTTTCCTACTTGTTATTTTTTAAAAGACTGATATTTTAATCATGCTTGCCAAATCATTCCCTGAGCCCAAGTGTTGCCTAGGTGATAGTTGTGGCTTAATATATTTACTCACAGAATATGATTTAATAACCAGGATCTTAAAACTTGAATGAATTTTGCCAGTTCGAGGCAAGACAGCTTTATACACAAATAACAGTCCCCCAAAATGAAAAAATTATATTAGTGGTTAATGCTTCTTCCTATGACAGAAAAACTATTTTATTTTAAAAAATCATTTTACACACTTTAAAATAATACAGAAACATAAAATACAGAGTTGCCTGGAAAACTCGAGCATTAGAATTATGAACTTCATAGTTCAGCATTGTATCAAGGTAGTCTGTATACTCTAGAGGGCAGACTTGAGCTGTCCATTAGACAGATAATGCTGTGTAGGAGCCTCTGCTTAGTCAAGGACAAAATCACAATCATTACTTTGAAATACAAGGAAGAGAATTGTACCATTTCCTATCAATGCCCTCTGAGGTTTCAGTAATCAAATTTTTTATGGCTTGTCAATGTATGTAAAGATACACATGAAGGAACATGACAATCATAATTTTTAAAATTTTAAAAATTTTGAAGAGAAAAAACAAAAACAAATAAGCTCAAAGACAAAAACAAAGCCACATAAAACAATAAAATGATACAGAACTTCAAAACAAGAATAGGAAATTAACAATGGTTGTTATATTACATATTGTTATCATTACCACATATAGGCATGCAAGATTGATTAAATAATTGAACATTAACTCTTCCTTTCAATAAACCCTAATTTTTTCCTTGAGCTTTTTATTTTTAAGTTTATTTTAAAGAGAGTAAAAAAATAATAGATAAGACATTAAAAATGATACATGTTTAACAAACAAGACGAAAAGTATTCAACAGTGATTGTTATGTTTATATTGCTGTCTTTAATGTAGTTGCTCAGATTACATTAACATATAGGGCTGGCCAGATAGCTCAGTGGACTAAAGCACCTGCTTAGGCAGGTGCAGGTACTGGGGTTCGATCCCCAGTGTGCTGTTCCAGCCCCACCCCCGGGGTGTGTTGAGATGGCAATCAAGACTGGGTATGGTGGCACACACTTGTAATCTCAGCACTTGGGAGGCTGAAAACAGGAGGATCACTACAAGTCTGATCTGTGTAGTGAGACCCTGTAGACCCTGTACTAAATACATAAAAAGAAAAAAAAAATACAATACTGGTCAAAGTAAAAATTTCAAGCACCAACTTCTACCTTAAAAAAACCTGATGGCAATCAGTACCACAATCATCCTAGCTATCATGTATATATACTTACACAATTTTCCCCCTTCCTTATTTTCCCCATCTTTTCCACTTTCCCTGATCTCAATAGTTTATTATTTATGTAAAGTTTCTTTCCCTTTTACTGTATTGATTGTACTATTCAGATTTTATTCATTATTTCAGGTTCTTACATCAAGGAGACAATATGATGTTTATGCATTTGAGACTGATTGATTTCACTCATGAGTATAGCCTCTAGTTACATCTATTTACTTATAAAAGCCTCAAGTTGATCTTTTATTATAGCTGAGTAGTAATCTATTGTATACAAATATCAAATTTATTTTTTCCATTCCTCAGTTGATAAGCATTTGGGTTGTTTCCAAGATTTAGCTATGACAAATTGTGCGGCTATAAACATGGGTACACATATATTGTTGTGGTATGTTTTCAGTTCTGGAAAAGTACCCAGAAGGGGAATAGCTGAGTTGAATGGGACTTCTAATCTTAGTTTTTTAGGAGTCTCCACACTGATTTTCATAGAGATTGTACCAGTCTACACTCTCACCAAGAGTGGAGAAAGGTTACTTTTTCTGCACAGTCTCTCCAGCATTTGTTATTGGTTGATTTCTTTATGTTAGCCATTCCTTCTGGGAGAGATGGAATCTCAGCATTGTTTTAATTTACATTTCTTGAATGACCAGTGCTGTGGAACTTTTTTTTTCTCTTTGTATTTCTTCCTTTAAGAAGTGTGTATTCATCTCAGATACCTTTTTTGGATTGGGTAACCATCTGTTTTTTTTTTTTTTTTTAAACATGTCAAGAAACTCTTTTGTAGTCCACTAGTAGAAAGAGCTAATGATGAGACATTGAAGAAGCAGTATATTAATTTGTTAGAAATGTCATCACTATGTTGTCTTCTGTGCGTTCTCCCATGAAAGCAAGTCAGACACTGTAATTGACCTGCTCAAAACTTCTTTGTAGCTTCCCATGGCACACCCCTGGAAGAGAACATCCATCTAGACCACTGATTATCTGACTCTAGCACTTTTCAAACTATGACCCTGTTACTCACCTTGGCAGTGAAATATTTTTTTGTGATGAATTGCCTTGGAGAGGTAATTTGTAGAGTAAAACAGAGCAAAGATGATTACTGATTGCAACATGAATAAAAAGAATATTGAAATAGTGAAAATAATAATATGAACTCATAAGGTGCTTGCAACACTCATCAGAACATTTTGAAACAGCAAGCTTAAATCATTGCACAATTGTTAATGTAGGTTTTTTGAAGTCAACACATGAAAATCAAGAGTGTTTCTGTGTACCAATAATAAACTCACTGAGAAACAAATTAGGAACACAATAACATTCATAATAGCACCATGAAAAATGAACTATTTGGGAATTAACCTAAACAATGAAGTGAAAGGCTTCTACAGTAAAAATTAAAGTACTCTGAAAAAGGAGATTGAAGAAGCCATCAGAAAATGGAAAGATATCCCCTGTTCCTGGATAGGCAGAAATGGGCATACTTCCAAAATTGATATACAGATTCAGCACAGACCCAGTCAAAGTTCTAATTCCTGAGAAAATTAGATAAAACAGTATGGTGTTTTATCTAACAGTATGTGTGGAACCAGAAGAGATGCAGAAACTTAAATTTAATCCTGAGTAGTGAGAACAAAATTGGAGGCATGACAATCCCAGACCTGACATATTACAAAGCTACTGCGTTAAAAATAATATGGAATAAAATCAGACATGAGGATCAATAGAAAATAACAAAGGAGAGACAAATAATCCTAGTTGTATTCAATTAAAAGAGACTAAAAACACAGTGGAGAATTAGGAAAATCTTTTTTTTTTTTTGTATTTTAAGGAAGGGTCTATAGGGTGTTCAGGGTTTCACTACTAGATCAGACTCCTGTTTACAGCCTCCCACAAGCTGGGATTATAGGTGTGTGCTACCATGCCCAGTCTCAATTGCCTTCTCATCATGCCCTTGGGGTGGGGCTGGCATGGCAGGTCCCAGCCCCTGCACCTGCTCGTAGGTGTTTTAATCCGCTGAGTTATTTGGCTGGCCCTCAAGCAAATCTTTAACACATGGGTTTGACTAGCTATCCACCTACAGAAGGCTGAATTTAGACCCACTGTTATGGTTTGTGTCTAGTTGTTCCCCCAAAGCCTCAAGTAAGTCATGGGCGCAGACAGTGCTTGAGGAGAAACAAGTGGCTTGAGGGGCTGGGCCAGAGGGCCAGGGCGGGGCCTGAGGGGTGGGGCCAGAGAGGCAAGGACCATTAAACTGGCAGAATGCAATCTGCCCCCACCCCCAGGTGGGCGGTCTCTCTAGTGTATGGAGAGGGTCACTCTGCACCCAGTGGCACTCCACCCTCTCCTCTAGATCTTGCAAAGTGGGGCAGCAGAGAGATGTTTAGAGAAAATAGAGGCACTCTCTCCTGTCTTGCTATGTAATTCAAGCTGTTTTAAACTATGAAACCTCTAGTAACTGTGAGCTAAATAAACCTTTCCTTCCTTCATTTTGAGTATTGGGTATTTGTACCAGCAACAGAGAAGAATAATTAAGGCACCCACATCTTTCACCATGTAGTAAACTAAAACCAAAATAGATCAAAGAACTAAATGTTAGAACGGAAATATTCAACCTAATGAAGAGCAAAATAGGCAAAACTCTTGAATTAATAGGCATATGAGAGGATTTTCTTTCTTTTTATTTTTTGACTCTTAAAGCATGCAAAATAGAAATAATTAAACAGCATTAGAAATGATACAAAATTTCACTAAACAAAGTAATAGGAATTCAACAATGGTTGCTGTATTACATGATGATATCTTCAAATTAGTTGTTTAGGTTACCACGTATAAATGTGAAAGATTAGTTTAAATAAAAAATAAAACAAAATAACAATATAATTTCCTGCCTTCCTCTGGCTTTGTGCTTGACTTGCTCTTTTTCTGGGAGTTTGAGATGCAGCTTAAGTTTGCTTATTTGGGCTTGTTCTTTTTTCCTGATGTGAGAATTTGTCACTATAAATTTCCCTCTTAAGACATCTTTCATTACATCCCACATGTTCCAGTAAGTTGTATCTGCACTTTTGTATGATTGTAATTATTGTTTAATTTATTCTTTAATTTAATCTGTGACCCATTGATTGTTCAGGAGGATTTTTTCAGTTTCTATGTGTTCATAGAGTTTTTGCTGTTTCTTTTGTCGATAATTTGCAGTTTCATTGTACTATGGTAAGATGATATGTGTGGTATAATTTCAATTCTTTTGCATTTACTTTAACATGTTCTATGTGCTAGTACATGATCTATTTTGGAGAACATTCCATATGTAGCTGAGGAGAATGTGCATCCTGATATACTGTTGGGTTGAACACTCTGTAAAGTTCTACTAAGTCCATTTCTTTGCAAGTTTGGTTTAGTTTTATTTTTTTATTTTTTTAATAGTTCATCTATCTCTTTGTTTCAGTGGTGTTCAATTCTCACAGTACAATTATGTTATTGCTCATTAGATTGTTTTATGTCTGTTAAAATTGTCTTATATGGTTGAGTGCTCCTACTATTGGGTGCATGTATATTTATAATTATTATCTCTTCCTCTTGCAATTTTTTCCTAAAAAGTATGTAGTTACCTTTTGATCTTTTTAAATCATGCTTGGTATGAAGTTGACATTGTCAGGAATGAGAATAGCTACCCCTACTTTTTTCTGGGTTCCTGTTGCATGGAGTATTATTTTCCAACCTTTGACATTCAGCCTTTTAATTTATTTTTCAGTTACATGTGCTTCTTCTATAAAGCATATTGTTGGATTTTGTTTCTTGATCAAAAATGCTAGCCTGTTTCTTTTGATTGGTGAATTGAGGTGATTTACATTTCATGTTATAACTGATATGTATTGGCTTATCTTTGTCATGTTGTTTTCCTACTGTAGGGTATCCATTTTCTTTTGTGATTAATTGCTTGCTCTGCTTGGCAATTCTCTTCTGTTGCTCTTGAAGTTGTGGTCATCTTTTTTTCTTTCTAAGATATCTGTTAGCACTATTTGTTGGCTTGGTTTGGTCATCATGAATTTCTTCAATTGTTCTTGTCGTGGATGTATCTTCTCTATCGATTAAATTTGATGGATAGTTTTATGGGGTACATCAACATGGTTTTCAAGTTGTTTTCTTTCAGGACTTCAAATATTTCAGTCCAAGCTCTTCTACAAAATAGTGATAGAAAAAGAAAAAAAAAAGCATAGAAATGTTACAGGATTTCACTAAACAAAGTAATCGAAATTCAATAATGGTTGCTGTATTACATGATGCTATCTCCAAATTAATTGTTTAGATCTTCTTGATTTGAGGGTCCGTGTTGAGAAATCTGCCGTGATTCTGATGCACTTTCCATTATTGATGATCTGTTTCTTTTTCTATAAGACCTTATAATATTTGATTCTTTTGCTCGATTTCTGGGATCTTGATCATTGTGCATTTAGATGAAGATTTATTTTTGTTGTGGTTAGCTGGAGTTCTATATGTTTCACTTTTCTATATATCACATTCTTTTCCTCTGCTTGGGAAATTTTCTGCTGCTGCTTCTGCAAACAATCTTTTTTTCCCTTTTCCTTTTTTTTTTCTTGCAGAACCAGGGATTGAACTCAGGCCCTTGTGCTTGCCAGGGAAGCACTTATTTCACTGAGCCATCTCCCTGACCCTTGCAAACAATCTTTTTATGTCATTTGTGTTAACTCCAGTTATTTCATTGATACCTATTAGTCTTATATAATTTTTCTTTGCATCATCTTGCAGCTGTTGGATTGTTATTTCTTGGTTTGTTGTTATTTTTGAGAGGCCTTTCCTTTTGTGTTGCATTCTAGTTCTTTCCTGTATTGTTTATTCAATATTTCCATCATTTTCCTATTCTCTTCTATTTTTTTTCTGCATTTTAGGAAAGGGACTACAGAGTGTTCAGGGTCTCTTTACTAGATTGGACTTGTAGTGATCTGCCTGTTTACAGCCTCCCAAGAGCTGGGATTACAGGCACGTGTCACCACACCCAGTCTCAATTGCCATCTCAGCATGCCCCAGGGGTCCTGGAACAGCAGGCTCAGGGATTGAACCCCCAGATCCTATGGCTGCTGCAGGCACTTTAATCTGCTTAGCTATTTGGCTGGCCTGCCTTTCCTTTTTTTTTTTTTAATCTATGTCTTCTTTAGATGTATTGAACAATTCTTTCATGATTGTTGTCATTTCTTTTTCTTATTTAAGAGATTATTTCTGATCTGATTTCCTCCATAGCCTGATATGGCTGTTGCTTTACCTTAGTTGTTATCATATCAGAAATTTCAGGTGTGCAACTTCCAAATTCTTCAATAACCTTGTCTCCTGGGCTTATTTGGGGTGGGCTAGATGTCTGAGATTGCCTTTTGTTCATTCCTTCTGTCATTTTTTGAAGCTCTTAATGTTCTCCCTGACTCTGCAGTGATGGTATGAGGAGAAGATGCTCGTGAGTAAGGCTCTCAGGAGAGTGGGATGGCAGAATAGGCTCACCAAAACTCTTGCTATATGGGGTTCAATATGGCTTCAACCTTGTTGGGAGGAGACAAAGCTGCATGCCAAGAAGGATTCAGCGATGATGAGTGCAGTCCATCAATCTGCATGGCTCTCTCAGTGGTGGGTTGGCCCAGGTTAGAGCTCACCAGGGCCTCCACAGGTCCTTGTGGCAGTCTTCCAGGCATCTGGTCTCATATCCCTGGGACAGTCTGTCTGGGTGATGACAGCTGGCTAGGTCTCAGCCCAGCTCCATTCAGGTGTGGGGCGAAGTTCACCAGGTGTCCTTGGCAGTCCTCTAGGTGAAGGCAGCAAGCCAAATCTCAGATGAGTTCTGGCAAGGGTAAATGGGTGTGATCACAACAGACTCACCATGTCCCAACAGCAGCCTTCTGGATGAGGATCATTGACCAAGACTGAACTCAGCTGAGCTCATTTAATGGTGAGAGCTATGCAGAGCAAAGCCCACCAGTTTCACATGGCAGTTTTCCAGGTGATTTTGGGCATCTGTGATTCAGATAAACTCCAGTGAGGGTGAGGGGGTGGGACTAGACCTACCGGATCTCCCCCAAAGTCTTCAGGTTAAGGATAGGGTGCTGGGAATCAGAAAAACTCCAGTGACAGTGTGTGGGGGCTAGGTCTAACAGGTCTCCTCAGCAGTCTTCAGGGAGAGTACGGGCAGCCAGGACTCAGAAGAACTCCTGGATTTTCTGACCGGAACCCAGGTTGCACAAGAAATAGTACTAAAAATGAACAACATCAAATTAAAAAAAGCTTCTGTACAGCAAAAGAAACAAACCAACATAATGAAAAGGTAACCTATACATGATGAAAACAATTTGCCAACTATTCCTCAAAGGACTAATATCTAGAATACATAAAAAAAGAAAAAATCAGATCTCCAAAAACATAAGACCCAATGAAAAGATGGACAATTGAAATGAATAGACACTACAGAAGAAGTACAAATCACCAATAATGCATTGAAGAAAAATTCAAGATCACGAGCTATCATAAAATACAAATTAAAACAAAACTGGAATTCCTTCTTAGGTCATAAAGAATGGCTATGGTCACATAATCAAATAACAAATTATAGTGAGGCAGAGGTGAAAGAGAAATCCATCTCCATTGTTCATGGGAATGTAAACTAGTATAACCATTATGGAAATCAATATGGAGTACCCTAAAAAATGGAAAATAGAAATTGTGTTTGACCCATATTTTCGTCTTCTAGGTACTTTTGCAAAGAGTTAAACACATTATTTTACAGTATAATGTGTACCTCTATTTGTAGTAGAACAGTTTATAATAGCTAAATATTTGAAGCAGTTTATATCTTTACCAATGTGAATTAACAAGGAAAATATAATACTTATACACAATGGTGTATTACTCTGCCATAAAGAATGATAAGCTTGAGTCATTTGTAGAGAAATGTTTGTTTTGAGACCATATATTAAGTGAAATGAATCAGATAGCAGTTTAAATATTTCATTGTTTCTCTTATATGAGAAATACAAATGGTAAATGAAGAACAAAGGAAAAGAAAATAGGACTGAAGGAGATAGGAATTTTTCAAAGAGGAAAGCAACCAAGAGATTGAGGAAAGGGATAAAGAGGGGAGCAAAGGGGGATAAAAGGATTTAAGGTGTGTTATCTATATATACAAACTCTACATAAGAATTATGAATGTTAAGTGTGTGTTATTTACATATATGAACTTATGTGTGTTATTTACATATATGAACTCTACACAAGAATTATGTAAATTGTGTAAAAACCAGGAAGGATATCAAGAGAGTGATGGAAGGAGAGGGGATTGAATGGAATAGGATGAAAAAACAGATTAAGCTGTATTGCATGTATGTCCCTCAACCTGTGAATTCTCAAAGTTTCTGGAGGGAATGATGGTGAGAGGTCAAATAAATATAAGAGGCGGAAAGTGGACTCTGGTAGGGTCCTCTCTCTGGATGAGAGGAAATCAACTGCTTAAGCACTGTACCACACTTAATACATTTGGTAGGTTGGTGTCACATGACACACCTCTGCGTAGCAACCTACTGCTTGGATTATCTTAGGGCTTGATTTTATCTGGTCAGGAGCAGCATGTGGCTTGCCTTGCGTACTCTGTTTTCTGGCCAGCCTGCCTTACATGTGATTAATTTCTACCTTCAGCTCCTCCCAACATAAATTTACCAATACTCCACAAAGAAATAAATGTAAACATTATATATCACAAATATGTACTAATAAAGAAAAAGATCTTTAAAAAGACAAACGAGCCAATCCTTGAAATGCTCTCTGGCTTCTTGTTTGTTGATTTGATCTCTTCCTTCCACATGTACCCCTGCCTTTTTTCATGAGTCTCTTACCAGAGCCAACGGCATAGTGTTTGGGCTTTCAGCCTCCAAAGTTATACACTGAATAAACCTCCTTTCTTTAAAAGTCACCCGCTTCAGGTATTTCATTACAGTAATAAAAAATTAACTAATGAGCATATGCAGGTATGAAATAAAAGATTCAGATCACCACTGTTATGGACATAGAATCCTAAAGTAAGATGTTAACAAATCTACTAACGGTGCCATCTTTTGTATTTATGTATATAGTTTCTTGCTTTCTATATGGCTAATTTATGTGAAAAATGCAATATCCTCTATTATTATTTCAATATTTCTTCTATTATATTTGTGCTCTAAAGTACTAGTGAACAGTGAACTTTGATTAAAAATTTTTTTGGAGAAGACATTAAAGAGAGTTGTCATGAAAGTCCTCTTAAGCAAACTACATTTCCAAATGTCCATTGAATATGGATTCCTTCTAAATCTATTTTCCAGCCTATGTCATTAGGTTCCCAATTCACTGCATACTCTTTTTAAAAGTTTTTCTCAGTGTAACAAACCACCACCTTCATTTCCTTTTATTATACTGTTTAAAGCAGTTTCTATTAATCCTGATTCTTCCCTGCTCTGTTCATGTCGGTTCCTCAGTAAAATAAAAGATTCTGAAGCTAACAAGAGTATAAGATATGGTCCATGTCAACAAGAACTTTATACTACATTAGCTTTTTGTTTCTTTCTTTCTCTCTTTTTTTTTTTTTTGTGGTACCAGGGGTTGAACTCAGGACCTTGAGCTTTCCAGGCAAGCACTTATTCCACTGAGTTATCTCCCCAACTCCCAAAGAACTGACTTTCTTTTTTTCTTTCTTTCTTTCTTTCTTTCTTTCTTTCTTTCTTTCTTTCTTTCTTTCTTTCTTTCTTTTTTTTTTTTCAGAAACAGGGATTGAACTCAGACCCTTGAGCTTTCCAAGGAAGCGCTTTTTCAACTGAGCATCTCTCCGGCCAGTTTTTTATTTCTTAAAACAGGAAAATAAAAAAATTATATGTGTCTATAAACACAACATGATATTTCACAATATGTATACATTGGGCAATGACTACATTGAATTAATTTACTATGTGCTAACTCACATGCTTATGTTTTTTTCTTTTGCCCATTCAGGATGCCTTAAGAGCAGGTCTGGTAAGGCATGAAGATGTGGGGATTGAATCACAGAATTTGAAGCCTGAACACTTTGTTTAAGCAGGCACTTAAACAACTTTGCTAATGAGCAGGCCCCCACACATGCTTATCATTTTTGTGTGGTGAGAAAATGTAAAATATACTCTCAGTAATTTTCAAGAAGGCAATACATGATTATTAACTACAATGACCATAAAATAGATCTCTTGAAATTATTCTTCTTATTGTTATGGATTCTTTGATCAACCCAACCCTATCCTCAGTCCCTCATAAGTATAATTCTGTTCCCTAGTTCTAGGAATTCAACTTTAAAAAATTTCACATACAAGTGAGATCATGTGAAATTTGTGTTTCTTTTCTTGGTTTATTTCATAATGATCTGTAGCTTGACCTATGTGTTTGCAAGTGATAAGATTTCTTTCCTTGTGTATTTAATAGCATTTCCATGGGGGTAGATGTGTCACAATTTTTTTAAAACATAAAAAAACTACCACATTTTTTTGTTGTTGTTCTTTTTTTCCCCATAATTTTATTGAGAAACAAATATCAATGACACAGTTTCAAACCAAATTGGTAGGACAGTTTCAATAATTAACACATTGCATACATTCTTCCTAGTGATTATTTGCTGTACAAGATGCGGACAAGATATCCTATTTACAAACACTATTAGAACAAATCCCTCTATTCATTAAGAGAATGTAACTATATACCTATCCTAACCATTTTGAATATACAGATACAAAATAGATATTCATCTGTATCCCCTTTTTTGTTTAGTTCCATTATTTGAATATTATAGGTTTGTTAACTCAGCAAAATGCTCTAAAAGAGTCCAGTAGTTCATAACAGTATTGGGTTTTCCACTTCACTGGCAATGTCAGAAATTGTTGACCTGAGTCCCCTACAGCTCAACATAACACCATGGCTTTACTTCTTATATTTCGTTTTTATACTTTTCTGCTGGATGGTTAA
>NW_004524657.1:7274721-7279154 GCF_000260255.1 Octodon degus
TGGTGCTGGGGATTGAACCGTGGTCCCTGTGGTTTGCTAAGCTTGTTCTAAGTAGGTGCTTTAGACCACTGAGCCATCTCACCAGCCCTGTTTTTAGTTTTTGAGCCTTTCATGAAATCCTGCATAGAACTCTATTAAATTTTGTTAATTTAAATTATGAATGTAAATTATGTATTTTGTTCTTAACAAAGATATATCCCCAATGTCTAGCAGCTAGCTGTCCACCAATCTTTAGTTATGGAATGAAGAAAAGAGCTAGGAGTTTGACAATTTTCAATTCTTTCACCCTTTGAGATCTTATTTTCTGCACTAAATGCCTTACTAAAACATTTTTTTCTAATTCGACAAACTTTATTACACAAAAGAAGCTCTGGAATTAAATTTATTCATTTATTAAAACATTAAGTAAAATGATAAAGGAGGAGTATGGACCAAGTAATGTTGCAGGGATAGATTTCAAGGGAAGATTAGGGACTTCAAGAATCAGCACTGTCAATTGTGAAATAGTTTAAGTTTGTTATTTCAAAGCACTCTGGTGAGTGTTGCAAATGCCATATGAGCTAATATGTTTATTTGAACTATTTCAATAGTATCTTTCTTGTAATCATTAGAAATTTTTTCTGTCCCATTTCACTCTACACATTACATCTCCAAAGACAACTTATCACAAACAATTGTGTTACAGACAATGTTGCAGACTTTTGCATGATTTTTATTTTTATTTTTATTTTTTTTTAAATTTTATTTATTTATTTATTTATTTATTTATTTAGTGTGTGTGTGGTCTGCTCACCCACCAGGGGGCGGGACTGGCTGGCATGTGGTGCTGGGGACTGAACCGCGGTCCCTGTGCTTTGCTTAGCTTAGCTCGTTCTTAAGTAGATGCTTTAGACCACTGAGCCATCTCACCAGCCCCATGATTCTTATTCCTCACATAATTACATGAACACATTTTATCATAACATCAACACCTCAGCTAGCTGGTTTTCAAACTTTAATTAAAATATTGCATGCATAGCTTGTCTTGAACACCTAATGTCCTCTCCAATCTTTTCTTTCTTCTCATGGTCCTTTGAAGTTACAGCATATCTTCATAGCACACATTTTCATTACTGTGGTGCAAACTGACTTTGAGTATTTTGGTGTAGGTATAGGTGCAAACAAATGAAATAAACATGACAGTTAATGGCTTTGGACTCTCCAGCTAGGATGGTCACTGACTAGTCATTTTTACAACAAGTTATACCAATTGCATTCTGGTCATGAAAATTTTAATATGATCTACAAGCTGACCAAGTACTAGTCCAGAAATCTCTCATCATTTTTGAAATGCTTCTATAACATACTGTTAGTTTATATGTATTTACTTCTCAGTGTGTTATTAAAATAAATGTCTTTTTTGTCCTTTTATTTGTAAATGTATTAGGGTGAGATGTTTCTATTCCCAGAGAAATACAAAGAAGCTAGAAAAAATAATGTGGAGAAAGGGGCTTGAATGAAATAAAGTCAGAGGACACTTGAAAGTCATTTGATTCAAAGCGATCTAATAGAGATGTACCTGAGGTGGGAATACACTTTAAAATGTATTTGTTAGGAGTGTTTTAGTTTTTTCTTCTTTGGATTACTTATACTAAAATTTTAGTATCCAACATTGTTTCCATCCTACTGTATCCCAGAAAAAAATTTTGTTCTCATCTTCAGTTTAAATTTGTCTCATTTAAACATTTCAGGGCTGGGGAGATAGCTCAGAGGCATAAGCACCTGAGCTTGATCCCAGGTACTTGCGCCACATTGGTGCCACCCCAGAACTGGGCATGGTGGCCTGTGCCTGTAATCCCAGCACATGGGATTACATAAGGCTAGGAGTCTGAACTACATAGCAAGATGTATAAAAAAAGAAAAACAATGCGATTCTTTTTTTTTTTTCCTTCGGATAACCCAAATTAAAGGTCTAGTTCCTCTCCCAGATGATTTACTATAGTGTTTTAGGGAGATGGCTCATGCCTTTCTCTGCTTCACTGGACTCAGGTTTTAGGTGCATGTTCCTGTGTCATTCATCAGTCCTCAGAAAACCTGAGTTCCATAGTCACATCACCCTAAATCTCTTAGCAGTTTTCCCTTTAAAAAATAGCATTTATAGTATGTATATATTTTAAAAAATCCATTTTAAACAATTAACTAGGTCAATATGTAAAAAATAATTGTCAAAACTTAAAAGGATGACATGAAATATGAAGTACATATTCATTCAACCTCTGTTGAAAGCAATATGTATATAAAGAATTAAAATTCATCCACTATGTTTTCTATCTATTCATAAGAACTGATAATTGTGAGATCAAAGATTTTTTTATAGAAATTTTTTTGCAGCATGATTTATTTTAAAGGATCATTTAAAAGGCAAAACAGTTTATTAAACTAAATGGTATATTTCATACTTACTGCTTGATTAATAATTTTGTTTTTATTGTGATGATAATTTTCTAGATGTAATTTTAGTGCACTTAAGAAGTTTTCCTCTAACCCAAGGTCACAAAATATTTTTAAGCACATTCTAGAATTTTTTTTTGTATGTATTTGGTAAGGGTCCATAGGGTCTACAGGGTATCAGTACACAGATTGGACTCATAGTGAACTGCCTGTTTTCTGCCTCCCAAGAGCTGAGATTACAGGCAGGCATTGCCATGCACAGTCTCAATCACTGTCTCAGTGAGACCTGAGGGCTGGGCTGGGCTGGCATGGTCGAACCCCAGCTGCTGCACTCTGCCCAAGTAGGCACATTAGCCTGCTGAACTATCTGGCTGGCCCTTAGAATGTTTATTTTTAATTTTTTTCTTTAATCAGATTTTATTGGTACATTTTATATATACATAATTACATTCATCATAGAGAATTTATACCTGGACATGCTACAACTTGATTCTTTTTTCCACATCCCCCTACACTCCCTTCAATGACTGTCTTAATCAGTCTTGGTTTGAAATTACCTTTGTGTGTAAATAGAATACATGCCTCTGCTGTTTTCTGAGTTCCTGTCCTATGGAGTACTGTTTCCATCCTTTGACTGTCAGTCTATGAATTCCTTTCCTTTCCTTTCCTTTCCTTTCCTTTCCTTTCCTTTCCTTTCCTTTCCTTTCCTTTTGGTAACTGGGATCAAACCCAGGACCTTACACTTGCCAGGCAGGCGTTTATGCCTCTGGGCTATCTCCTTGACCCTGAATTTCTTTTTGAATTAAATGTGTTTCTTTTTATGCAGCATGATGTTAGATTTTTCTTCTTGATCCATTCTGCCAGTCTGTTTTTGCTATTGGTGAATTGAGATCATTAACATTGATGATTATAAATTATATGTATTGACCTATCCTTGTCATGTTATTATCCTGCTGTTGGATCCCTTTCCCCTGTTTATTTGCCTTACTTGTGAATTCCTTCTGTTGGGATTCATGGAGTTGTAGTCTGTTTTCTTTTTTGTTCTGAATGCCCTTCAGAAAATTTTGAAGTACTGGTTTGGTGTTCAGGAATTTCCTCAGGTGTTCTTTGTCATGGAAGTATCTTATTTCTCCATCAGTTTTAAAAGATAGTTTTTTTTCTTTTTTCTTTTCTTTTTGGATGTACTCAGGACCCTGAGCTCGCCAGGCGAGCACTTATTCTACTGAGCTATCTCCCTAGGCCCTAAAAGATAGTTTTGAAGCTTACATTAATCTAGGTTTTCTTTTTTTTGATTGAAGTACTTCACTCCAACTCTCTTTGACTTGAGGGTTTATGTTAGGAAATCAGTGATTAAATATCACCTTTTATTATCCATTCATCTATTCATGTACATATAAGCTGTTTCCAACATTTACCTATTATGAATTGGGGATGCATCCCTCTTTTGAGAAGATTATAGAAGGGGAATAGCTGGGTGCAGTGAATTTTCTATTCTGAGTTTTTGGAGGAATTTCCATACTGATTTTCACTTTTTTTTTTTGGTGGAACCAGGAATTGAACTCAGACCCTTGTGCTTGCCAAGGAAGTCCATACTGATTTTCTTTCTTTCTTTCTTTCTTTCTTTCTTTCTTTCTTTCTTTCTTTCTTTCTTTCTTTCTTTCTTTCTTTCTTTCTTTCGGAACCGGGGATTGAACTCAGGCCCTTGTGCTTGCCAGGGAAGCGCATATTCTACTGAGCCATCTCCCTAGCCCCATACTGATTTTCTTAGTGGTTATACCAGTTTACATTCCCACCAACAGTTGAGATGTGTTTTTTTTCTTCCCATAGTCTCACCAGCATTTGTACTTAGGGGTATTTCTTGATGGTAGCCTTTCTTTCTAGGGTCATATGGAGTCTCAGTGTTGTTTTAATTTACATTTCTCAAATGTCAGATAATGTTGAACATTTTTGCAACATAGTTTTTGGCCATTTGTATATCTTCATTTGAGAGCTGTCTATTTATT
>NW_004524657.1:7279254-7280357 GCF_000260255.1 Octodon degus
CAAAATAAAAATGAAAGAATTTACAGATCAGTCATAATAGTTCACTGTCAAAACCAAGAAACTTACATTTATATAATTAGAATTCTCAAAGTAGACAGGAGTAGGCAATAAATATTTAAAGATTTAAAATTTCTGAATTTAGTTCAACTTATAATACCATATTTCCAAGAAAAATGAATCTTTTGCACAAGAAATTTAAATCATACCAAGATACACAAAAATGAAATTGTCCAAAACTTGTTGTAAGGAAAAAATCATTAAAGCTTATATATATAAAGAATATTAGCTATAGAAGAACAAAATTGAATAGCATCTTATTCCACACTAGAAAGAAAAAAAAGGACTAAGTGTGTAAAAAACTAGACTAACTAAAGGACTGAAAGAAAAGAAAAGATCTGTCCTCTTTGAATTTTATACTTAGCAAAAATACCTTTGAAAACTAAAAGTAAGATTTCAGGTCTGATGCCCATTCTTAATTTGGGTTCTTAAATTTGAGGGTTCTATTTTTTTCTTTAAATATTCTTGATATTATTTTTGTTTCTGAGGAGTAGTTGGTAATTTTTTTCTCTATTTTTATGTTGTCTTTTTACTCTATTGGTGGTTTATCTTCACTGTACAGAAGATCTTTTTTTACTTTAATGTGCTAACATTTGCTGATTCTTAATCTTTTTTCTTGAGCAAGTAGGGTTTTGTTTAGAAAGTATGTGCCTGAACTTATTTCTTCAACAGTTTTATCTATTTTATCTACCAGCAAAATAACAATTTCTGTTCTAATGTTTAGATATTTGATCTATTTTCAGTGTAGTTTAGGGCATGGTGAGATATATGCATCAAGGCTCAACCTTTGCCATGTGGATAGAAGGTTCCTCAGCACCAATTTTATTTTTAAAAAAATTTTTAAAAGTAGTACAAAATAGTATTAAAACAAAATTTGCAAGTGATACAGAATTTCACTTAACAAAATAATATGAATTTCACAGTGTTTGTTGTAATGCATAGTATTGTCTTCCACCTAGTTGTTCATGTTACCAGATAAATGCATGCAGAATTGAAGAAGAAGAAGAAGAAGAAGAAGAAGAAGAAGAAGAAGAAGAAGAAGAAGA
>NW_004524657.1:7280457-7285029 GCF_000260255.1 Octodon degus
GGAGGAGGAGGAGGAGGAGGAGGAGGAGGAGGAGGAAGAGGAAGAAATATATAACAAATTAAGAAAAGAAAAAGGATCAACAATTAAAAAAGACATTAACATCATACTACAGTGATATATATGCACCCATGTTTATATCAGTGACAATATAGCTATATTTGTCATAGCTAAATCTTGGAAATAGATTTCCTATCAACTGAGAAATGGATAAAGAAGATGTGGTATTTAGTCCTGTGTCTGAGGAGTACCTGGTAATTTAAGCACTAATTTTTTTTTCCATAGATCAGGAGGAATCCACAGCAGTAGTCTAAACCATCCTGCCTATATACATAGACATATCTCCCTTTCTTGTCCTTCTCAACTCAGTAACTCCATCCTTTTGAATAGATTCTTTCCCTTTTCCCAGTATCTATTATGCCCTTTAGATTCCATTTTCCCTTTCAGGTTCTCACACTATGGAGACAATATGATGTTTGCTCATGTGGGTCTAATTTATTTCACTTAAAAGTATGGTCTCTAGTTACATCCACATACAGACAAAAGCCTCAGAATTATCCTTTTATATAGCTGAATAATACTCCATTGTGTAAAAATATCACATCTTCGTTGTCCATTCCACAGTTGATGGTCATCTGGGTTGTTTCCAAGATTTAGCTATCACAATTTTTTTTTGTATTTTTTAGTAAGGGTCTACATGGTCTCACTACATAGATCAGACTCGTAGTGATCTGCCTGTGTTCAGCCTCCCAGGTTGGCATCATGGCATCACCATGCCCAGTCTCAGTCTCCTCTCAGCACGCCCCAGTAGTGGGGCTGGCACAGCATTCTGGAGATTGAACCCCAGGCGATGCATTTGCCTAAGCTGGTGCTTTAACTGCTGAGCTATTTGGCTGGCCCTAGCTATGACAAATTGAGCTGCTATAAACATGGGTACACATGTAACCCTGTGGTATGATATTTTCTCTTCTTTTGGAGAGATACCCAGGAGGGAAAGAGCTGACTTGAATTGGATGTCCAATCCTAGCTTTTAAAGGAATGTCCTTATTGATTTCCGTAGCAGTTGTACCAGTCTGTACTCCCACCAACAATGGAGAAAGGTTCCTTTTTCCTGACAACCCCTCCAGCATTTGTTGTTGGCTAACTTCTTGATGCTAGTCATTCTTGAAAGAATCTCAGTGTTGTTTTAATTTGCATTTCTCAAGTGACCAAAGATGTTAAACATTTTTTCATGTATTTAGTTGCCATTTCTTTTTGTTCCTCCAAAAAGTATATATTCATCTCAGATGTCCATTTTTAGATTGGGTCTTTGAATTTGAGGGGGGCTGATTTTTAAAAATTCTATATATGTTCTAGATAGAAGGCCTTCATTGGAGGGACAATTAGCTATATTTTCCCCCTTTTGTGGGTATTCTTTTTACTCTGTTGGAGATTTGCTTTAAAGTACAGAAACTTTTCAAAAAGATGAGATCTTACTTGCTGATTCTTTGAAGTATTTCCCATGCAGTTTGGTTTTTGTTTATGAACTCTCTACCTATGCCTAAGTCTTTAAGACTAATACCTACATTTTCCTCAGAAGATTTGGTGTTTCTATTTTATTTAATTTTTTGGTGTTTCCATTTTTAATATTTAAATCTTTGATCCATTTTGATTGTAGTTTATTGCATGGTGATAGACATGGGTCTTATTTTAGTCTTCAGACTATGGAAATCCAATTTTTCCAGCACCATTTATTAAAGAGGTTATCTTTCTTCCAATGAACGTGTTTGGCCTTTTTTTCAAGATAAGATCACTGAGTGTGTTTGTAGCTCTGTCTACATCTTCTAACCTGTTCCAATGATCCTCAGGTCTGTCTTTATGCCAGTACCATTTCAGCACCATTTATTTTTACTATTTTCATTAACTTTATTGAAAATCAATAATTACATACCATTTTAAAAATTGTAGACAAATACTGAAACGTGAAAGATACAAGATGTAGACAGAATGATTTTTAGAGAAATATTTCTGAAATGAATACATCACATAAGATTAATAATAGATTGCACATTGTAAATAATTTACAAACTTAAAAATGAATATAACAATAAAAAGTGTCCAAAATAAAAATAAAGATGAAAGAATTTACAGATCAGTCATATAATAGTTCACTCTGTGTCAAAATCAAGAAACTTATATTCATATAATTAGAATTCTCAAAGTAGAAGGGGGTAGACAATAAATATTTAAAGATTTAAAATTTCTGAATTTAGTTGAAATTATAGCACCACATTTCCAAGAAAAATAAACTTTTGCACAAGAAATTTGAATAAAATCGTACAAAAATACAAAAAAATGAAATTGTTCAAAACTTATTTTTTAACTTAATTTTATTGAGAAAAAGCAATGAGACAGTTTCAAATAGGATAGATTCAATATTTAATGTATTGCATAATGTTGTCTTCATAGTACATGGAGAGAAAGTATTCTCTCAGGCTCTCACAGAGAGCAAATTGGTCAAGCAATGGCAGTGAGTCATCCACATGGCTGACACTGAACAAGGATCTACAAAGTGCGGTACAGGGTTGGTTTTGGGATAAGTCTTGAGGGGACTTCACTGACCTTGTCAGATACAAAAGTTACATTTCTTGATATATAGGTCTTGCTTTATCTTTGTCTTATCCATCCAGCAGAAACATGTAGAAATGAGGTATGAAAAGTGAAGCCATGTTAATATGGAGATCTATGGAAGGCTCAAGTCAACAGATTCGGACATTGCCAATCCTGTGGATAACCCACTACTATTGTGGACTACTGGACTATATTGGAATATTTTGCTGAATTTATGCACCAACAATATGTGGATGGCTATGAAATACCCATCTCTGACAAAACTAAGCATAAAAAGGAGATACAAATGAAGGACAATTCTGTATCTTTATATTTTTTACAAAATTGTTAGGATAGATATATAGCCACTTTTTCTTAATTCAATAAGAAGAAAGATTTGTACTAATAGTGTTTGGCGAGAATTTCATGTCGGCATCTTGAGCTATGAATGACTACTACAAAGACAACAATGTGCAATGTATTAATTATTGTAACTCTCCTACCAACCTGTTTTGAAACTGTCTCATTGCAATTTTTTTCTCAGCACCATTTTTAAAAACTTGCTATCTTTCTGCAAGAAAAGTGACTTTGTCCTTTTGTCAAAGATAATGTGGATGAACATGCCTGGGTTGTTTCTGTGTCTTTGATTCTGTTCCATTGATCCATGAGTCTGTGTTTTTCCCAATACCATGCTGTTTTATCATTGTAGTTTGGTAATGTAACTTGAAGTCCAGGATTGTGATGTTCTTTGTTTTCCCTTGTTGCCAAGAAGCATTTTTGTTTTTCTAGGTCTCTTCTTTCATATAAATTCTAGCATTGGTTGCTCCAATTTTTTAAGAAGTGTTATTGGTATTTTAATTAGGGTTACATTAAATTGATACAACCAGTTTGGAAGTATGGCCATTTTTACTGTATTGCTTGTGCCTATCCAAGAACAAAGGAATATATTTCTATTTTCTGATATCCTATACAGTCTCTTTTTATAGAGTACTACAATTTTCATTGTAGAAGTCTTGGGCTTCCTTAGTTTAGCTCCTAAGCATTTCATTTTTTCTTTATGCTATTGTGAATGGTATTGTTTTCCTAATTATGCTATGAGTTTGTTATTGGCATGAAGAACCAGTATTAATTTTTGAGTGTTGACTTTTTATCCTTCTATGTTACTGAATTTGAATATTAATTCTAGAAATCTGTGATGAAATTTTGTTTGTCTCCTATGTAGAGGATCATGACAATAGCAAATAATGATAATTTAACTTCTTTGTCTATCCATATTTCTTTCTCTTGTCTTATTACTCTAGCTAATGTTTCAAGAAAACTATATTGAACACAAGTGGTAATAAGGGAACATTTTTGTCTTGTTCCTGATTTTAGAGAGAAATCATTCAGCTTCTCTCAGTTTAGTATGGCATTGGCTGTTGGTTGGTCATAGATGGCTTTTATCACACTGAGATAAAGACTTTTTTTTTTTCGGAACCAGGGATTGAACTCAGGCCCTTGTGATTGCCAGGGAAGCACTTACTCCACTGAGCCATCTCCCCAGCCCCTGAGGTAAAGACTTATTGCTGTTTTCTTCAGGGTCTTTTTAAAATCATAAATGGGCACTGGGTTTTGTAAAACGCTTTTTCTGCATCTATTCAGATAATCGTGATTATTTTTTCTTGCATATGTTTATGTGTTGAATTACATTTATTGATTTACTTATGTTGAACGATCCTTGGAATGAAGGCCACTTGGTATAATCATTTTTAATTTTTTTCCTATCCTTATTTATTTTATTTCTTTCCCATAATTTTATTGATAAAGAAATAGCAATGAGACAGTTTCAAACCAAATTGGTAGGTCAGTTTCAATAATTAACACATTGCGTACATTCTTCCTAGTGGTTATTTTCTGTGCAAGATGTGGACATGATATCCTATTTACAAACTCTATAAGAACAATTCTCTATTCAGTAAGAGAATGAAACTATATATCTATCCTAAC
>NW_004524657.1:7286230-7287546 GCF_000260255.1 Octodon degus
AATCCAACAATATGCTGTATACAAGAAACACACTTAACTCATAAAGAAATTCATAGGCTGAATTTCAAAGGATGGAACCCAGTACTACATGTCCCAGCACCTCAGGAAAAAGCAGGGGTAGCAATCCTATTCTCAGACAGTTTCAACTTCAAACCAAGAAAAATCAAGTGAAATAAAGAAGGCCATTATATACTGGTTAGAGGAAAAATTGAAGAGGAAGTGGGAACACTCATAAATATGTATGCACCAAACACTACATACACACAACTATATACAGCAAATCCTAATGGACATGAAAAATTTAATATCCAATACCATAATCTTAACAGGAGACCTTAATACCCCTTATTCCCAAAGGGTAGGTCAACCAGATAAAAAGTTAGCAAAGAAATAACAGAACTGAACTAGAGCTTGAAACAAATGGACTTGGTGGAGATATACAGAGTGCTCCACCCAAACACAGATGAATACACATTTTTCTCAGCTGCACATGGGTCATTTTCTAAAATAGACCACATACTGGCCCATAGCTCATGCTTAAGTATATGTAAGAAAATAGAAATTATCCCATGCCCATTATCTGACCACAGTGCAATGAAACTGGAAATAAATGACAAAAGAAACCAGAAAAAAAAAAAAACCCTTAAATACATGGAAATTAGATGACATCCTACTTTGCAACCAATGTGTCACAGATGAAATTAAATAAGAAATTCAAAAATATCTACAATTCAATGAAATTTCAAGCAAAACTTATCAGAATATCTGGGATACGATGAAAGCAGTTCTCAGAGGGAAATTCATAGCTCTGAACTCACATATTAGGAAAACAGAACAGCAACAAATAGATACCCTAATGCTGTACATTCAACTAGAAAAGGAAGAGCAAACCAAACCCAGAGCTCAAAGACAGGAAGAAATCATAAGGATTAGAGCAGAAAATAATTCAATTGAGACAAAGAATTAACAAAACGAAAAGCCAGTTCTTTGAAAGATTAAATAAAATCGATAAGCCCCTAGCTAACCTCATCAAAAAGAGGAAAGAAAAAATTCAAATACAAGCAATAAGGAATGAAAAGGGTGTAATTACCACACAACCAGTGGATATTCAGAAGATTATCAATAGATACTTTGAGAATCTTTACTCTCACAGAATAGAAGACATAGAAGAAATGGACAGATTCCTAGAAAGGTACAAATTATGAAAACTGAATCGACAAGATATTACCACTCTCAAAAGCCCAATAACAGCCAATGAAATACGAGATGTAATTAAAAACCTACTGGCAAAGAAAAGTCCAGGACCAGATGGATTC
>NW_004524657.1:7288876-7290677 GCF_000260255.1 Octodon degus
ATGGTGCTGGAAAAACTGGCTCTCTACATGCCGAAAACTCAAACTTGACCCAGGTCTATCACCATGCACTAAACTAAAGTCAAAATGGATTAAAGATCTAGACATTAAAGCAGAGAGACTAAATCTCCTGGAAGAGAAAGTAGGAGGAACACTTGAAAACATAGGGGTAGGCAAAGAGTTCATGAACTGAAATCAAATCACATGGGAAACAGTTGAAAGAATTAACAACTGGGACCTGCTCTTACTGAGAAGTTTTTTACGTCAAAAGAAATTACCGACAAAGTGAAAAGGCAACCCATAAATTTAGCAAATATCATGACAAGTAAGTACTCAGACAAAGCTCTGCTCTCTAGAATTTATAAAGAACTAAAAAACACTAGGACTTGAAAATTTAACTACCCAGTCCACAAATGGGCATCCGAGATGAACACATGCTTCTCAGAGGATGAAATTAAAGAAGCAAATAAATATATGAAAAAATGCTCCACATCACTAGCCATCTGCGAAATGCAACTTAAAACAACGTTGAGATATCATCTCACTCTAGAAATAATGACTATCATAAAACAATACCCAACAACAAATGTTGGAGAGGCTGTAGGGAAAAAGAAACCCTTCTCCACTGCTGGTGGGAATGTAGACTGGTGCAACTGTTATGCAAATCAGTGCGGAACTCCTTAGAAAAGTTGGACTGGAAATCCCCTTTAAACCAGCTAGTCCTCTACTGGGAATTTTCCCAGAGGGTCTGAAAACATCATATCATAGGGATATATATGTGCCTATGTTTATAGCAGCACAATTTGTGATAGCCAAATCTTGGAAACAATCAAGATGCCCATCATCTGAGGAATGGATGAAAAGGATGTGGTACTTTTACACAATGTAGTATTATTCAGCTATTATGAATGATATACTTGAAGCTGTTATTTTGAAGTGGATGTTACTTGAAGATATACTCCTAAGTGAAATAAACCAGACACACATGTGTAAATATTGTATAGTTTCCCTATTATGAGAACTCAAAAGAAGAAATACAAATGGAAAGTTATAATACAAGTGAAAGGAAAGCAGGTTCTCGAGGACTAACTAATCAAGAGAGGTAAAGGAGACGAGCTAGGAAATATGACAATGTCAAGCCATACAGTTATATGTAGAAGATGGGCAATGAAATGATCCTGAGAATCTCCAGAAGATTTTTGAATCTAGCAGTTAATTGTAAGTTGTCTCACCCTAACTATATATACTGATACCTGTGAACGAAGAAACTGCACTGAAGATGGTAATCTGTAATAGTAGTTTCATGCTTGTAGTGCCTGTCATTCTGTTCTTCTGAATACAGGCTGCTTGTCATGACATGCCAGTTGCTGCTGTGCTGTCTCTTGGGTAGATGATTGTTCAAAGAGAAGGGGGTGGTGAATGAAGTCAAGAGACAGGAAAAGAATATTGGAGGACTGTCCTGCTTCAAGGTTGCATATGGTGAGATTATGAGACTTATTTGTAAACATAAAAAGTATATAATTCTTTATGCCTATTTTTAAAAATATATTCTAACTTTTAAATGTTTTTTCATTATATTCTGTAGGTACTTAAAGTTGAACATATCAATACTTGATGAAAAATATCTGTTCCATGTTATGCCTAAGATGTTTGATATTCAGACAGATAATGAAGTTAAGCTTAACAGCCTAGGTTTTATAGTAATAACAATAAGCTTGTCTTCTGGATGGTTAACAACCTAAGTTTGCAGACCAAAATTAGAGAAAAAGGAGGGCTGCATGGAAAGCCAACATTTTGGCCCTAG
>NW_004524657.1:7291176-7293372 GCF_000260255.1 Octodon degus
TTAAATGATGGAACTAAAAAAAGGGAATACAGATGAATGTCCATTTTGTATCTGTGTATTCAAAGTGGTTAGAATAGATATATAGTTACATTCTCTTAATGAATAGAGGGATTTGTTCTGATGGTGTTTGTAAATAGTATATCAAGTCCCCATCTTGTACAGCAGTTAACCACTATGAAGAATGTATGTAATGTGTTAATTATTGAAACTGTCCTACCAATTTGGTTTGAAACTGTTTCATTGCTATTTATTTCTCAATAAAATTAAGGAAAAATCACATATAGACATAACTTCAAAGTAGTCTCCAACAAAACAGTTATGTAAACAAGTAAAATATTTACAATTAGTATGTATAATTTTAATAGAATATCATTGATTTCAGAGTAGATATCTTGGCAGAGATCATCTTACCAAGAGATGAAAGTTAGCACCACTAGCTTAACTCAATGAGAAAAAAGAGGTGTACTAACAGTGTTTGAACAGAATATCCTGTCTGCTTCTTGTACTATGGATAACCACTAAGAAGACAACAAAGAACAGTGTATTGACTATCAAAACTGTCCTATTAATCAGCTGTGAAACTGTCTCATTCATATTTATTTCTCAATAGAAAAAAGAAAAAAAATGAAAGTTACCACCACTATTAACAGGACAAGTTAATGTTACATTCTTTTTTATATGATTTGCTAAGAGAAGCACCCTATCACTTTTGTAATTTGGCTTCCAAACATGCATAAAAGTCACAAGGAAGCATGCAGCTATTCACTGAGAGATATTCTATAAAGAAACATCATGTTTGATGTGATTGATTTTTCACTAGTTCACTAGTTACAATTTTTTATTTTAGAGAAAATAAAACTATTAAAAAGAACACAAAAATACACTAGAAATGAAACAGAATTTCATTAAACAAAATAATAGGAATTAAATAATGGTTATTAGATATAACTAGAGACCATACTAATAAGTGGAATAAATTTGATCTGCATGTGTAAACATTATATTGTCTCTCTAGTGTAAGAACCTGAAAAAGTAAATAAAGTCTGAAAGGTATACTAGATACTGTGAAAGGGGAAAAACTATTCCAAGCAAAGGAACAATGGGGAAGAAGGAAAGGACAAAAGAAAGTAAGGAAAAAATGTATATCATAGCTATAATTGTACTGCTAGTTTCTGCTGGTTTTTTTTTGAAAGGAGCCATTATGCTTAAAATTTTGTTCTCTCTCCTTAAATTTTTATAACTTTTTTGATCAATTTTTCATGCTTGTATCTGGCAATTTGATTTTTGAATATTGAACAAGCCTTGCATCTTTAGGGGAGGGTATCATAGAGGATAATTATTTTATACATTGCCAAATTCTATTTGCCTTTGCTTAATAAAGAACTTTAATAAGCACTTTACCTTGTGACTTTGTGATAGCTAGTAAAGGATTGGGGATAGGACTGCTGGCTGCACCCTCTTGTGGGGCCACGTTTGCCCTTTAGTATTTGACTAGGGTGAAGTTACTGTGTAAACATTTTTTGTTTCCAGAGTGCTGTTTTTCTGGTCTGTGGCTTTGGGAGGAGAAGACATTTCTTTAGTTCTAGGGACTAAACCTAGGCTGTATCACAGAAATACATTCTGAACATTGTTTGTTTATAATTTTTATATTTTAAAGAGAATAAAAATAGAAAAAGAAAGATATAGAATTTCACTGTTTTGTCCTCAATATCAGACACTGTCTTCACACTAGTTGTTTTTGAAATGTGTAATTTCTATACCATTTTTTATTTCAGGTATTTCTGTTTGCCATTATTTTGAGGAGTCTATATTCTTGTTTAATCTGTCATTCAGATTTTGATTGGTTTTGTTTAAGTTGCCAATTTTTAAACTTATTGCCCTAAAATTCCTTGTGTGTATATTGAGTGTAATTAAAGCAAAAGTTTGGTTCATTTCCTCTTTGAACTCATCTATTTTCTTCATCCCTTACAAGTACTTTTGATAGATTTCTGCTATCTGGTATTTTTTTTTTTTTGACATCAGTTATTTTTATTTTAAAGAAAAAAAACAATGGTACAAAATCTCAAAACAAGATTTTAGGAGAGTAACAATGGTTAGTACAGAGACCCAGTCCTAGCCCAGGTCCGGTGAGTGTGCGGAGAGTTTCCTGCTACCCTGCGCCGGCGGGACCAGTCCCAGCCCAGGCACAGCGTGGGC
>NW_004524657.1:7297949-7298517 GCF_000260255.1 Octodon degus
TTGTTTAATTTCATCTGTGACCCATTGGTTGCTGAGTAGGGTGTCATTTAATTTCCATGTATTTAATGTTATTTTCTGGTTTCTTTTGTTATTTATTTCCAGTTTCATTGCACTCTGGTCAGATAATGTGCATGGGATAACTTCTGTTTTTTTGCATATACTTAAGCATGACCTATGGACCAGTATGTGGTCTGTTTTAGAAAATGACCCATTTGCAGCTGAGAAAAATGTATATTGAACTGTGTTTGGGTGGAATACTCTTTATATGTCCCCCAAGTCCATTTGTTTCAAACTCTGGTTCAGTTCTGTTATTTTCTTGCTAAATTTTTGTCTGCGTGACCTATCTTTTGGAGATAAGGGTGTGTCATGGTCTCTTGTTAAAATTGTGGTATAGGATATTAGATTTTTCATGCCCATTAAGATTTGCTTTATATAGTTGGGTGCTCCCGTGTTTGGTGCGTACATATTCATGTGTGTTACCTCTTCCTCTTGAATTTTTCCCTTAACCAGTATATAGTGGCCTTCTTTATTTCGCTTGATCATTGTTGGTTTGAAGTTGAGACTGTCT
>NW_004524657.1:7298733-7304439 GCF_000260255.1 Octodon degus
ATCTTGCAGGTGATGGATTATTCTTTCCTGCATCCTCGTTGTTTTTAAGAGATCCTTTCTTACCTTTTCACTAGCTACAGCAGCATCTTCAAGATCTGAAACTCTGTCTTCACATTCATTTGAACGGTTTTGCTATTTCTGTTCTTGTCTGCAATGTTTACCCTTTGTGCTCTGGAAGCTAACACCTAGTGCTGCCACCCATTTTAAGTAGCTATTCTTCCCTCTCTCTCTTTATCCATTCATCTACCCAACATTTATATGCCAAAATATATATTATGTGCTAAACACAGTATGAAGAACAAAGATTAAGTAATGAAGAATAATAGAAAAAAATCTTCCTTCAGGGAACAGGATTCAGAGATCATTTATTTGTTCTAGCAAAGAAGGGGCACAATAAGTCAGTAAACACATGAAGTCGGAGAATTATATAGTGTATTAAGAAGTATGTACTGTAAGGAAAATAAATAAGGAAAAGTGGGGATGTTACTGAGAGAATTAAAAATAGGGGATAGTAACAGTTTTTATAGAGAAAGTAATGTTTGATCATAACCTTAGCAAAAATAAAAGCAAAGAGCATTTCCAGTGTGAGAAGCACTCAGTTCAGGAGACTCATGTGGAGACGAGCTTTGCATGTTCAAGAAGTGGGAAAGTCACTGTGTTTTTCTGCAGAGTCTGAGAGGAGGCTGGAGAACTGATGGGACTAACTTGTCATGGCTCTGTGTCTTGTGAGGGTTTCGCCAGATACACACTAAAAGAATGGTACAGATTTTTTAGATATAAAAATATTTAGAGTGGGGCAGAGGGAGTTGTTTTCCACTGGGATGTTTTCCTGTTCCTTGTAATCTTAGTTTTTTTTCTGTATTGTTGTCACCATTCTCCTGGTCTGAGCTGACTCTTGGGGAAGGTGTCTTCTGCCTCTCTAAAGAGAAATGGTTCATATGTTAAAAATGGTGTTTCTGTTCCCTCATATAGTTTGTGAGACAGTGAAACCTTTGTAAGTTTTCTTTTCATCTTGTTGCTGTTCAATTCTTCTGGAAAATGCTAGGAATTACCTTCCCAGCACTTGGCAAATTGCTCATCATCATGAGTTATCTATCTATTATGTATGATATATAATAGATATTTTAGATATTATGTCTATATAATATATTATATATCTATATTATAGATCTCTTAAAAAGACAATACACACTTTGCCATACAGTTATCCTATAAGAATATTAAAGAAAAGTAATTTGAAAGTTTTACTCTGATGCTTAAATTTTGAAATGATATGAAATTGCTAAAAAAATTAAGTAAATAATTTCAAAATATCAAGGATCAAACTTATGAAAGATATCATGAGCATTTATCATTTATATATTATAGATCATATAATATATATGGGTGTGTGCAGAGTCAGTATTTTTCCAAGTTTTAAAATTCATCTGCATTTTTTAAGAGTGCACTGAGATTTTTCTTTTTCCGTTCTTCCTAAGGTAGGTTCCCCTCCCACTAAATTGCTGTGTCAGTGCTGGTGTATGCTACTTTTGTTATTTTACTTAAATACCAATATTTTTGGATTTTGTTTGGTTACTGGCTTTGCAAGTTTCATTCCAGTGATTTTATGATTTTCTGTGGTCCTCTACCTATTCATGCAGTTGTGCTCCTGTTTATTTGGATGAGTGTCTCAAAGTTCCTTGTGAGTGCTGCTTGCCGCTGTTTCTCTATTATCCATGTTTTCTTGGAACATGTAAATATTTGATAATGCTCATGGTATCTTTCATAAGCTTGATCCTTGATATTTTGAAATTATTTACTTAATTTGTTTAGTAATTTCACATTATTTCAATATTTAAGCATCAGAGTAAAACTTTCAAATTACTTTTCTTTAATATTCTTGTAGGATAACTGTATGGTGAAGTGCGTATTGTCTTTTTTAAGAGATCACTTTGTGCTCTGTATTAAAAACCATATAAGGGTTTTTCCTTTTTTTGTATTTTAGGGAAGGGTTTACAGGTGTTCAGAGTCTCACTACTAGATCAGACTAGCAGTGATTCTCCTGCTTCAGCCTCCCATGTGCTGGGATTACAGGCGCGCGCCACCAAGCCCAGTCTCATTTGCCAGCTCAGTGTGCACTGGGGGCAAGGCTGGCATGGTGGGCCTGGGGATCGAACCCTCAGTCCCTGCGCCTGCTTGCAGGCATGTTATTATTTTTTTTTTAACAAAAAAGTATGAAATTTATTTCATAGTTTCATTTTTAAATTAGAGCTGTTGGATAATGACTAACTTAAAATGTATCACCAGAACGATAGCACATCCTTATTTTAAAATAATTTATCCTGTTTGTGCAATTACTACTATGACCAACCAATTTTTTCCTACTTTTAGGTCTTTACCATTTATGCAATATGGCTTATGTGTTAACTCTTTCAGAGCTCCTTAAACAAAAACAGTGTTAATCTTCACCTCAGCCTGTTTGATCAGAAGTACAGGACATCACTACCATGAAAGTTAAAACAAAGGATGGAATAGAAAAACTAGTGCTATCTATGTAATGAGCAAATTATCTGATAATACATTTTTAACTTGGAATGTTATCTTGGACACTTTAAGAAAAAAATGCTTGCAAGGTATTGCAGTGCTTGGCATTTTTACTGCAAGTTTTAAATCAGCATTACTCAACAACTCATCTCTAAGAAAGTGGCAGTGTTTATAAGTACAAAAATTATTACATCTAGTAGATGGTACTATACATAGGCAAGACAAGATAGCTTTTTAAAAAATAGGTTTTAAAAAAATGAAGAATGTCTTTATCATAACCAGTTGTCTGAAAAGCTAGATATACTTGTTAATATTACTTTGCTTTAAAAAAGTTAGGATGATTCCAAAAAGTAATGATTTAAAAAGAAACATGTGATTAATACACTGTGTCTTTTAAGCCCAAGCAAACTTTTGCTTCAAAGAGGGCAAATTTGACTTTAATATTCTTAAAAGTACAGGACTCTTTTAAACCATTACTGAATAGAATTCAAAAAGTCATTTGTTAGGATAGATATATAGTTACATTCTCTTAATGAATACAGTGATTTGTTCTAATGGTGTTTGTAAATAGGATCTCATGTCCACATCTTGTTCAGCAAATAATCACTAGGAAGAATGTATGCAATGTGTTAACTATTGAAACTGTCCTACCAACTTGGTTTGAAACTGTCTCATTGCTATTTGTTTCTCAATAAAATTAAGGAAAAAAAAACTTTATACAAATGAAAAAAACAATAACAATAATAAAGTAAAAGAGAAAAAAAGTCATTTTCTTCCACAGGATATTTGTATTTTAGAACATAGGTTAAAAAATGGCAAATCACTAAGTGAGTGTCAAAGAATTTGTACTACAGGTTGAATATTCCTTTTCTGAAATGCCTGGAACCAGAAAGGTTTTAGATGTTTTCACATTTTGGAATATTTGCATACACATATGACATCCTGAAGCAATCATGTTTCCTATAGCCTAGAAAAATGTTTTTAGTGCCTTTGTATTGTGATTGAGACCCATCAGAGGACAACTGTGGAGTTGTCCCCTCATGACACCACATCTGTGTGCACAAAATTTGGGATTCTGGAGTATTCTGGGTTCAGCATCAGTGATGCTCAACCAGTATGACCATTACAAATTTATACTAACTGCTGGTGGTCACCAACAAACATCTATGCCCAGGCCTAAAAGTTACTACAGTATTGAGGTCAGATTCCAGAATGATTCTTCTACATGGACAGTAATAACTTCCATAAAGTCCAAAGGAACCTTATGGGGTCCTTCCAAAGCTGCATAATTTCCCAAATGACTTTTTTCTTTGTTTTCAGAGCCTGTTCATCTCTTCCATCCTTTTTCAGTCGTTTAGCTTTTGCAATATTGACATTTTTGTTTCTTCTTTTGCTCCTTCTAGACTCTGTCCTAAATACAGAAAAAGAAAAAAAAAGGAATATTAATCTCTTATTCTTGAGTCTGGTAAAAACTTGGCTACAGAGTTCATTTAGAACACGACACAATGCTTAATATGTACAAAGTGCTCAATGAATCTGAATTAAATTTTGTATTAATATTGTTTTGGTACAATGTACCCATAACTATCAGAAGTGAGTGGGCTCTCTGGAGAAAGGATGATTTGGGTAGTTCCAGAAGTTAACTGTCTGGGAGCAGGGGAGATAGATCACTGGGATAAGCACTTGCTTGGCAAGTCCAAGGGCCTGAGTTCAATCTCCGGTTCTGCCAAAAAGAAAGAAAAAAGAAATTTACTGTCTTTCTTCTTTATATTCTTATATTTGTAGGCCACAGATTTCCCAGGTCATATATTTGCTGGAATGTTCTGCATTATTTACAGTCTTTGGGAGAGTACAAAAAGTATTCTGAAGCATCTCCTCAAAAAGAAAAAGTATACTTACGGTTTTGGTTCTAAAACATTATTTTATAGATTAGAAATTTTGCAAGGAATTGTGATATTGAGCCTGGCCGCCACTGGTGAGTGAACCATTTCTATATTTTGTTATTTTCTTTTGGGATTTCTATGTGTAAATAGAAGGTATAATGAGAATGAATAAACTGACAAAAGAAATTCCATTTAAATATTTAATACATAGTGGAATCATAATTTCTATCTGAACGAATTCATTAGGAAAGTGACAATCCATCTTTATAGAAAGGTATATTTCTAATAATTGAGTCATCATGGTTAAATTGCCTACTGAGTCAACGTGAATTTTCTTTACAGAATTGGTTGTAATTCTGCAAACATTTATATAAATTGTTTTGATATCTTAAATAAAACTATCAGAAACCATTTCTCAAATGACACTAAATAATCAAGTGATTTCATAATAAATTAGTGGTGATAGCCTGTATGTATTTTTTTTTCTTTTTCTTGTTTCTTGAAGTGGAAGAGCTTAAGCCCAATAGCTAGTATGGCCTTTCCACTGTTTATGAGGATTCTGTGATCCTTTTGGTGTCCTCCATTGTAGCCTTTCTTTTGTATGACATATAATTTGCCATTATATTTTTATGCTTTATTTATGACAAGATATCTTTGCTAAGATCATTATATTACATAGTAATCATCTCCAAAGATACAAATTTTCTTGTTTAATGTGACAGATTAAAAAGATAGGCAACATTATAAAAAATTTAAACTGCTTGAATGACTTGACTATCCTTTCCTACCTTAGTATTTTCAGATATCTTTAATTGGAGAAAACAGAACGCTAGGATTTTTATTAGGAACACTCAGTAACTTCAAAAACATTCTACTTTGTGGCAGCAGCTCAAAGCTGTAATATACAGAGAGAAAGCAATCAGTTTCTATAAAATGGATCTTATAAATTCAAACCCAAACCAAATCTTTCCTGATGTACTGTACACATTAAATTAATATAGAAAGTTGAATTAAAACAATAAGTTTCTTTTTTCAGAACTGGGAATTGAACTCAGGCCCTTGCACTTGCCAGGGAAGTGCTTATTCCACTGAGCCATCTCCCTAGCCCCCTTTAATAATGAATATTAAAGACCTTAGCTGCTTTATTTAATTGGTAAACTCTGACTAGAATTGACTATTTTTTATTTTATTTATTTATTTACTTATTTTTCCCATAATTTTATTGATAAACAAATAGCAATGAGACAGTTTCAAATCAAATTGGTAGGACAGTTTCAATAATTAACACATTGCATACATT
>NW_004524657.1:7304539-7310326 GCF_000260255.1 Octodon degus
TATTACCTTAGCACCAGGTCCAGATCTATGAAGTTCAGATTCTTCCAGGTGGGTGTTGTTTGGATCTGGCTGCTGTGCTCCACTTCTTTCTGCTGCAGGCTTTAGAGCTGAACCCTTTGTGTCTCTCTGGGAAAATATTCTGCTCCTGAATCAGCTGGGGTGGGTCTTGCCTCTAGCCTCTTTGCAGGGAGTTCTGCTGAAGGTTTCCCTGCTGGGCCTGTAGCCTGGGTCGAATGAGGATCCACGGGCCTGGTGGTCTCATTCACTCGCCGGGCCTGCGCTCTGGGTCTGTTCAGGATCCCACCAGGCCAGGTCATCTTACTTACTCGCCGGGCCTGCGTTCTGGGTCTGTTCAGGATCCGGAGGGCCCCGGGTCATCTCACTCACTCGCCGGGCCTGCGTTTCTGGTATTGTTTTCTTCTTCACTTATAACTTCTTGCTGTATCTTGAAGGAGTTGCAGGGGGAGGTTAGGAGATCTTTTATTTTCTTGTTTCCCCATTCTACTACTTGTATCTTTATCTATCTATCTATCTATCTATCTATCTATCTATCCATCTATCTATCTAGGTCAGGGATATAGCTCAGTGGCATAAGCACCTGCCAGGCAAGTGCAAGGTCCTGAGTTCAATCCCTAGTACTAGAAGAAGAAAAAAAAGCAACTGCATCTATCTATCTACATCATATCTATCTACTTACCTTCATACCTATCATCTATCTGTCTCTATGTATCTTTTCCAAATTATATGTGTTCCCTTCTTTATTTTTCAATCTATTTGGGCAGATTGCTATAGGCTGGGAAATAAAGAAGTGAAGAGAGTATGTGGTTATATGGAGGTATGTTGTATGTTATGCGTTGGTGTTGAAAGAAACAATGAGAAGACCCAATGAATATAGCTTCAGAGGTTTCACTGAGATTAGTCTCTTTCTAAGTGAGCCCAGAGCCAAATGAGCATCTCACATTTATTGAGGGCTAAGAAATAGGCATAATTACTTTGGTGAACACAAACTACTTTCTCTATCGACTTCCACCTTTTGCTCAATATGAGGTATACACAAATGCTAGCTGATAATATCCCAAGCAAGGGATCAAAGAACAGGGTGCCAACAGGAGAAGCTGTTATCTGCAGCCTTGAATCCCAGCTTTCTGGAGTTTACAAGTAGGACTACAGTTCTTCTTGGGCTCTGTTTATTGCTCCCTGCACCCTTGGAACATTAGGCTTTCATCTCATATCTACATTTCCGTAACTCCCTGTTTTGTTTTTATGCTGAAAGCTTTTGAAGCATTAGGGTGAGAACTGCAGATTTTTGATCCATGAGTTGTTGCTGGACTCATTCTTGTTGCCAGATGAAGCAGGATATACAAAAAGTACAAAGACAACATAGAAAAATCACTACTACACTTGCACTAAACTATGGGATAACATGAAAAGGATTAAGGTTTTCAATGACATTTGAGATGCTTTGTAACAGATCAGTACCAGACAATTCTGATAATTGCTTTACAAACGTATTATCAATATGTTGCTGAAGACACAGGATCTTAGCCGTAATATTACCATGATGCAATAAATGCCTTTTTACATTTTCCAATGGGAAACAAATTTGATTCCATGGAATTCAAGTTATACAGAATGAAGAGGTATTCTAATCTCATTTTAACTGAAGTTGACATTGTAAATTAACAATGTGATCTCCCATCATAACAACAGCTTGTTCTAAATCATTTATCATAGTATTTAACTCTAAATCTGTTATTTTGTGAGTCTGTAAGTGTTTTGAATCCTTATACCACTGCTGTACAAAATGAACAGTTTGTACATCTTGGCTCAGTGCTACTCCAGCTGTAGCAGCTGTAGCTATGATGGCTATTATTCCTAAAATTATGGCTATCATGAGTTCAATCATTCTTTTTGTTCTCTATTTTGAACAAAAATAGAGAATATCTTGTTCTCTACTCCGGCAAATGTTGGAAGAGCATCATGGAAAGGGAATCTTGTCAAGAGCGTTGTAGTTGTACAGGAAGCCAGATCAGTCCTTGCCATGAGAAAATAAATGCTATCCCTAGAAAAATTAAGGATAATAGAATTGACATATTTATTTTTATTGACTTTATAGAGAAACAAATAGCAATTGTACAGCATTTTCAATAATTTTACTGAGAAACAAATAGCAATGAGACTGTTTCAAAACCGATTACTAGCACAGTTTCAAAAATTAAAACATTGCATATTAATGTTATTAATATCAAAAGAAGAAATAAATACAGAAAGTTTAACACAATTAAAAAGAAAGCAAGAACTTGAGGATTAGACAACCAAGAGATGCCAAGGAGAAGAACTAGGAAACATGACAGGAGCATCATGGAATGGTTATCTTAATGGTTATTTATTGTACAAGATGTAGACATGATATCCTGTTCACAAACCCTATTAGAACAAATCTCTCTATTCATTGAATTAAGAGAATGCAGCTGAATATCTATCCTAACTATTCTGAATATACAAATACAAAATGATTGTTCATTTGTTTCAACCCTTTTGTTTAGTTTTGTCAGAGAAGGATATTCCATTGTCATTTAAATATTGTAGATACTTGAATCAGCAAACTATTCCAATATACCCCAATGGTCCATAATAGTAGTGGGTTTTCCATAAGACTGGCAGTGTCAGAAGTTGTTGACTTGAGCCTTTTACAGCTCAGCATATTAATATGGCGTTACCTTTTATACTTCATTTTTATACTTTTGTGCTGGATGGCTGAGACAAAGACAAAGCATGGCCTATATAAAAAGAAATGTAATTTTGTATCTGAAAAGACAAGGTCAATCAAATCCCCTCAGGATTTACCCTGAACTCCTGTGCCACAGTTTAGATCCTTTGTCAGCGTCAGCCACGTGGATGAGTCACGGCCATTACTTGACCAATTTGCTCTCTGTGAAAGCCTGAGAGAATGTTTTCACTCCATGTGACTTTCCTTAGGCACACTCTACAACATTGATCACTTTCCTCTGTGGCCCTATAATCTCCTTGATCAGACGATTTGGGATATCACTGAGTTACAGGATGTTGCAGTATACGTTCTCTTATGTCCTGAGTCCTCACTGACCTTGATAGGGTAGGACCAAAATATTGGCTGTCCCTGCAGCCATTTCTTTTCTCTAATTTTTGGTCTGTAAACTTAGGTTGTGAACCCTCCAGAAGAGAAGCTTAATGATATTAGTACCCTATAACGTAGGCAATTGAGCTTAACCTCACTATCCATCTGAATATCAAACATCTTAGGCATAATATGGACCAGGTATTTTCTATCAAGTATTGATATGGTAAACTTTAAGTCCCTACAGAATATGAAGAAAAAAATAAAAAAATATTTTTAAAACTAGCAATAAACAGCTACATATTTTTACACTGATATTTAGAAATCTAACCATATACAGCATTGTAGCAGGACAGTCCTATGATATTTCTTTTCTTGTCTATTGTTTTCATTTATTACCATCCCTCTTTTTTAGAACAAACATTTACTTGAGAGACAGTAGTAACTGGTATGTCATGACAAGCAGTATGTATTCAGAAGACCAGAATGACAGGCATCCCTAGCATGAACCTACCATTGCACATTGCTATTCAGTGCAGTTGCATAGTTCACAGGTATCAGCATATATAGTTAGTCAGGGTGAGAATCCTACCAATTAACAGCTAGTTTCAAAAAACATGTTACAGATTCTCAAGATCATTCTCTCACCCATCTTGTGGCTATCAATGTATGGCTTTGCTCCTGTCATGTTTCCTAGTTCTTCTCCTTGGCATCTCTTGGTTGTCTAATCCTCAAGTTTTGCTTTCTTTTTAATTGTGTTAAACTTTCTGTATTTATTTCTTCTTTTGAGTTCTTATAGTAGGGAGATTATATGATATTTACACAGTGGGTCTGGTATATTTCACTTATCAGTATATCCTCAAGTGGCATCCACTTAAATATAAAGACTTCAAGTTTATCATTCTTTATAGCTGGGTAATACTTCATTGTATAAAAAATACCACATCCTCAATGTAGTTTTAATTTGCATTTCGTGGATGGCTAGCGAAGTGGAACATTTTTTCATATATTTATTTGCTTCTTTAATTTCATCCTCTGAGAACTGTATGTTCATCTCGGATGACCATTTCTGGACTGGGTCTTTAAATTTTGGGGCCCTAGTGTTTTTTAGTTCTTTATAAATTCTAGAGAGGAGACTTTTGACTGAGTACTTATTTGTCATGATGTTTTCCAAATATGTGGGTTGTCTTTTCACTTTGTTGGAAATTTCTTTTGACATGCAAAAACTTCTCAACAAAAGCAGGTCCCAGTTCTTAATTCTTTCAACTGTTTTGCATTGGATTTGATTTTTGTTCATGAACTCTTTGCCTATCCCTATGTCTTCAACAGTTCCTCCTACTTTCTCTTCTAGAAGATTTAGCATCTCTGCTTTAATGTTTAGAACTTTAATCCATTTTGACCTTAGCTTAGTGCATGCTGATAGATGTGGGTTGAGTTTTAGTTTTCAGCATGTAGAGAGAGTTTTTGCAGCATCATTTGTTAAAGAAGCTATCTTTCTTCCAGTGAGTATGTTTGGCTCCTTTGTCAAAGATCATGTGACTGAGTGTATTCCTAGGGGTTTCAGCATCTTGTAATCTATTCCATTGATCCCCAGGTCTATTTTGTTGCCAGTACCATGCTGATTTTATTACAGTAGGCTTGTAGTATAATTTCAAGTCAGGAATTGTAATGCCTCCTGCCTTGTCTTTAATGCCCAGGATTGCCTTTACTATTCTAGGTCTTATCTGGTTCCAAATACATTTTAGGAATGATTTCTCTAGGTCTGTGAGGTATGTTTGTGGTAGTTTGATAGGGATTGCATTAAATCTGCACAGAAATTTTGGGAGTATGGCCATCTTCCCAATGTTGATTCTTCCTATCCAGGAGCATGGAATATCTTTCCATTTTATGAAATCCTCTATGATTCCTTTTTTAAGAGTACTGTAATTGTCCTTCAAAATATCTTTGACTTCTTTAGTTACATTAATTCCAAGGTATTTCTTTTTCCTCGGTACTATTTATTGTAAAAGGCATTGTTTCTATACTTTCCATCTAAGTGTGTTTGTTCTCTGTGTAGAGGAATGTCATTGACTTTTGGGATTGACTTTGTATCCTGCTATGCTACTAGATTTATGTATTAATTTTGGTAGCTTCTTGGTGGAATTTTTTGGGTCTTACAAGTAAAGTATCATGTCATCTGCAAAAAATGATAATTTACCTTTTTCTTTACCTATTCTTATTCCATTTATTTCTTTCTCTTGTCTAATGGCTGTAGCTAATGATTCCACAACTATATTGAATAGGAGTGGTGGTAGAGGATATCCTGATCTTGTACCAGATCTAAGAGTAAAAGATTTCAGTTTTTCCTCCTTTAGAATTATGTTAGCCATTCTGTTTATTTTATTTTATTTTCCATAAATTTATTGAGAAACAAATAGTAATGAGACAGTTTCAAACCAAACTGGTAGGACAGTTTCAATAATTAACACATTGTATATATTTTTCCTAGTGGTTAATTGCTGTACAAGATGCAGACATGATATCCTACTTACACCATTAGAACAAATTCCTCTCTATTCATTAAGAGAATGTAATTGTATATTGATCTTAGCCATTTGAATACACAGGTACAAAATGGATATTCATTTGCATCCTCTTCTTGTTGTTAAGTTCTGTTATTTGAATATTATAGGTGTGTAAACTCAGCAAAA
>NW_004524657.1:7316282-7324519 GCF_000260255.1 Octodon degus
AGAGAAGTCGGCCGTAATTCTGATGGGTTTTCCTTTGAATGTGATATGCTTCTTTTCTCTAGCGGCTTTCAGTAGATTATTCTTGTGCTGAATTTTTGGAATCTTGACTATTATATGTCTCCGTGTGTTTTTCATTGGGTTGATGTTCCTTGGCGTTCTGTATGCTTCAGTTACCTGAATGTCAGATTGTTTCCTCATATTTGGGAAGTTTTCTGCTATTACTTCTGCCGATATATTTTGAATTTCATTTGTGTTGACTCCTTCTTTCTCATTGATACCTATTAGTCTCACATTGTTCATCTTTGCATCATCTAGCAGGTGATGGATTATTCTTTCCTGCATCCTCATTGTTTTTAAGAGATCCTTTCTTACCTTTTCACTAGCTACTCCTGCATCTTGAAGATCTGAAACTCTGTCTTCACATTCACTTAAACGGTTTTGCAAGCTTGTGATTGAGAGTTTTATTTCCTCTATATCTCTTTGACTTCATGCGATCTATTTCTTTCCTGTATTGCTCATTCAAGGAATCCGTCATTCTTCTAATCTCCTCTGTTTTTTTTTTCTCAATATCTTCTTTAGAAGCAGTTAGAAATTCTTTCACTGCAGTGTTTTTTTCATATTGGTTTTCCTGCCTATGTTTCTGTAGTTGCTTCTTTACTTCATCTGCTATGAGTTCTGAGAGTTCTTTTTTAATTTCAGAAAAGAATTGCACTCTGATTTCCTCTATATCTTTCTGCTGTTGCTTAGTTACTATCGACGCTATTAATTCCTGCATTTGAGCCTAGCTAGTGTCCTCCACATTTGTTCTGGGTGGGCACTGGGTTTCTTCCATATGTTTCTGCATTTGATTCTTTAGTGCAGATGTTATTAATTAGGGATTTCTTTTTTTTATTTCCAATCTGAGTTCCTCTATATCTTTCTGCAGCTCTTTCTTTATTTCAGAAGCAATTGATTCATTGCTTTCAGCTCAGTGATTTCCAATTTTTTCTGTGTTAGTGTCCTCTGCACTTGGTACAGGTGGGCTTGGGTTCTGAGGTTGCAATTTGTTCCTTCTCGTCATTTTGTGTAGCACTGTCTTCTGCCCTTTGTTGTAGATCTTTGCTGTAGTTATAACCTTCACATGTACTGGAGTTCAGGTGCAGCTCTGCAACGTTTGGACTTATGCAGTTGTGTCTGGCTTGGGTCTGGCTGCTGTTCTCATCTCCTTCCTGCAGTCCCCTTGAGGGTGAACCTGTTGTGCCCCTGTGGCAAGATGTTCTGCTCCTGTACTAACTGGGTGCATCTATCCTCTACACTCTATTCAGGGATTGCAGTTGCAGGGTTATACCCCAGGCGTGTATGCCAGGCCTGAGCTGTGCCTAGAGGGGGCAAGGTGAAGTAGGAGGAAGAGGAAGCTCTCCCACACACTCACCGTACCTGGGCTAGTACTGGTTCTGGTGGTTCCTGGAACGTGGCAAAATTCCTACTCGCAGGAGGGGTGGGGGTGGTGCTGCAGAGTGGTGGGGGGCTGCACATGGTGGGTGGGAGAGGGTCTGGCCCACGCTGCCCCTGGGCTGGGACTGGTCCCTCCGGTGCAGGGTAGCAGGAAGCTCTCCACACACTCACCGGACCTGGGCTAGGACTGGGTCTGGGGGTTTCTGGAACTCGGCAGAAATTCCTACTCGGCAGGTGGGATGGAGGAGGTACTGTGGGGTGGTGGGGGGTGGCCCAAGTTGGTTTTAGAGGGTCCAGCCCATGCTGTGCCTGGGCTGGGACTGGTCCCGCAGGCGCAGGGTAGCAGGAAGCTCTCCCACACACTCACTGAAGCTGGGCTAGGATTGGTTCTCTGCATATATTCTTAAGCATATCTTTTCCCCTTCATTTGTCCTTTTCTTCATCCCAGTTTTTCCTTCTCATGGAACAATTTCTTTCCTTTTCACAGTATGTATTGTAGCTTTCTAATTTTATTTACTCTTTCAGGTTTTCATACTAGTGAGATAATGCTATGTTTGCACATGTGGATTTGGTTTATTTCGCTTACCAATATAGTCTCTAGCTACACCCATTTATCTATAAAAGCCTTGAATTAATCTTTTTTAAGCTAAATAATACTCCAATATGTAAAAATAACATATCTTTCTTTATCCATTCCTCAGGTGATGGGCATTTGGGTTTTTTCCAAGATTTTGCTATGACAAATTCTACTGCTATAAATGTGGGCGCACATGTTATCACTGTAGTATGATGATTTCAGTTCTTTTGGAAAAATTCCTAGGAGAATAGCTGGATTGAGGTGGACCTCCATTCCTAGCTTTTTGAGGGATCTCCACATTGATTTCCATAATAGTTGTACCAGCCTGCACTCCTACCAAAAGTGGAGAAGGCCTCCTTTTTCCCCACAGCCTCTCCAGAATTTGCTATTGGCTGACTTCTTGATGATAGCCATTTTTTTCTGGCATAAGATGGTATCTCAGCATTGCTTTAATTTGCATCTCTCAAATGACCAGTGATGTTGAACATTTTTTCATATATGTATTTGCCATTTATATAACTTCATTTGTGAAGTATATGTTCATCTCAGATGCCCATTTTGGATTAGGTCTTTGAATTTTGGAGGCCTGATTTTTTAAATTCCTTATATGTTCTAGATAGAAGTGCTTTGTCTGGAGGACAGTTGACTATATTTTTTTCTCAATTTGTGGGTTTTCTTTTTACTCTGTTGGCGATTTATTTTGACATGCAGAAATTTTTCAAAAAGATGTGATCACAATTGTTGATTCTTTGAAGTATTTCCATCCAGTTTGTACTTTAAAGGAAGAGATTTGAAATCACTGTTAAACTACGTAGGAATGTTCCCATCAATGATGTTAGACCATTTTACTTCCATTCCAAGTGATGATTAGTGTGAAGTTGTTACTTAGAATTAGGATTCATGGTGCATACTAGTCGTATTCTTATGATCACCATGAGGATTTTCATAATGGTGAAGATTCCCTTATAACATTTAATGACAAGAACAAGTAGGTAGCATATGGTATATGTCCATCACTATTTTATCTGAAGTCAGTGCAAATTGGAGGAGGTTTTTATTTTTCTGTGTTTTCTAGTTGAAAGGTATTGGTAGATAGGAGATCTAAATATGTGCATGTGAGAATCTTCTGGATTTTCTGATAAACTGAGAATTGCCTCATATTTCTGGATATATTTGGCACTACCAGGAAAATTAGGAAGATTTACCAACAAAAAACTTATTGTTTCTGGAGAAAAATGAGCTGAAACTTGGTATAGCTCCTCTGATATTATTGGTGATGAGTGTTTCTGGGTTTCCCTTTGGATTCTTATTTGCTTATTTATTTGGTCAATTTATTTGGCTTATTTATTTATATTTTGTGGTCATGATAAATAAGAGAGTGTGAAATGTGTAGGTAAAGCTGCTTTATTCTTTGATAAGTGTCTGTGATATGACTGATTCTCAGATGGACATTGTGTTTTCAATAAGAAAAGACTCAGAACGTGAATGCAAAGTCATGGGAGACAAAGTGAAGAGCATTTTACTTTACCTGTCTTATTTACATTTTCCCAGCTGTGTCTCCTTGTTTTCAACTGATTTTCTCCACAAGCCTGTGAGTGCTACTCTGCTTGCAACTTTCCCTCCAATTCCTTATTTTCAGCATTCTGAAGATCTCTGATAGATCAGTTATTTTTTCTCTTTTCTTCTTTGAATGTTACACATGGTTTGGAAATAGAATGTATGTACCACTCTATGGGCTTTTATTTAGTTTTCTTAGATTAAGAGAATGTAATATTGTTTCATCAAGTCCTGAAAGACTTAGGTATGTTAGGAATGGTAAAAGAACAAACTGAAGTCATATTTTGATTTTGAGGTATACTGATCTGGTCATGAGACAATTCTTTTGGAAAAGTAAGTATTTGGAGTGGTATCTATTCTGATTGCAAATAGCTTTGTATCACATTTTGTGAAGACCAACACTGACTCTTTCAATTAGACTGGTTAAGCATTGAGTTTTATTTATTTTTATTTTTTTATATTTTAGGGAAGGGTCTACAGGATGTACAGGATCTCACTACTAGATCAGACTCATAGTGATCTGCCTATTTACAGCCTCCCAAGAGCTGAGATTACAGGTGTATGCCACCACGCCCAGTCCAGCATTGAATTTTATTTCCCATGCCTTATAAATCACTGATGACTATGAAGACAACAATATGAAATATATTAATTCTTGTAACTGTCCTACTAACCTGTTTTGAAACTGTTTCATCTATTTTTCTCATTAAATGAATAAAAAATTAAAACAAAATAAATTACTGATGATGCTGAATCATGGAGTATGGTTCCAGGTTTGGGGACAGTACATCATTAGTAATGAACTTGGCAATATTGTTCAACATCTCCCATCAGGAGTGAGAGGGAGAGATGGGGAATTAAGTAGAAGAAAGATTGGTCATGTGCAATGCAGTAACCTCAAAGAATATGAAAATTGTATGCAAAAATGTGAACTAAGATTAATTATATCAATATGAAAGAAAACAGAAGAAAGGGAATTAGAGGAGAAGTGGGGGTGAGAGGAGTTGAGGAAGGGGATTAAAAGAATAATCAGGTTGCATTATGTACATGTACTCACACCCCAATATGATTGCAAACTACATGCACTGTAAACATGTACTCCTAATAAGATCTTAAACAAGAATTTTTAGGAAAAATTAAAGGATGCTATTCTTCCTTCAGTTCAGCACAGCCTGACTTAGCTTTCATTATTTTAATTAATAAATAACATAAATATCCCCTCTTCCACTGTTCCCCAAATGCTGTATTTTCCATCGGTGTTTCAAGAAGTATTTGAACAATCTAATATTCTTCTTTTATTACAGTGGATATGCTTGAGAATCAATGAACTGAGGTAATTAAAAAACAATAATAAAGATAAGTGACTCTTACTATGGTGCTCCAAGGTTAGGTGGAGAAATCATGAACAGGTTAGCTTACATTAGTTGAGCATCTTACTCATAAAAAGGCCAGTGATGCTGGGGCTTGGAGAAGGTAGTTCTATGTTCTTCTTTTATAAAATTTTGTGGTTTCAGTGAGCTTCTTTAGAAATCTCTATTTTGGGGTTGCTGGCACATCTAATACCACCAATCATTATTAACAACTGGAGAAACTTTCCATAATGCCAGGCAATAGAGGTGCAGGCACATTTCTGGGATGACTAGTTATTCTTAGGAAACAAAAGCCCACAAAGCACCCAGAACCTGAGTATTTATTCTTTACATCTGAGTCAAGGAGAATAGGTGAAGGACAGTGGGTGTTTCTGGAAACAGTAATGGAGTCTACAGTGGGCTAACAAAAAGAACAAAACATTCTTGCAAGGACAACCATGACAAGGTAAGTGACAATGAGGAAACTCTAGTTTCCCTAGTACCTTATTCTCATTAGAGGTCTTATCTTGCCTGATGAGTAACACATTGGTCATTAGCCCTATGGCTTCCAGCTATAACCAGAAAGGAATGGGGCATTTCCATGTTCCAATCTGGCTCAAGGGCAGAACAAGAGCAAGTTTTTTTTTATTTTCCAGTACTGGGGATTGAACTCAGGACCTTGTGCTTGTCAGGCAAGTGCTTACTCTATTGAGCTATCTCTCTGGCCCTAGAGTAAGCTTTTGCAGTCCCCTAGACTCATTTTATAATTCGTGGCCTCAACAATTAACCACATCTGGAAAATCCATTGTTAGTGAAATTGTTTTATTTATTAGACAAGTGGATTAAACTTTTTTATTTAAAATTTTTTTAGTCTTTTATTATTTATTTACTTATTTATTTGGTACAGGGTCTCACTACATAGCTTGGATTTGTAGTGACCCTCCTGTTTTCAGCATCCCCAGCACTGGGATTACGTGCATGCATCACCACATCTGGTTTTGGGGCCAGGACAGCTTGCCTGGAGTTTCTGGGCTGGCAGGGCATGCAGTACTGGGGATTGAACCCAATTCCTTGAGCGTGCAAGGCAGGCGCTTAGACAGCTGGGCTATCTCTCCAGCCCTAGATAAGTGGAATTTTTACATAAGTGGTGGTGGACAAGATGGTGGTAGTAGATGCTGGTGAAATCCACTGAGCACCTTAACAATACAAAGGCAGTAGATAAATATTCCACATTGCACACCTCAGCTGAGCTGTATATACAGACTGTGAAAATGCTGGAATACATTCTCATAGAATCATTGGTAGTTTCACCATTTGGACCTACCATGTGATGAGACTATTTCTTGGTCTAAATAAGACCTACTATGGTAAGTGGGTAGTGCAGTTAATAGGAAATGTGAGGGTGTACTGTTTATTGCCAAAACAAACAAACAAAAAGAAGTAAATCAAGAATAGTTGAAAAGTGACTTCTCAATGAACAAGTAAGGCATACTGACATGACTCACTCTTTTTTAATTTTTATTTTTTTAATAAATAAAATTATATAAATTATAGGCATGTACCACCACACCCAGTCTTTGACATGACTCACTCTTAACTACAGTCATAAATTAATTTGCAAGTTGTTGTTCTGGAAGAGAAAGAGATCTTCACAAAGGTTCTATGAAAGAATATTGAACATGAAATCAGTTAATACAAGAGAGTGGGCACCAGTTTCATCAGTTGTTTACCCTGACATATAATAAACCAAAAGAAAGGTGATTAAATTGGACCTTGATTCCTTTTTTTCCCTCACTTTTGTTAAAGACTGAGAATCACAGAGGCAGAATGAGACCTGTGATTTGTGAGGCTTAGAGCAATATGCTTCTTCTACTAGATTTCTAAATTTCTATGAAATCATCTTGGTTGCCCGCTTGTGCTTGTCATCTAGATTTCCTTTTCACAGTGGGAGCTTAATGAGTGGGAGCCCTATCAGATTTGAATGTCAGCAAACTTTACTTCCAAACTTTACTCAGTGGGCAAGGTCTTGAATGTTGGGTGGAGTTGGAAGGCAGTGGCTTCCCGGAGAGAAATATGTGAGAGTGTGGGAGAGCAGCAATGCCTCTTTTAGGTGGATGGTGATGAAACAGCCTGCTCTTGAACACTAAGCAGCTCCTTCCAGAGTTATTAGGTGCTTAGTGGCACATCTTCAGCACTTGTGAGCATGGGTGAATTGAATGAAAATATACATGGGGTAAGTTTTAGTTCTGCACCATGTTTTTTTTTTATTGGTATTACTTGGGAACACAGGTGTGTGTGTGTGTGTGTGTGTGTGTGTGTGTGTGTGTTTCTATGGGCAAAACTGAATGCTAGAAGATTCTATTTCAGACTTTTTTTCTTTCTTTCTTTTGTGGTAATGAGGATCAAACCAAAGGGTCCTGTGGCTTTGAACTTCATTCTTTTTCCTTTTTATTTTGAGACAGGGTCATGCAAAGTTACCCAGGGGAACCTGATTTGCAGTCCTCCAGGCTGAGCCTCCAAATTAGCTGTAATTATAGGTCCACCTATTTTTTTTTTCAGGAATTTCAACATCAGTAAGAAACAAAGTCTCAAATTTATCTGCTTCTTTTTTTTTTTAAATCTTCATTGTTCCAATTCTAAGATGCTTGATCTCTCTTATCTCCTGCAAGATGAATAGTTAAATGTTCATGGAGATGAAATACCTAAAGCTGTGTGTATTATTTATTTTTGAGTTTTATAATGAAGAAAGAGCACAACTTTTTGATTTGTAGAGATGTAGACTGAATCCTGGCCACATTTGTATTTATAGCATTGTGAATGTAACTTTTTTTTTTTTTTTTTGCAAAACTGGGAATTGAACTCAAGCCCTTGCACTTGCCAGGGAAGCACTTATTCCACTGAGCCATCTCCCCGGCCCCTAACTTTTTAGACTTTAGTTTACTTATCTGTAAGGTGTAGTATCAACTTTACATGGTACTAAGGATTTGTGAGATAATGTTAGCAAAAGAGCCTACTGCAGTGCCTGTTGCTTGGTATGAGGATATTGCAGTCACGGCTTGTCATTTTTGATTCCTGCAGTCACGAGGGTCTTCCCACCCAGCTTATTGTGAATTGTAGCAGTCTGAGCCAAAGCTACAACTAACCTAATTCTAATGATTCTGTGGAAGAGTCAGAATGTATATTGAAATATGTGTCTTCGTTGTTGAATTTATTTCTGTTCTTTTTTTATTTTTTAATTTTATTTTTTTCAAAGTTTTATTGATAAACAGATAGCAATGAGACAGTTTCAAATCAAATCAGAAGTACAGTTTCAACAAATA
>NW_004524657.1:7334828-7336598 GCF_000260255.1 Octodon degus
CCTGCTTTCCTTTTACTTGTATTATACCTTTCTATTTGTATTTCTTCTTTTGAGTTAAAATTGACTATTATTATTATTAATTATTATAATTTTAAAATTTTATTTATTTATTTATTTGGTACAGGATCTTGCTACACAGCTCAGACTTGGAGTGATTGATCCTTAGTTCTCAGCCTCCCCAGTGCCAGGATTACAGGCGAGGGTGCATCACCATGCATAGTTTCAGGGCTGGCATGGGTTTGCCTGACTCAGCATGCAGTACCAGGGATTGAACTCAAGTCTTTGTGCTTGCCAGGCAGGTGCTTAGATTGCCGAGCTATATCCTCATTCCCTAAAATTGATTATCTAATCAGCATATGAACCTCTAAAATAAGTGAAAGTGCAAGTAATAAGACTTTGAGGAACATCCCAGAGTGAAGGAATCAGTGTCAGAAGGGAATAATAGATTGTAGTGGGCATACTTTCTTGCATCATCCTGCATGCCAGGCAAAGCTGTGGAGAATGTTGCTAAAATTCTGCCTTGTTCGTTTTGCAGGCATTATTGTATCACTGACTCTCAGTGGAGGACACCATCTGCCTCTATATGAGGAAAACCACTGGAACAAACTGAAGGACTGGCATCATGTCACCGTATATCTTTTTATTGGGATGATAGGTGTGGCCCATATCTTATGTTTTACCATCAGCTCAGTTCCAGTCTCCTTAATCAAGTTAATGGTGTCAACTGCATTTTTTGTGGAGAGTAAGTATGACTTTTTTTGTATCTCTCTGTACCACTTAGTCAATTATAGCCATTTATAATACGATCTCCTTAATAATTTTAATAGGGCCTGACATAGTGATGTATTTTTCTGTAGTAGGCAAGAGAGCAAAGATCTTGCTGCCTCACTGGCATTTATTAGAACTGGGCAAATATAAGCAAAATGTTCTTTATTCATATTCCACGCCCTTCTTAAAGAATCACTTCCAGTGTTCTCATTTTTTATGTTTTTTTTTTTTTTTTGAGTGGGGGGGAAGATGGTAATTCTTTCACAGTTAAAAAGAAATCCTCTAGTTAGAGTGACGGAGTACCAATATCCTGAAACTGGGCACCACTCACAATATGTCAGTTTCTGCCATCTTGTTAATCAGCAGATGAGGAGACCCACAGAAGGAGGGAAAGTGAAGGAAGAGAGAAAAGGAATTAAAGGAGAACTGAGATTTGTTTTACATGTACCAACTCTTCAAATCAATGCAATCATTAAATGCTGCAAACATAATAAAAAAGAAAGTAAAATAACAACAAATGTGGATAAATGTGAACCCTTCTATAATGCTGTATGAGTGTATGCTAGTACAACAATTATGTAAATTAGTATAGATAGTCCTCAAAAAATAAAAACAAAAATTCCATTTACCCATCAATATCTATTCTTTGTATTGTCTCATAAAATTAAAAAAAATTATTTTAAGGTGAAAAACACCAAAATTTCAAAACAAGCTAAAAGGAGGGTAACAATGGTTAATATACTGTGTATTTAATCTTTAAATTAGTGACTCAGAGTAAAAGATATTAGCATTTAATTGCTCAAACAATATTACCAAAAATGTTTCTTTTTTTTTCTTGACATCAGTTATTTTTATTTTAAAGAAAGAAAAAAAATAAAAACAGTGGTACAAAATCTCAAAACAAGATTTTAGGAGAGTAACAATGATTAGTACATTGTGTATTGTTATTGCCAAAGTAGTTTCTCATATTACAATATATAGCCAAGAAATAATAAGCAAATA
>NW_004524657.1:7338258-7348539 GCF_000260255.1 Octodon degus
CTATGAAGTTCGCATTCCTCCAGGTGGGTGTTGTTTGGATCTGGCTGCTGTGCTCCACTTCTTTCTGCTGCAGGTGTTGGAGTTGAACCCTTTGTGTCTCTCTGGCAAGATGTTCTGCTCCTGAATCAGCTGGGTGTGTCTTGCCTCTAGCCTCTTTGCGGTGAGTTCTGCTGAAGGGTTCTGTGCTGGGCCTGCATGCAGCCTGGGTCAAATGAGGATCCCCGGAGCCCTGGTCCTCTCATTCACTCGCCTGGCCTGCACTCTGGGTCTGTTCAGGATCCTGTGGCCTCGATCTTCTCACTCACTCATGGGCCTGCACTCTGGGTCTGTTCAGCATCCCACAGGCCCCAGGTCATCTCACTCCCGAAAATGTTTCTTTTCAATGAATTAGGAAAAATTAGTAGTATTACTACCTTAATTATCATTTTTCTTTTTGCTTTTCTCTTCCTTCTTTTTTCCATTTGACCATCCCATTTTCTCTTTCTTTTTGAAGTTTCTTCTCATTTTATAATATCTTTTGTACATTTTGGTCTCATTTACTCTTTCAGCTTCTCACTCTAGGGAAACAATATGATGTTTAGACATGTGCATCTGGTTTATTTCACTTATGAGTGTGGTTTCCAGTTGTATCCATTTACCTGTAAAAGTCTTCAATTTATCCTTCTCTATGGCTGAGTAGTAATTTATTGTATGAAAAGAACTTATCTTTTCTATTCATTCTTCAGTTGATGGGCATTTGCATTGTTCCCAAGGTCTGGCTATTATAAATTGTGCGTCTATAAACATGGGTGCACATATATTGCTGTGATGTGTTTTTAATTCTTCTGGGAAGACCCCCAGTAGGGGAATAGCTGGGCTCAATAGGATCTCCATTTAGAGTTTTTAGAGGAATCTTCACCGATTTCCATAGTGATTGCACCAGTCTGCACCCCCAACAGTGGAGAAGGATTTGCTTTTCTCCACAGCCTCTTCAGCATTTGTTATTGGCTGACTTCTTGATGTTAGCCATTCTTTCTGGGGTGAGATAGAATCTCAGTGTTGTTTTAATTTGTATTTCTCAAATGATCAATGATTTGAACTTTTTTTCATATATTTACTTGTTATTTGTATTTCTTCCACTGAGAAGTCTATACTTGTTTCAAATACCCATTTTTGGGGTTGGGTCTTTGGATTTTTGGGACTTGATTTTTTTTTCAGAACCAGGGGTTGAACTCAGGCCCTTGTGCTTGCCAGGCAAGTGCTTATTCTACTGAGCCATCTCCACAGCCCCCCTGGCTTGATTATTTTAATTCATTGTATGTTCTAGATAGAAGGCCTTTGTCTGAGGTAAAGTAGACCATACTTTTTCCCAGTTTGTTGGTATTTCTTTTACTCTGTTGGAGATTTTCTCTAAAGTTCAGAAACATTTCCAAAAGATGAGATCCCAGTTGTTGATTCTTTGAAGTATTTCCCATGCATTTTTTTCTCATGAACTCCCTATCTACTCCTATATCTTTAAGAGTTCTACCTACATTTTCCTCCAGAAGATTTAGTGTTTCTGTTTTAATATTTAAATCTTTATTTATTTTGACAGTAACTTTGTGCATGGTGATAGCCATGGGTCTAGTTTTATCCTTCGACTTGTGGAAAAGCAGTATTTACAGTAACATTTATTAAAGAGTCTGTCTTTCTTCCAGTAAGCCTGTTTGGCCCCATTTTCAAATATAAGGTGGCTGAGGAGACCCACAGAAGGAGGGAAAGTGAAGGAAGAGGGAAAAGGAATTAAAGGAGAACTGAGATTTGTTTTACATGTACCAACTCCTCAAATCAATGCAATCATTAAATGCTGCAAACATAATAAAAAAGAAAGTAAAATAACAACAAATGTGGATAAATGTGAACCCTTCTATAATGCTGTATGAGTGTATGCTAGTACAACAATTATGTAAATTAGTATAGATAGTCCTCAAAAAATAAAAACAAAATTTCCATTTTAGTGTGTTTGTAGTTGTGTCTGCATCTTCTAATCTGTTCCACTGACCCTCAGGTATGTCTCTATGCAGTACAATGCTGATTATATCACAGTAGCTTTATAGTACAATTTCAAGTCAGGGATTGTGATACCTCATGCCTTTACTTTGTTTCCTAGGATTGGTTTTAATATTCTGGGTCTTTTCTGGTTCCAAATGAATTTGAGGAAAGTTTTTTCTAGCTCTGTGAGGTATGCTAGTGGTATTTTAATTGGTATTGCATTGAATCTTTATAGCAATTTTGGGAGTATGGCCATTTTCACCATGTTGTTTTTTCCTATCCAGGAGCATGGAATATTTTTCCATTTTCTCAAATTCTCTTCAATCTCTTTTCCCAGGGTACCATAATTTTCACTGCATAAATCTTTTACATCCTTTGTGAAAGTGAGTTCTAAGTATTTTATTTTGGGGGATGTTATTGTGAAAGAAGTGGTTACTGAAATTTCTCTCTTAGTGTTTAATTCTTTGTGTACAAAAACGCTACTGATTTTTGGGTATTGACTTTGTATCCTGCTACATTGGAGAATTTGGTGATTAAATCTGAAAGACTCTTGGTGGAGTTTTTTGGGTTCTCTATGTAGTGTGTCATGTCATCTGAAGATATTTTTTGTATATTTATTTGCTATTTGTATTTCTTTTTTTAACTTGAAAAAAAAGTATATATTTAGAATTAGCCAGCTGGACTCCGTTCAGATAATCCCATTTTTGTTGGCAACATCCAATGCATCATAATTGGGAGCCAGTCAAACACATGCCTTCTTCTCTCCATCAGGCCTGATTAGGGCATTGACCTTGGCAAAATCAATGTCAGAGAGCTTCATTACAGCTTGTTTGATTTTGTGCTTATTGGCTTTGACGTACACAATGAACATGAGTGTGTTGTTGTCCTCTATCTTTTCCATGGCTGACTCTGTGGTCAGGGGGAACCTGATGATGGCATAGTGGTCAAGCTTGTTTCTCCTGGGAGTGCTCTTCTGAGGGTATTTGGGCTGCCTCTGGAGCTGCAATGTCTGGCGATGGCAGAAGGTGGGTGATGTTTGTATCTTCTTTTTTTTTTGTGGCTGTGGATGCCTTTCAGCATGGCCTTCTTGGGCCTCAAAGCTTTTGTTTTTGCTTCAGCTTTGGGATGGGCAGGGGCTTTCTTCTTCACCATCAGCACCATCTTCAGTATTTGTATTTCTTTATCTGAGAAGTGTGTATTCATTTCAGATGCCCATTTTGAATTGGTTCTTTAAATTTGGGAGGTCTAATTTTCTCAGTTGCTCTTCTCTTGTTCCCGGGACAAATACCCAACACTCAAAATGAGGGAAGGAAAGGTTTATTTAGCTCATAGTTACTGGAGGTTTTGGTCCATACTCAGCTGGCTCCAAGGCAGATTGGCACATTGTAGAGAGCAACAGTTCATGGCAGCAGCAAAGAACAAAGAGCAAATGGAGGAATAGTGGCAACAATAGTAACAGAGAGCAAGTTTGTCTCTCTGTCTCTCTTATGTTACTCCAGGCTATCTTCCCTAGGCTTGGTATAGCACTCACACCCATAATGTCAGCTGTACTCAGACCCATAATCCCAGCAGTACTCAGACCCATAATCCCAGCAGTACTGAGACCCTTAATCCCATAATCCCAGTGGATCATGAGCTAATCACAAACTCTACAAGTCTGCCCCATAATTGCATGAGACTTTGGGTGGACAACTAGACACAAACCATAACACTGATTTCTTTTTGAGTTCTTTATATGTTGTCTTTAAATTATAATTTTATTTTATTTTAAAGAGAAAAAAAGCAAAAACAAAAGTCAGAAACAAGGACAAAAATAGGGTAACGTACAACAATACATATGTTACAGATTTTCAAAACAAGAATAGCTGATTAACAATGGTTGATATATTATCTATTTTTATCATCAAATCTGTTTCTCAGAATAACAGATTGGACATGTCATTGAATATTACTGCTTGCTTTCAAGAAATGTTAAATTTTTGTTCTTGTCTCTCTCTTTTCTTTTATTACCTTTTTAAAAATTTATTTTGAAGTGAGTAATTGATATGACATTAGGAAAAATATACATTTAGAAGACTAAGATGACAGGTATTCAAGCATGGTTTTTGTATTATTCATTGCTGTCCTCAGTGTAGTTTCTTAGTTTACACAGATCAGCATACAGAGTTAGTCAAGGTGAAAATTCTACATATTAACTGGTATTTTCAAGATCTTTTTATGTTCTTTATCATAATCTTTTGTTTGTGGAACAGCTGTTAAACATATTTCCCACTCCGTGGGCCACCTTTTCACTCTGTTGGTGATTCCTCTTGTGCAAAAGCTTGTTAATAGGATGAGATCCCAGTTGTTGCTTCTTTGTGTTAGTTTCTGTGAAATTGGGCTTTTATTCATAAAGTCCTTGCCTATACCAATGTCTTCAAGAGTTTATCTATTTTATCTTTCAATAGATTTAATGTTTCTGTTTTAATATTTAGATATTGCATTCATTTTAAATTTCAATATTTAGATCTTTAGTGCATGGTGAAATACATGAGTCCAATTTTAATCTTCAGCATGTGCAAAGCCAGTTTTTCCAGCACCATTTATTAAAGAAGCTATCTTTCTTCCAATGAATGTTTTTGGCACCTTTGTTAAAGATAAGTTGGCTGTTTATGTCTGGTGTCCCATAAAATATAAAGCCATTGTATTACCAATGATACATACCAAGTTCTATAGTAGGAGAGTTTATAATAGCTGAATTTTTAATTAATTTTATTGAGAAACAAACAGCAATGAGACAGTTTCAAAACTGATTAACAGGACAGTTTCAATAATTAATACATTGCATAGTGTTGTCTTCATAGTGGTTATTCATAGTTCAAAATGCAAACCTGATGTCTAGTCCAAACACTGTTAGCACAAATCTTTCTTCTTATTGAATTAAGAGAAAGTAGCTGCATATCTATCCTAACTATTTTGTATATACAGATACAATATCGTCCTTCATTTGTATCCCCTTTTTTTTGTTTAGTTTTGTCTGAGATGGGTATTCCGTTGCCATTTAAATATAGTAGGTGCGTGAGTTCAGCAAAATAATACAATATAGTCCAGGAGTCAAGATGGTTAAGGCAATGATCCTGAGACTCTTCAGTAGGTTTTTGAAACAAGCAGTTAATTGGTAGGATTCTCACTCTGACTAACTATATAGGCTGATACCTGTGAACTAAGCAACTGAAATGAACAACAATGTGTAATACTAGGATCATGCTTGGAATACCTGTCATTTTGGTCTTCTAAATACATACTACTTGTCATGTCATATCAACTACTTCTATACTGTCTCTCAAGTAAATGTTTGTTTTAAAAACAGGGTAATACATGAAAACAAGAGACAAGGAAAAATGTCATAGGACTGTTATAATAGCTAAATATTGGATGTTGCCTATACATTTATGAACAGATGAATGAATTAAAATGTGGTAAAGGTTTATATAATAAAGTACTACACAGCCATTCAAAGTATAAATTTGAGCAATTGTGTGTAGGAATAAGATTGCACATTGGGGCCATTATGGTGAGTGAATTAAGTAAAACTCAAGAGGGTATATATCACATGGTTTCTCTTATATCAAAAATCCAAAGTACAAATAAAATGAAAAAAAGAAGACAGATGAGAGAAAACAGAAAAATAGAATTCGTGGAAATGAGGAGACCTGGGGATTCTGGGAGAGGTAAGGGGATGCGAGGGTAAGATAAAATAAATATGATAAAAGTGTGCTATGTGTATTTTCAAATTTCCAACATGAATGTAATTATTGCGTATCACAAACATATTCCAATATAAGCCTGTGAAATGCAGAAAGGCAGTCAGTAAACTTTTGTTTCATTGAATTCAATGATCTTTTTTTTTTATTAGCATTCATCTTCCACAATCATACTCATAGCCGGGTATTGTTGGACATTTTCATGCACCAGCTGGTGGGCTTAATCTCCTTTTTGAATGGCTTGGTCGCCTTCATTGATTTCCTCATACAAGACAATGTACTTCTGGAGCTTCTGCGTTCAAGCTTCACCTTGCTGCAGGGGAGCTGGTTTTTTCAGGTGAGTTGAGGCCTCCCTAGAAATTTAGTTGATGCCTTGGTGTTTCTGGAATTGAGACTTTTTTCTGATGTGCTGTTGGTAGTTTGAATTGCTTCTGGAAAGTGATGTTCCTTAGGATGGTCCTGTTGGGGGCATTATTAGAGCATATGTGAGAAGTCAGGTGTACGTGTCTTCATCACACATCAGAATATGCATTTATGCAGGATCTTTGAACTACTGCTTTTCTTTCTTTCTTTCTTTCTTTCTTTCTTTCTTTCTTTCTTTCTTTCTTTCTCTTTCTTTCTTTCTTTCTTTCTTTCTTTCTTTCTTTCTTTCTTTCTTTCTTTCTTTCTTTCTTTTTCTTTCTTTCTTTTTTTGTGGTACTGGGGATTGAACTAAAGACCTTGTGCTTGCCAGGCAAGTGCTTATTCTACTAAGCTATCTCTCCAGCCCTGAACTAGTGCTTTCAATCATGAGCAAGTCCACTGTGTAATATCTCTAGCCTTAGTTGTACATTGTCCAGTTTCTTAAAATGTTTTATTCTTACTTATATTTAAGTTAATTGCACTGTAGTCCGTAATGCATTTTTTTGGAACAAATTTCCTCATTTTTATTTTTTGTGCTACTATGGATTGAGTTAAGGTCCTCATATATGCTATTTAAAAATTTACTCCTGAATTACATTGTAGCTTTTTTAAAAAAAAGTTTTATTTTGAGATATAATCTTTCTGTGTGTCCTAGATATTCTCTAAGATTTGACCCCTGCCTCAATCTCCTGTTTATTTAGTGTTATAGGTGTGCTCCACTGGGCCCAATTTCTTTTCAATGTGTTGAGATTTCCTTTGGAACATGGCCTAAAAGTGCTTATGAATATCTCACATATTTCAAAACAAATTGTATTTATCTTTGTTGGATTGAGGAATATACATTGTGTTGTCAGAATTTCACTACTATAATGAACACTAGATGTCATCAACATATAGAGAGAAGAAGTTTATTTTGGGAGATGACTTCAAACATTTTAGTACAAGTAGAGTTTGCACATACTGCTCTTAAGTTTGTGATAAGGCAGCACATCATGGTGAGTGTACATGTTTGAGTAAAACAACTTATATCATGATTTTGAAAGAGAGGGATCAGGTTCTCACAACCCCCTTGAATAAATTCCTTTAGTTACCTAAATACCCACCAGATCCCATGACCTATATGTTCTACCACTTCCCAAAGTGCCACCATAGGGATAGAGAATTTGCCATATAGATCTTGACATTTTTAAAAAATTAGTATATGTTGATATTATTAATCTGAGTTTGTGTATATAGTATATAATGTTTATCTTCATGGAGGTTATTAGGTTCCTGTACATGATGTTTAGGAGATATCTCACATCAAAACTCTAGCATACACATATTTACTAGATTAAGTTTGTAAAAAAGCTTAGGATTCAAATAAAGTGAGTATGTAAGAATAAAGCCAGCCCAAAAAGAGTTGAAAAGAGGAATCAATTGCAAAGACAAAAGAAGAAATAATAAAGGTAATTAATGTAAAATTAATAATTATTAATTATGCTGAGAATACGAAAGGCAAAACTGTGCTGTATGTCCAATGAGAACAGGTTGGTTTAATACTGCTCATTTTTGGAGAGAAATGTTTTCATACTTCTTCAAATGTTTTTCTAAGGAGAGTTTTGAGGTAATAATCTTTAGGCATACCTACCAATACTTTTATAATAGCTTTTTATATTTTATCTGATAGCCAACCTAAATAATGTCTGGATCCTTAAAGAAATGTGAATAATTAGTATCGATACACACAAATATAAGAAATGAAAGTTTATCCATAATAACTCTCCAACTTTTAGATTTCTCTAAAACAAAATTGCATAGAATCTTAAAGGAAGTCATCTTATGCCCTATATTTTTTTAGTTACTTATTTAGTTTTTGTTTGGATAAGATTTAGATAATATAGAATCAACCATTTAAGTGTACAATTCAGTATAACCATAGTAAAGTGTACTCATCACATGTAGTCAGTTTCAAAACACTTTTATTTCTCCAAGAGAAATTCTGTACCCTTTAAGCAATCACTCTCCCTTACCCTCTCCTCATAGGATTTGCTAACCACTTACCTGTTTTTGGTATCTATGGATAGTTACTTATTCTGGATATCCTATATAAGAGAGACCTACACAATCCATATAAAAGAGAGTTATACAAAATCTTTTTGATTTTATTCTACTAGTGTAAGGCTTCAGATTTCTTCCACATTTAAGTATGCATTAATAATTTTTTATTTGATTAATATTTCATTGTAAGATTATACCACATTTTTCCCCTGTATTTTGGGTAAGGGTCTACAGGGTGCTCAGATCGAACTCGTAGTGATTCTCCTGTTTACAGACTCTCAAGTGCTGGGATTACAGGTATGCACCACCACACCCAGTCTAGCTGGCTGTCTCAGTGCAACCCGGGGCAGGGCCAGCACAGCAGGCCCAGGGATCGACCACATTTTTCTTAATTATCATTAGCTGATGGTTGTTGAGGTTGTTTTTATCTTTTGGCTATTAGGAATAGTGCTGCTAGGAAAATTTGTGTATACATATTTGTTTGAATATTTTGTGTATACAGCTAGAGATGGAATTTTCAATTCATATGGTAACACTGTATTTAACTGAGAGATTGCCAACTTTACTCTATTGAGGCAGTGTCATTTCCTTCAGCATTGTAAAGTATTCCAATTTCTTCATGTCCTCATTGTTACATGCTATTATTTATTATTATTTCTGTTCTTGTTGCTACAAAGTGGTATCTCGCTGTGCTTTTGAATTTCCCAGTGACTAATGATGCTGGTCTCTTTCCATGTGGTTACTGGCCATCTTTATACTTTCTTCTGGGAGGAATTCCTTCATGTTTTTTTTTCCATAATTGATTTTTTTCTGGTTGAGTTTTAGGAATTCTTTATATGTCAAAGGAATGATTTGAAAATAAAAATTTCCTCTTTGTGAGATGTCTTTTTCTTGATGGTGTCCTTTGAAGCATAAAAATTTTAAGTTTTTTTTTTTTTTTTTTTGCGGAGCCAGGGATTGAACTCAGATCCTTGTGTTTGCCAGTCAAGCGCTTATCCTACTGAACCATCTCCCTGGCCCCAAAAATTTTAAGTTTTGATAAAATCCAAATTATCTATGTTTTGGCTGATTTTTTGAGTTTTTTGTATCACAGGTAAGAAACCATCAGAAAATCCTAGGTCATAAGTTTTCTCTTTATGCTTTCTTATGAATTTTATAGTTTTCAATCTTTTATTTAGATTTTTGACCCATCTTATGTTAGTTGTGCATACAGTGTTAGAAAAGACTTTGTCTTCATCACTTTCTTTGTTGCTGGGACACAATACTGACTACCCATGAGTTAAAGGAAAGAGATGCATTTGGCTTGTGTTTTCAAACCATGGGTTGCTGACTCCAAGGCACAAACTGTGTGGTGTAGAAATTGCATGATTGGTCTGAGCAAAGCTACACACAACATGGTGTAAGGGCGAGGAGAAATACTGAAATGACACCCAGGAGTTGGAGGCAGATTTATTTACAGTGATGGGCATTGATAGGGATCATTCCCAAAATATCACGCCCTGATCTCTGGTGGTCTAGGGCTTATATGGGATAAACAAGCAGGAAGTACAGGGGCAGAACGGCCTGTCAAATGGAGATTGATTCTTGAAATATGCACTATAGTGACCAACTGTGCACCATGGTGACCAGCTATTTCTAAGAAACAGAAACTGTAACCAGAACAATTACCTGGGCAACTAACAAATTGAAGCATACTAGCTGGGGGTGGGTGTGTCATCTTCTGCTACGGTGGGAGTCAGGAAGCAGGAAGAATAGGGAGAAGCTGGAGAGAGAGATGTACTATTCGAGATCATACCTTCAGTAACCCACCTTCAACCAAGATCCACCTTCTAACAGTATACTTAGCTCTGAATTCAGAGGTCTGATCTCCATGGATGAGCATTGCACCAAGCAATCCAATTGTCTGAAGATACTACCTGTGAACACATAGGCCTTTGAGGACTTTCTAGACTTAAAACATAACAGGGTCCAAAACAAATGTTTTCCATCTGAGTATCCTAATGACCCAGCATCTCTTGCTGAGCACGCTGTTCTCTCCTCTGTTCAGTAGGTTTGAGGCCTTGCCAAATTAGATTATATATACAAA
>NW_004524657.1:7348884-7354078 GCF_000260255.1 Octodon degus
AGGTACTGAACAGAGGAGAGAACAGCGTGCTCAGCAAGTGATGCTGGATCAACAGGATACTCAGATAGAAAACACTTATTTTGGACCCTATTATGTTTTTTAAAATTAATTAATTAATTTATTTATTTATTTTTGGTGGAACCGGGGATTGAACTCAGGCCCTTGAGCTTGCCAGGGAAGCACTTATTCTACTGAGCCTTCTCCCCAGCCCCGAAAGGTACATATCTTTTGTCCAGTCAGTGGGTGTTGACATTCTTTTTTTTTTTTTTTCAGAAGTGGAGATTGAACTCAGGCCCTTGCGCTTGTCAGGGAAGCGCTTATTCCATTGAGCCATCTCCCTGTCCCCTCTATTACGTTTTAAGTCTGGAATGTCCTCAAAGAAAAATGTCATAGGACTGTGCTGCTATGATGCTATATATGGTTAGATTTCTAAATTTCTGTGTAAAATTATGTAATTGTTTATTCCTATTATTAAAGTATTTTTTATTTATGTTTTCTTTTTTTCTTCACATTCTGTAGGGATTTACAGTTTAACATATCAGTACTCTATGGAAAATAACTGTTCCATGCCATGTCTAAGATGTTTGATATTCAGACAGATAGTGAGGTTAAGTTTATCTGCCTGTTACACGGTAATAATATCATTAAGCTAGAGAAAAAGAAGGGCTAAAAGAACAGCCAACATTTTGGCCCTAGCCTTTCAAGGTCAGTGAGGACTCAGGACATAAGAGAACCTGTATTATAACATCATATAATTCAGTTTTGTCTCAAATTTTCTGATCAAGGAGATTATGGGGCTACAGAGGAAAGTGATCGATGTTGTAGAGTGTGCCTAAGGAGAGTCACATGGAGAGAAAATATTCTAAGGCTTTTACAGAGGGCAAATTGGTCAAGCAATGGCCATGACTCATCCTCATGACTGACACTGACAAAGGATCTGCAAACTGTGGTACAGGGTTTCAGGGTAAATCCTCAGGGGATTTGACTGCCCTTGTCAGGTACAAAAATTACATTTGTTGTTAGATAGGTCTTGCTTTATCGTGGCCTTAACCATCTGGCAGAAAAGTATAATAATGAGGTATGAAAAGTAAAGCCACATTAATATGTTGAGCTGTAAAGGGCTTAAGTCAAGAACTTCTGACATTGCCAGTCCTATGGATAACTTACTACTAATATGGACTACTGAACTATATTGATTATTTTGCTGAATGCACACACCTACAATATTTAAATGGCAATAGAATACCCATCTCTGACAAAACTAAACAAAAAAGGGGATACAAATAAAGAACCATTTTGTATCTGCATGTACAAAATGGGATAGATATGCAGCTACTTTCTCTTAATTCAATGACAAAAGATTTGTACTAATAGTGTTTGGACAGGATATTGTATCTGCATCTTGTACTATTATGAATAACCACTACAAAAACAACAATATGCAATGTATTAATTATTGAAACTGTCCTATTAATCTGTTTTGAAACTCTCATTGCTTTTTATTTTTCAATAAAATTAATAAAAAAGAAAGTAGTAATAAATAGCTAACAAATTAGATAACATATAGATATTTATTTCTGGATTTCAAACTCTGTGTAGTGGATCTATATGTCTAGATTATGCTGATATCCAATTTTAATCAAAAACTGAGTCTGAAAAACATATTTCTTTTTTTAAGAAGGTATTTTGTTAATTCTGGATTCATTGCAATTGCACATGAATTTTATGATTAGCTTTATTTTGGTATTGAAGATTGTAGCCTTGCAGTGAGCTACATCACTAGCTTCTTTTCTACTGTAAACATTTTAAATGTTCAAGTTTTATCTTGCTATGTCTTTAAATTACCATGGTTGGGCTCCATTTTGCAATCTTCTTGCCTCAGCCTCCCAGAGTGCTAGGATTATAGGCATGTACTGTCACAGGCTTTTTTTTTTTTCCCAAAACAACCATTGGGATTTTGAAAGAAGTCACAATAAATGTATAGATTGCTTTGGGTGTGCTGTATGATTCATGTAGTGATAGATTTCATGTCTTTATCTCTTTTTTTCATTTCTTTCAACAATGTTGTGAAGCTTTTATTGTACCGTCTTGAACCTGCTTTTTGGTGCTTGAGATTGATTCCAAAGAATTGCTTTTGCTAACCAAGTGCTGTACCACTGAATTACTGCTCCAGCCTTCATCTTTATTGATTAATTTCATTATCTATTTCATTATTTTCTTCATCTAATGTTATTATAAGCAAAATTATTTTCTCTGTTTTATTTTTGGGTTGTTAATTGTTTGTGTATAAAAATAAAAGTTTTTGTATGTTCATTTTGTATTTATAAAATGTTCATCTCATTCATTAGGATTAATAGTTTTTTGGGTAGATTGCTCAGGAATTTCTTCATAAAAGGTCATTTATTTATAAATATAGATTGTTTTATCTCTTCCTGGTCAGTGTGAACATCCTTTGTTCATTTTTCTTGCCTAATTGCTCTAGCTAGATTTTCCAGTACAATGTGGAATAGAAGTAGGTAAAGATTTTGTGTTTTATCTGATCTTAGGAAGAAAGCTTTTAGCTTTTCCCACTGAATATGTTTTTGGTTTTTTAAAATTAAAACACTTTTTGGACACAAGCTTTCTTATGTTATGAAGGCTAGTTTTGTGCTCCCCAGGATCATATGATCCTTCTATCTCAGTCTACAGAGGAGCTCAGACAACATGTGTTTACCACCATCCCTGTCCTGAATATAATGTTGCCAGTGGGAGTCCATTTTGTATCCTATTTCTTTTTTGTTTTTTAGAATTGTAAACTAAATCTTTCATTTTAAGATAAAAAAACAAAATAACTTGCCAGGCAGACTAAAAATCTTAGTAGAAGCTTGCTTGTTACCAGTCCATTCCTATACAAAGAGGATTGGATAAAGAGAGGAGAGGAGTGGCCAACAGTAAGGAAAACTTCACAATGAAGGCTGGCATCAACTGACATCCTCTACAGATATATTTCATTATTTTTACTTAGCACACGACATCATGGATGGCTTAGTTCCAGGGAAATCTCCACTTCACCAATCAGCTTTGTCTTGACATGCTCCACAAGGCAGTCAAAACAAGCACCGTATTTGTCTACAATAAATTTTAAGTAACACCTGTGCAACAACTGCCCTTGCTTTCTGTGCTGTTGGGAAAAGAAAAAGAGAAAACAAAAAAAGCAATAAAACCCAGCTGCACCCTTTGTAAGCCCGCAGTGTGATCCCGCAGCAGCATCAAAGGAGCCCCTGTGGGCCACACCCAGCCTACCAGTCAGTGAGGAAGAGGCAGTAAAACTGGTTGGGTCATCTGTATGACAGTGGAAAGGAGACCAAACACAGTTCTGGCCACAAGTGTATCTGGCACATTTTTAGGTGCAGTTAAAAGTTTCATGGTGCGCACAGGGGGCCAGCAGAGGAGTTTTTGGAGGGAGGTTACAAATGTTTGGTGGCAGAACAGACAATCTTAAAATACATTTCTAAAAGAGTAAGACTAGAGGTGTTAAAGAGGAAACACTGCCTCCTTTTTCATAGTGCATTGGTTAAATGTAGGATACGTAATTTCAATAATGATAATTATGAGATTATAATTTTTAAAATTGTAGTTTGAATTTTCTGGAGAATTCCTTATTAAAGTAGTAGTATTCTATTATTTATGTATTTTAATGAGAAAAAGATAAAATAGCAATGAAACAGTTTTAAAACAGGTTAGTAGGACAGTTACAATAACTAATATATTGTATATTGTTGTCTTCATATTAGTTATTTAAAGCAGAAGACATTACTACAGGTGAAGCACTAACAAGAAAGAAACCTTAATAAAATGACCAGTAAGGCACTGAATCATTTCTTCTGTTAGTGAAACTTATAGGCAAAAGATCTAAAATTATACAATTACAAAAATAAATCAAGTTAGCATGTCATTTCTGCTTTTCTACATTAATAAATTAACTATGTAACATTGTTCAAAATTATGTCAGTTACACATATAATAATAATCTTTTAAATTAATGAAGTGATGAAGCAGTTTGATGACATCCATGATTTACAGGACTGCTTTTAGCTAATGTTAAAAGCCTCTCATTTAATAAATTACCTCTTGAGAAATAGCCAAAAATGAATATTTTCAGTGCTAAATGTTTCATGGTTTACAATTTATCAATATATCAGCAAATGGCAAGGGAGGCACATTTTTTGAAATATATCTTCTCTTACATATATTTAATTGAAATTAGTAGCAGGTCTGGCAAGTGAGTGAGAGGAACCGGGGCCCTCCGAATCCTGAGTGGACCCAGAGCGCAGGCCCGGGGAGTGAGTGAGGCAACCCAGGGCCCGCTGGATCCTGAATAGGCTCAGAGCCCAGGCATGACATGTGAGTGAGACCACCCAGGGCCCGCAGATCTTCATTCCACCCAGAGTGCAGGCCTCGTAAGGAACCCTTCAGTAGAACTCCCTGCAAAGAGGCTAGAGGCAAGACGCACCCAGCTGATTCAGGAATAGAACATCTTGCCAGAGAGACACAAAGGGTTCAACTCTAATGGCTGCAGCAGAAAGAAGTGGAGCACAGCAACCAGATCCAAACAACACCCACCTGGAGGAATCTGAACTTGGTAGATCTGGACCTGGTGCTAAGGTAATAACTCTAAGCTCTACACCAAAGATCAGAAGACAGTGGTATACAAAATGACAAAGAGAAGGAACAAAATGAAGTCTCAGGCCTTGAGTCCACCCAGTACAAATGCAGAAGACACTAGCACAGAGGAAACTGGAAATCACATACCAGATATCTCTGAAATAATAGTGTTGGCAGTAAAGAAACAACTGCAGAAAGGTTTAGAAGAAATCAGATCAGAAATAATTTTGGAACTAAAAAATATATTGGTAACTATAATCAAAGAAGTACTAAGTGCTTCTAAAGAATATACTGATAAAAAATAGAGCAGAATATAAAAATGATGGAACCCCTGAATAAGCAATATAGGAAAGAAATAGAATGTATGAATCAGGTTCAAAGTGATATACAGGAAATTAAAACCTCAATCACAAGCTGGCAAAACCGTTTGAGTGAAAGTGAAAATAGACTTTCTGACCTGAAAGACACCATTGTGGCTAGTGAAAAAGTAAGAAAAGATCTCTTAAAAACAACTAGGATGCAGGAAAAAATAATTCAATACCTGCAAGAC
>NW_004524657.1:7354178-7354597 GCF_000260255.1 Octodon degus
TATTGTTTTCCATCCTTTGACTTTCAGCCTATGAATGTCTTTATGAGTTAAATGTGTTTCTTGTATACAGCATATTGTTGGATTTTGTTTCCTAATCCACTGGGACAGTCTATTTCTCTTAATTGGTGAATTGAGTCCATTTACTTTGATGGTTAGAATTGAGATGTATTGACTTACGGTTACCATGTTATTTACCTGTTGTCATTTACTCCTTTTTCTCCTGTGTTTATTTGTTTACCCTATTTAGTTGGTTGCTTCCGATCTCATTGGTGGAGTTTTGATCGTTTTTGTCCCTCTTTACAACATCTTTCATTAGCCTGTGTAAGGTTGCCTTTGTCATCGCGAAATTTTTTAGCTGTTCTTCATCATGGAAGTATTTCACTTCTCCATCAAACTTGAAAGAGAGTTTTGCAGGGTAT
>NW_004524657.1:7355448-7356709 GCF_000260255.1 Octodon degus
AGCTGTTTTATTTCAGAAGCTGTTGATTCATTGCTTTCAGCTGTGTGATTTCCAATTTTGTCTGTGTTAGTGTCCTCTGCACTTGTTACGGGTGGGCTTGGGTTCTCAGGTTGCATTTTGTTCCTTCTCATCATTTTGTGTAGCACTGTCTTCTGACCTTTGGTGTAGATGTTTGCTGTAGTTATAACCTTCACACGTACTGAAGTTTAAGTGGAGCTGTACAGAGATTGGACTTATCCAGCTGAGTTTGGCTCAGGTCTCGCTGCTGTGCTCAGCTCCTTCCCGCTGCGGACCTGGGGTACGACTGGGTTTGGGGGTTCCCGGAATTCGGCAGAACTTCCTACTGGGCGGGAGGTGTGGGGGAGGTACGGTGGAGTGGTAGGGCGTGGCCCGAGGTGGTGGGAGAGGGTCCGGCCCATGCTCCACCTGGGCTGGGACTTGTCCCACCGGCGCAGGGCAGCAGGAAGCTCTCCACACACTCACCGGACCTGGGCTAGGACTGTGTCTTTCTATGACCTTTAAATAAGGGTTCATCTAATATATCTTTTATATAGTTGTGCATACCTATCATATTGAGAGTTCTTTATTGTTCATCCAGGAGCATACTGCAACTTCTCTTGCCTTTTGAATTATGCTCTTTGTTATTTCCTATATGCTACTTCTGGAGGTATTAAAATATTTCAAGTTTGTATAACTAGAAAATCTTACTTTTAGTTTTGAAAGGTGTGTTTGCTAAGTATAAAATTCAAAGAGAACAGATCTTTTCTTTCAGTCCTTTAAATAATCTAGTTTCTTACATGCTTGGTCTTTTTTTTTTCTTTCCAATGTGGAATAAGATGCTATTTAATTTTGTTCTTCCATTGCTAATATTTTTATGTATGTGCTTTAATGATTTTTTTCTTTACAAAAAGTTTGAACAATTTCATTTTTGTACATCTTGGTATGATTTTATTAAATGTCTTTTCAAAAGGTTCATTTTTCTTGGAAATGGAATATTATAAGTTGAACTAAATTCAGGAATTTTAAATCTTTAAAAAAATGCTTGAAACTATTGTTTGAAGCAAGGTACAATTCCCCTATGCTGAATGCTATCACCACGTACATATAAAATATACCAATAAAAAAATTCAAGCAAAAAAATAAAATTAAAAATTAAAAAAAAAAAGAAGTAAAGCCATGCTGTTATGTTGAGCTGTAGGGGACTCAGGTCAGCAATTTCTGACATTGCCAGTCAAGCGGAAGACCCAATACTATTATGGGC
>NW_004524657.1:7357311-7357831 GCF_000260255.1 Octodon degus
TTATGTTTTACTCTTAGTATTTCTTTGCTATCATGAAAACTTTTTCTTAGTTCAATTGTTTTGAAACATTTAATTTTTAATTAATTAGTACTTAATTTTCTGAATATTTCTTAATCTTAATTTTTGTTCTAGGATTTATATTATATCTTTGATTTACAATTTATTTAAAACATTGTATGATATCTAGTATTAGAAACTTTGAAAAGTATATTTCCATTTTCTGTTGACTTTATACTACTTCTTCCTTGTCTTTTATACACACATATACACACATATATGGAAAAAAATCACATGTATAACCCAACATAAGATTGGTACTGTTTCATAAAAATCTGCAATGACATTTACTTTTTTTTCTTTTTTTTTCAAAGTTTTTTTTCTCTTTTCAAAATTTTATTGATAAACATATAGCAATGAGACAGTTTCAAATCAAATCAAAAGTACAGTTTCAAAAAATAATACACTGCATACATTCTTCTTAGTGGTTAATTGCTGTACAAGATGCAGACTTGTGATCCTA
>NW_004524657.1:7357931-7359504 GCF_000260255.1 Octodon degus
AATAGGACATCACATCTGAATCTTGTACAGCAATTAACCACTAGGAAGAATGTATGCAATGTGTTAATTATTGAAACTGTTCCACCAGTTTGATTTGAAACTGTCTCATTGCTATTTGTTTCTCCATAAAATTATGGAAAAAAATAGAATCAAAAGTTAGAAACATTTATATTCCTAGAGTACCTGAGAGTCTAGTAATGTGATTTATGTTTTAACAAATGTTTTTGAGTGATTCACAGTCCAGTGCTTCATGCTGCTAGATCACACTTTAGTCTTTTGTATAACTCCTCCCTTCATGTACTCCCCTTGGTTGCTTCTGAAATAAAAATATTCTATAATATTAAAAAAAGAAGTTAGTGCATTACTTTATAAAGAAATGATTACACAGAATCATTTATGGAGATTTTTGTGAAGCAAGAAAGCTGAATTAAAAAAAAAAAAAGAACAGACAATCTGATCATTCTAGGGAGGCTCCCTGTACAAAGGACAGGAGCTAGGGTGCCCCGAGAAAGGTGTTAGTTTGGAAGATGGAAGAGACGATCTTCCCTGTGGCATTGATGGTGCCTTCACTGTCTGAGCTGGACTCAGAGTGGCTGCTCCCAGTTTAGGCGTCCTGGCCTGGGAGGATGCTGATGCAAACACAGTGGAAGGGTAGTGAAGGGACAGGCAGTGAAGAGGCCGCTCAGGGAAGTACTTCCAGAGACATAGAGGATAGGCCCCTTGACTCTTGTCATCTGGGTCAGGGTCTGGTTTCAGTCTTTTCATACTATTGGCACTCTCTGAGCTCTTGTGCTTTACAGCTCCTGCCAGTAACTTTGCCTGGGAGAACTTGTTCTTGGTTTCTATTGGTTTCACAGGCAGTTTCTTTTCCACTTCTTGTTTTCTGCAGATTCCAACCTTGTTGAGATTACTTCTGTATTTCTTTAGTTCCTTCAGTTCTTCTCTTTGTTGCTTTTCTATTAGTTCCTGCTGCCGAGAAACCTCTTCAAGGAAGTTGGTCTCATCTTCATCTAAGCCTCTTACCATGTTTTTGAATTTGAATACTCTTCATACTCCTCTTGCCTCCTCTCTTTCTTTCTTTTCTTTTTCTTTTTCTTTTTTTTTCAGAACTGGGGACCTTGTGCTTGCCAGACAAGTGTTTATTCTTCTGAGCCATCTCGCCAGCCCCTGCCTCTTCTCTTTCTGTTCTCGTAGTCTTTCGTAGAGAGACCGAAGGTCATAAACCTCCTCTGGACATTCTTTGGGATCTTTGGGTTTTCGAACCTTCTCTCATTCTTCTTTTCTCCTTTTGTGCCGTTCATCTAATTCTGCCTCAGACACAAACCTCTTTTTGACAACAGGGTTACCATCATCCCTGTCATCCATAATGCAAAAAGTCAATCTACCAGCGTGCAGGAGGCAAGACTCCTTCATCTTGGCAGCGCCGACCCCAAACCGCCACTGCAAAGGCCACTACAATCTTTTTTTTTTCTACAGTTTTATTGATAAACATATAGCAATGAGACAGTTTCAAATCAAATCGGAAGTACAGTTTCAACAAATAATACACTGCATATATTCTTCTTAGTGGTTA
>NW_004524657.1:7363189-7377521 GCF_000260255.1 Octodon degus
AGTGGTGGGGGGCGGCCCGAGGGGCTGGGAGAGGGTCCGGCCCACGCTGCGCCTGGGCTGGGACTGGTCCCGCTGGCGCAGGGTAGCAGGACTACAATCTTGAAAAAGAAAAAAAGAAAGAGAGAAAAAGAGAGAAAAGAAAGAAAAAAACCAAAGGAGAGAAAAAAAAAGCCTTTGCTTCTATATTTCTTTTGACCCTTCAGGGCTGCGTGTTCCTCACCGTCCGCTGGAACCTATTTGTATATATTTTAGAAATTATTTCTACTCTCTGAAAAAGTACAAAACAGCACAATGTAAAAACATAGGACATGCTAAAGTATTTTATGTTTAAGACCTAGACTCAGAGATGATCAGTACTAAAATGTTGAAAATTGATCATTAACGTTTTAAAAAGTTTTTAAACAGTATGAGTCAGTAGATATTGTGTATTGCTAAAACAGGCAGCAAGGTCTAATGTTTTTGTCTATGATTTCTTACATAATGAGAGTTATCACTATTACTAGCCATTATCTTTGGAAATGTGGCTGATTACTTTATGTACTTTGTGTTTTGAATTACAGATTGCTTATGTCCTATTTCCCCCAAAGGGAAGTCCTATATGGGATCTGATGGATTATGAAAATAGCAGGTTTCTCACTGTGTGTTTTTGTTGGCATTTTGCACTGACCTATATCATCATTGGAGCAAATTATGCATTTATCAGCTGGTAAGTTAAAGATATATGTTCAGGGAAGTTCTGTTACTCATAAAGTGATCATCTTGACTAAAAAAGATTGAACTTAAAATTTAAAGGGAAATTCCCATAAGATGGGGTAGTACAACAGAAAGTGGACCCTTGAGTTATGAACTCCATTCATGAGGGCTGGTTGTCACTAACGTTGGCTGTAAATGAAGACTATATTTCCAATAAGAAATAGTGCAAATGTCCATAATGTGCTCTGCACCCCCCAAGCACCTATGAACTAACTTTTCCTGTTAAGAAATGGTTGTACAATGTATTTGATTTACCACAGACACCAATAACTTTCCTATTGTGTTCACCAAACAGAATATCTTAGTTTACCAGAAACAATTTCACATTGTACTCATCATTCAGATTGACACCTTTGGCTCATAGCAAGGGTGGATGAAATGGAACATGGTTATCACTTGGAAGGAGAGTCCACTTATATAAGAATTTCAGGAATCTGGGCTCAAATTACATATGCTTATGTGACACTTGGTCATAAGTTAGACCTACAATTCTGGTTGTAACTCAAGTTTCCCATGTGTGAGGCTGGTCATAACTCAAAGGTCCACTGTATGTGCAAATACAGAAACTGCCAATAAAGAGAATACTTGCTGGTTGGAAGTGGGAACAGTTGAACAGTGTCTATGCTGTGCCTCTGAGTCCTGTATCTCCCTTCAGCCCAATCTTTCTAGCCTCCACATCTTTGCATAAACTGATTCTTTTCCTGGATGGCCTGCCCTGCCTAAGGTGACTCCTCATTTACTCGTGTATACATATGTTCAGTACAGCATAAACTTTGAGACATTTTTTCAGTAGCTTGAATGAGTCCTATTAAATTTATGTGGCTGATTAGATTAACTTTACTTAGAGTTTAATATATCTAAATGTTGAGTGAATTTTTTTTACAAGCATGCTAACCCAAAATTCCACAAGATGATAAGGAGCAATATAACAGTGTAATAAGAACATACATGCTCAGGTCTGCTGCTCTTGCATGTATGACTTCAGGACAAATACTTTACCACATCAAATTTCATTGTTTGCAAAATAGGGATAGTGCTAGTTGTTAAATGAGATCATGTGTTTAACTGCTTTAGACATAATAAGAGCTCAGTAAATATTATTGCATTCTTGTTCTTTTCTCCTCTTCTTCTTCACTCTACATCTCCTTTAGGATAAAAATGAGGTATAGATCTTGCCCATGAAGAATTTTTCGTCTTATTTTAGAACTAAATTATAGAAATGGACAATTAAATGGGTACAAAAATGGATATAGAATAAAGGACTATTAGAGCTCAAGGAAGACTCCCAACAATTAAAACATTTGTTAGCCATTTCAGTAGGTCTATATTTCCGAGTTATTTCATTATATACTTCATTTGTTTGAAAATCTTGTTTCATGTGCTTTACAATTTCATTTGGAAGTGAATCATGGAAAGATAAGTCAAAGAGTTTAATGTTTCAGAACTCTATTAATTCATGTTACTTAAAGTTTTTATGTTAGATATCATTTAAATAGAGATGATTTCATTTTTCCTCAGGTTGATAAAATTCAGAAGCAAGAAGCCCTGCTCATCAGAAGTTGGACTACTGAAAAATACTGAACATGAACAAGAATTAGAAGAGATGTGATTTTCATGGGGATCCAGTTTATTTAACTAAAGCTTTTCTCTTTGCACCATTTTTTCTCATCAGTTTGTTTTGTAGCATTTTGTATACAGAGTAGCTGATTAACAATGATTCTATGCCATATGTATTTTCAATTTTCCTAAAACATTTGAATTTAAATTTTATGCTTTTAATTTTGAAAAAATGCATTGGGAGATAAGTTTGTGCAGTATGTCATGGTATTCAGGAGCTACAGTGACTTTTCCTACAGCATCTATATTTTGATGACAATACTATCAAAATTACTTGTTCATAGATTATTTGCTTATGACATAATCAATGTTCCTGGTGAAGTGGCATGAAATAATTCTGTGAGAGACAAATATGAGAAAAACAGAGTTTAATCCAACTGGGGTAGTTGGCAGAGCATTCCTAATTAGCAAATCAGGAATTTCCACACTATTGTTTCTTTGTCTCAGCTTAGATACCTTTTTGGTTTCTAGGGTCACCACGATGGAATGTTGCAGTCAGTGGCTATTGCAGTGGTGGTTCAAGGGCCAGTCATGGGAATTTATGATGAATTAGGGTATAGCACAATTTTTGCTATTCTGTTTACTCTCTCTTTTCTCTTTTATGTTTACAATATCTAAGCAGGGATGGGGAGGGAGTGGGACAGTCCAGGAAGGGTCATGGAGAATTGAGTCTACCCAGGCATCTCCTATCTCTAAGATAGGTTAGAGGCTAAAATAGAGCTACTTTGGCCAGGATAAATTAACACATTGAGAGCCAACATCCCCTACACTGGGCTTGCCACCATTTGTAAGTTCTTATGTTGTTTGTCTTGCTAATTCAGTGAAAAATAAACTAGTAAATATACCTTCATGCATATACTTCAAATTTCCATTTTCATTATTAAGTTATACCTTACTCTTGCGTGATCAAGAAGACACACCACATAGAAAGTGCCTTCTATGGGATAGTTCTCTCTTTCTGGAGCATCTGAGTTTTTCCCTGAGAAAAGTATACCAGAAGACCTCTTAAGTGTGTATTCCTTCAGAGAGGATGAAAAGGGTAGTCCCTAGGACATGTGATTGCAAAGTCAACATCAAAAGTGTTATAGTATTGTCTGTAAAGCCATCCTCATATCGTAGCACGGACACCATGCCTTTGTCTCTGTTAAAGTAGGTAAACAACAAAAACAAGCAAAAACCTTTCATATAATACCTGCTTGAATATTAGAGACCTTGAGCAGTCTGTGGACAGAGTAGCTCCCCGTGGAAGTCAGGAAATCTTGTTTTAATTCTTTCTCTACCATTAATTGGTTTTCAGTTCTCTAGAAATCACTACATCTTTCCTCCTAAAGTGAGAAGGTTGAGGTGAATGAATCATGGGGGACATTTCCCTGTCACATTGCAACAATTTCAAAATAGAGGTATATAGACAGCCAATCTACTACTGGCTTAGAAAAGCCAGTCTTGACCTGACAGAGACAGAGTTCTGTAGAAATCCTGAGGGATAACCCACATGTGGAAGGCAGGAGGCAATCTTCTGGGCAGCTGAAGGTATGTCATGGGCAATAAACCTGAGGATTTCCTGACATTACAAAACACAGGCCATTCCAGAAGCTGCTCCACCTGGTACACCTCACAGTGACACTGAAGGAGATGAAGGATTCTTTAATGCCAAGTGCTAGATACCATTTATGTAAGGTTGGAAAGAAATAGATGTGAGTGCTGATATGGAGTAATACAAGAACTATTAGTTCAGCTCTGACATTTAGAATGCTCGCTTATCACGGGCCTCTGAGGGATCATGTGTTCTGTGCCCAGTGTGTCCAACAATTCAGAGCTCTTTTCTAGTCCAGGGAGATTTTGACTTCGACAAATCTGAGTTTTGAAGTGAATGATCAGTCAGGTGCAGTTTCTTGAATCTGGGTTGCTTGTATGGAAGCATGAGCAGTGATTCTAGGGAATTATTAGTAAGAATTAAATTAAGTCTGCAATTTTGAAAATTGATAAATTCAAATATTCTTCAGCCTGTGAGAGAGCAGAATTATATACTACCCTCACCTCTGTACATACAAAATACCAATAATATCCAATTCAAGTGAGTTTTCAGAAGAGGAACATTGTTTCAAGTCTAAGAGACTACATTACTTGGGCTGTTTGCCTCTAATTATTGAAATGACTGAGACATTTACAAACCATTATTGTGACTTCATGGCTATTTTCTTAGATTTGTATTTTTCTAATGATATTTTTTATGGAATGACATAAATTTTAGCAAGCAATCTGTGCACTTCAGCAAAATAAATGTGCTGTAAATTCTTAGATAAATAATTACAATATAGGACTTGAGAGATACGTCAGTGGTGTAAGGGCCTGCCTGGCAAGTGCAAGGACCCAGGTTTGATCCCCAGTACTGCATGCCATGCCAGATCTGCACCATGCCTGCCATCGAAACCAGATGTGATGGCGCATGCCTGTAATCCCAACACTAGGAAGACTGAGGCAGGAGGATCATTATGGGTGAGACTTCATAGTGAGACCATATGCCAAATAAGTAAACAAATAAATAAAATGTTAAGAAAAGTTGAAACAAAATAAGTGCAATCTAAATTTTTGACATGTGTTATTATACTTCACTGCATTTTCTGAAACCAGAAAAAATAAATTATAGCAAAAATATAGGGCTGGCCGAATAGCTCAGCAGATCAAAGTGACTACAAGCAGGCACAAGGGCTGGGGGTTTGATCCCTGGGCCTGCTGTGTTGGCTCCGCACCCAGGGCCTACTGAGATGGCAATTGAGACTGAGTGTGGTAGTATGCATGTAATCTCAGCACTTGGGAGGCTATAGAGAGGTAGATCACTAAGAGTCTGGTTTGGTAGTGAGACCTTGAACACCCTGCAGACCCTTCCCTAAAATACAATAAATAAATATATGAAAATATTTCAACTGTAGAAAATATGATGAGAAAAATTATCTTCAGGCCCTGCCTATTAACCTGTCTGTACCAAAGGAAGCATTCATCCAACAGATGTTTTTATAGTAGATTTCCTATGCTAACAAGTGTGTACAAAGCTATGGGCATACTCAGGCAAGATGTCTTGTCCTTATCAGACTTACATAACTATGGGAGAGAAAGACAGTAATCAATTTAAAAATAAATTCTATAATTTGCAGCGATTAGTGAGCTGAAGATAAATAAAGCTGGGAGTGAGAAAAATTAATGGAGCAGTGAGGAGTGACGCTTTTCTTAGTAGCAACCCTTTTACATATGAGCCTCTTTGATTAGACTCTGAATAACAGCCCTTCTGCCCAGTTCCTTTACATCATTATCAGAAGGTATACCTATATCTAGTATAAGTGCCTATCCCAGGAAGGGCAAAGTGCTGTCCTTTTCATCATAGAACTGGTCCAGTATAATCCATCTGCTATCAGGTCTCTAGATGGTGATGTTGGGCACTGATAGTGTATCAAGGACTAGTATTTGTCCCTGCTGATAACAGATTGGCATTCATCATTTGCCATAGGTGTGTCAGCCTCCGTGAATGATAGTCAAAGCTGCTGAGCCCACATATAACCTCCACTTCTGCCACCATAATTACTTTGTTCCTAAGCATATTGTGTACTGACATGGGTGGCTGAGGAAGAAATTGACTGCTATTTACAGAATGGGTCATCCTGTTTATGATGTTTAAGTCTTTCTGTGCAGAAACAACATTTTCATGAGCCTTTATTTAGGACAAATATTTTTACATCTGTTACCTATATGAATTCTATCCACACACCTCACTGTCATATGTCTTTGTCATCAATTTTGCAATCAGTTTTCTTCCAATTTTATGACCATCCAATCAGATCATTGGCTATGTCTCATTAATTAATTGATGCAAATATAGCCACATGTCTTGTCAATTTTCTTTTTTTTTTCTTCTTTTTTTTAGGTAATGTAATTTTCTTCTTTTTATTAGGGTAATTTTTCTTCTTTGTGGAATGTTTAGCTAGATGCACTGCCAGAAGTTCTGCCCATTGTGAAGACTTTTCTTAATCACTGTCCTTCAGGGATGTTCTGGAAAAAGGTTTTATTGCTCCATCTGTCTACTGTCAGATGATTCCTGCATAACATGAAAGATCATCTATAAGCCAGGCGTTAGTTTTCTCTTCCTCTGTAAAGAGATCATAGAGTACACTTCATAAACTGTAGATACATGGTGAGGAACAGAGAAGGCAGTTTAGCAGAAGCAGCAATCATGGGAGCTTAGGCCACTTAGTTATTTAACTTACTTTTGCCTTCAGGATCTGCAAGGACCTAATCACACATAATCCATTTCTTGGTGATGGTGGGCTATTGCACAGCTCATCCAATTTTGTGACTACTCACTGGACCCTACAGCACCTAGCTCATGATGGTCAGCTGAGGTTGTATGGCAACATGGTATTCCATGGTCAAACTTTCCATTTCCAGTAAAGCCAAGTAGCAGGTCACAAGAGTAGCTGTCTGTAAATTATGGGAGCATCTCCCCCAAAATCCTAAAGGCTTTTTCTGTGATTCACCTGTGGAGTCTTTCCAGATGCTCCATAAATCATGTATCTAGAAATTCTTGGTTATATGGTCTAAGTGGCAGAACAACCTGTACAACACCTTAAAATGGTAGCTTTTCAATAGTGGTAAAATGGTGTGGGACTGGAATAATAAAAGAAAGACACATGGATTAATGGAACAGAATTGAGGATACAGTAACTTCACCAGACATATCTAACTATCCAATCACTGACAAAAAGACCAAAGCCATGTGTTGGAGGAAAGATAGCCTATTAAACAAATGTTGTTGGAAAAACTGGCTATCTGTTTGCAGAATAATAAAACTGGGCCTTTTATCTAACCCTATATTAATTTAAAATAAAATGGGCCAAAAATCTAAACATTAAAACAGAAGCACTAAACATTCTGCAAGATATAATAGGTAAATACTTGAAGATGTAGGTGTAGAAAAGGATTTTTTTCAACAGAACCTCAAGCAATAGTGAGAATCATCAAATGGGGATTTAATCAGGCTAAAAATATCTGTACAGCAAAAGAATCCATCAGTAGAATGAAGAGACAGCATACCAAATGGAAAAAGTTTTTTCAGCTGCTCCTCAGAAGACTAACTTATACAAAGAACTCAACAAAATTAAACCTCATAAAATGAAAGACCTAGTCAAGAACTTGGAAAGAGTAATGAACAGAACACTTCACAGAGGAAGAAATACAAAGGGCCAACAGAAATGTGAAAAAGATTCAACATGCTTGGCCATTACAGAAATGCAAATTAAAACAACCCTAAGATTGTGTTTCATTCTGGAAAGAATGGCAGTCATTTGGAAATCAAATACTAACATACGCTGGCCTGGCTTTCTGTTTCCCAATAAGGAACTCTCTTTCATTTTTGATGGGAATGCAAGATAGTGCAACCATCATGGAAATCAGCATGGAGACTTCTCAAAGACCTGAAATTAGAAATTTCACATGACCCAGCAACTCCTCTGCTAGGTATCTTCCTGAAAGAGCTTAAGTCATCAAAATAAAGCAATATTTGCATACTGATGTTTATAGCAGCATAATTTTTAATAGCTACATCATTGAAGCTGCCTGTATGTTCATCAAAAGATGATTGGATAAACAAAATGTGATATGAACATTTATAATGGAATGCTACTCAACAATAAAAGGAATGGTAAATTTTAGGCATTTATAAGAAAATGGATGCACCTGGAAGATATAATATTGAGTGAAATAATTCAAATATGCTGCTTAAATACCATATAATATCTCTCATCTGAGTGAGGTACAGTAAAAACAACAAGAATGATATAGAATTGGTAGAAAGGGAGAAGGGGCTGGATCTCTTGCAATAGTGAAGTGTTCCAAGGGAAGTAGGATAAGCAATGAGGAGGAAGGGAAGGGAAATTAAAAAGAAAAAATATATTTTATGTACACAAACTTAGTGACCTCAGTTAATGTAAATTTTATATGTCATAACATGAAGACAAATAATAATAACAAGTAAGAAAAAAAGGATGGGGAATTGGTGGGAGTCAGGGGAGGGGTGAGAAAGAAGGAGAAAAAAAGAAATAAACTGTAAAACATATGTGTAACCAATCCCAAGATGATCTCACAGTTCATGAATTTCAAACATTAAATTTTATGTACTAATACAAATTTAAAAAGAAGTTTTTGAAGCCCTTGGTAAATGTGTCAAAGTAACACACCCAGATAAGAAATGTATTAGCTTGATCATTCTAATAAATGACTTTCTTGATTGTAGACGGACCCAAAAGCAACATCTTACCCTTCACCTTACGATAGCTCTGCAGGCTCCACACCAGAGGACTCCTAGGAATTTCTCTAGGTAGAAGGTCCTAGTATTTCAGTTGAATTTATTTCTCTCACTCTGATACAAAAATGTTTCACCAACAAATACAGTGTGGTTGCTATGTTTTGCTTACTAAGTCCAATCAATTTAATGTCATCAGTGTCATGAACCAGTGGGAGACCTCATGAAAGAGAGGCATCAAATCTAAGTTCTGGAAACTGACTGGAAACACAGATGTGTCAGAGTTTATATATCCTGATGGAATGCGGTAAAGGTGTTTTGAGAAAGCAAATTGCTTCTGGTGAACCTTATGTATAGGCATGGAGAAAAACGCATTTGCCAAATTAATAGCAGAATAGCTGTTATCAAGATGTGTTAATCTCAAAGAAAGCAACAACATCCACTATAACAGCTGCAATTGGAGTCATCATTGAATTAATCTCAAAGTAACCACCAATAATTCTCCAAGATCAATCTACCTTCTACACAGGCTAAAAGGAGAGTTAAATGGGGATGTGGTGGGAACAACCACTACATTTTTCAGTTTCTAGTAGTGGTATTGCTTGCTCAATTTCCTCCAGGAAAGCAATTTTGTTTGTGATTTACTATTTTCACAGGTAGATATAATTCTTATGACTTGCATTTGGCCTTTTCATAATGGATCTCACTTTACAGTTTAGTAGATCAAAGTTGAGATTCATCCAAGTACTAGGTATATCTACCTTATGTGGCTTGCAACTGGGGAAATGATCATGGGATAAATTCAGAACCTACTGGACCTACTTGGCTAAAGTGGGAATTATCTTCTGATCTCTGTCAGTCTCTGCTTTTACTAGAGGGTCATGATGATGATTTGGACCCTCTGGAATCAGTTAGTTCAAAAACACTGTTCAGTAGGCCACCACATTTCTGGTCATCTTTCCCTAAAAAGTAAGTGGCTACTTTGGCAAAAGTCTGTAAGTCCCTTTGGGAAAGGATAAGAGAAAGATTGACAGCATAACTTTTTGATAGTGAACCAGGGTTCTTTAGGGGAACTAGCTAACCATTCAAGGTTTTCTGGATATGTAAATTGCCCAAACCTGAGTTTTCACTGAGGGGCTACGGTTTGCTACTGCTGATTTGAGGTAGACTTTTTATTAATATGCTCTATTTTTTTCTGCTCATAGAAATCCACTAAGTATTTAGTATGCTTGCTACATATTTTACTGCTTGGAACATCATGATTAATTGCTAACACCATGCATCTACACGTGTCTGATTATTTCAGTAGATTTTCTTCTGCTCTCCATTCTAGTAAGTACAATTACTTTGCCTTTTGTGACTGAATGCTGTATTTGGTCCCTGCCACTCTAGTATTCAGTTACACCCATAGTATCTATACTCCCCAATGGAGTGACTATTGTCCCCCACATCAGGTCTGTCATACAGAGATGGTGGAGCTCTGCAAGGACGCCAATGCTCACCTCAGGAAATTTGTTTCTTAAAAGTATTAGGGAATGGCACATTATCAGGACTGTCCTCATATAAGGATTAGTTTTTATTTTTATTTTTATTTATTTATTTATTGGATACAGGATCTCACTGTACAGATCAGGCTCATAGTGACTCTCCTGTCTCAGCCTCCCCAGCACTGGGAATACAAGTGTGCACAATCAGGCCTAGTTTCTGGGCTGGCACAATGTGCCTGGGCTCTGGGGCCAGCTCATGCAGTAGAGGGGATCAACTCCAGTCTTTGTGCTTGCCAAGCAGCTGCTTAGATTGTTGAGCTATCTCCCCATCCCAAGGATTAGTTTTTACATGGCAAATTCCCTCCAGTATCCTCATTTATCTTAGATTTGAGTACTCTTATCAAGAGTAAACCAAGAAATATCAGGCATTTTAATTCTTCCACAGTTGGTCATCTTTTCTTTCATATGTGGTTAGGACCTGAAAAAAAATTTTTTACAGGATAATCTAAGGTATGATATCTTTCTGTCAAATTTAGCCCAGAATTGCTTTGTTTTGTTATTATTTTTTTCCAATTGCAGAAGTCTAGGGATGCAATTCTCACAGTCAACCAAAAGTGCTTTAAGTCCAAATACAAAGCAAAACCAAATTAATCCCAGAAAGATGAGCACTGTGAATGATGGAATAGCCCATAGCATAATGCTTCTGTAAACACACAGAAGGAACTCCCCTGCACCTGGAGCCTTTGCAGAAAGAGCTGACTCATCAGCTATCCAGGTCCTGTCCTGATGAAAGCCAGCCAGGTCCTGTCCATGGGGCTGCATACAAAAAGGAAGGAGGAGGGGGAAGGAAGAGGTGGAGAAGAGAATCAGCCTAACCTGGTGGCCCAACAGAAGATTTCTCCTGCAGAAGAGTTTTGTTTGCAGTAAAGACCCTTGGGCCAAAGCTTCTGCTCTTTTACTTGTTTGAGGCTGGCCTCCTCCTGCTGCATCCCACAAAGGGGCTACTCTGCTCCCAAAGGTGCTGCCCCTGCCCCACCCCCCATCCTGGTTTCTCCTCAGCAGAGATACCCTGCTGAGAGATGGGGCCCCTTCCTCCCACTTCCTTGGAGGAGGAAGGATCACGGGCTGCCTGCCCAAGTGGCCAGACTTCACGCTTGGGGAGCTGGGTCTGATGCCTTCTTCCAGGCTCCTGCTTGCCTCTGGAAACCCTCCCCAGCTTCCTCAGTGGCTGGGACAGTTTTTGGATAAATCACCCCTTCTTTCTAGAGCTCATGTTTTAATGAAAAGGCAGTGACCACAAAACACCTTTGTGTATTTCAAAGTTTTTTAAGGAACAAAGTCATTTTTAGACATGCATCTTAGGCAAAAGCTCCGTATGTTAAATAGATCATGGTGATTTGCTCTTAAAAATTGAAGCAGGTTGGGAAATCAGGAGTGGGAGTTGGCCCCTGGCTTCCTTAGCCCCTTGAAGTTGTGTTATAGGCAGTTAAATTAGATAAAAATATTATAGGCAGTTAGACAGGGCCAGGCCCTCAAGGAGACAAGATGGAAGACGAGGTGACTTTGAAACTTGGAAGACAGACACTCCCATTTGGGCCACACCTCAAGACAAAAGAGGAAATCATACAGCCACATACTTCCCTAGGGATGGGCATCAGGGATTGATATTCTAAATAGGTATCAATCACCTTGAGAGAGCCCAAATGAGTCACTAACCCAACCCCCAACAAGAAAAGACCCTGTCTTGTATTCATGCCCACTTGCTATGTGACTTGCTTCCTCATTTGTGCTGGATTTAATCAATTTTACCTGAGCAATCATGCTTGCAATCTTATGGGTTGACCATAGTTTTGTTCCACCTCATGCCCACCTAAGCAAGTTCCCATGTCCCCCAGTGCCTTAGAACCACCTCATGGCATGGTTTTACACTATAAAAATCCCTGAAAGAGACAGCTTCCAGGGGGACCACCTGCTCTTGGCCCCCCCCCCCAGACAGGAGCTTTCTTTCTCCCAATAAATATATTCTGCTCATAACCTCTGTTTGTTCCTAAAATTCATTTTTTGGTTTTAGAGAACACAAACTTGTCTCAGATACCTTTCAGGTCTGGACTTTCGTTTTTCCCCTATATCATTTGGAGGTCATCCACCCAAGACCAAATTTTTCCCCTGTGTCAGTTGTAGCTGTTCAGGAACCACTCCTATGGGGGTTCTTGGAGGCTCAGGGCTCAGAACAGGCATAATACCAGCAGTGGGCTGAGGGACATGGGGACAGTGCTGGATGCATGTCAGCAGAGGAAGGGAGGCCAGCAGAGCCTCGGGAGCAGGGAGGATGGGAGATGTGGCTGGAAGCTCTGTACTCTCCACAGGTGGCCCTGGCCCTGAAAGGACCGATGGACAGACAAAATTCTGGCTGCCCTGGGGGCTGGCTGAGTCACAGCTTGGCTTCCATGTTCCTGCGCTGGCAGGGCTTCTTAATTCTTGGCTTCCCAGCTGCTGGGACAGAAGAGAGCTCTGGTCTGCAGGCCACGTGAGGGAATATGTAAGGGCTGCCATGTCATCAGGGCTGGGCTCTTCAGCCTTCTGCCCTCCTTTGGAAAAGATTTCCAGGCCTGGAGTTTGAGTGGACCTTTTGGACCAACTCTTACATCACTGAGGACGATGTCACTAGTGACAGCTGGTTTTGTCTGTGCAAAGTCCCAGCTTTGTGTCTGTCACACACACACACACACACACACACACACACACACACACACACACACCCTCCATGGCTGCAGCCTGCTCAGTATTACACAGTGTGTAGGAGGACTTTGCCAAGGATTCCTGGGACTCCCAGGGGAATCTGTCCCTGCTCTAGGATGCAACCTTTGCACCCAATGAATGAGGAGAGGCTGTGTTCGCCATTCCTGGGTCCTTCCAGCCCTGGCACTGGATGGGTCTGTTTAGGCAGCAGGCCAAGCAGGTGGCCTTGGGGTGTCTGGTCAGGTTAACCCTCTGTTGCTTTTCAGGAAGTGGAAGGACACACAGTGGATCCCTTCTATAGGTCCTCAGGAAATAATCTCACTATGTTTTTGGAAATTGTCTCTCTCTCCCCCCCTTCCCCATTTTCAAAGTTTTAGTTACCAATTGACAGGTAGAAATATCATTTCCTTTACTGTTCTTACAGTAATGTTTAGTATTTTATATTTTCCCTCACTTCTGTAAGAAGTATTTGAACATGCAACCTAATATTCTTTATTACAGTGGACACACTTAGGAATCAATTCATTGAGGTAATTCTGAGTTCATAGTAAATAAAAAACAAAATAAAAACGAATGAGTATAGTTTATGGTGTTGTAAATACAGGTGAAGAAATCATGAGTAGGTTAGCTTACATTAGTTGAGCATCTTTCTCTTGTGATGCTGGTGACTGGAAAACACAGTTTGTATGTGTGAGGTAATTCTCTGGTTTAAATTAGCTTCTTTACTCATTGGGTTTACCTTTCCTTTTTGGTTTTCCCTTTACTTCTACTCCAGCCATTATCATAAATTATATTTTGAATATTAATTTAAGGGGTTGGTTTTCTTATGTGACAAGTGAATTTTGATTGAGGTGGTGGTGGAGATAATTGAGGCAGTAGATTCCTATGATTAGATCCACCGAACCCATCAAGAATACAAAGAGAGCAGGTAAATACTTTAGGCTGAACTGCTCATCTGAGCTACACATACAAAAGATTAGAATACAAGAATGAATATTCATAGACTTACTGCTGGTTTCAACATTTGGACTTATCAGCCAATAAGACTATTTACTAGTTCTTACTTAATAAATAAAAGCTAATGAGGTGAATGTGTAGTCCATCAGTAAAAGGGAAGGTTATGTTTTTTTCTTTCTTTTTTTTTCCCAAAACAGAGGTAAATCAAGACTTTGGAAAATGACTTTATTTCAATGAACAGAAGTAAATGTTGTCAAGATATGAATCACTTTTTAAACTACATGTTATAAATTGGTATCTAAATTGTTCTTAAAAAGAAAGAGACTTCAATATTCTATTAAAGGATATTAATTATTAAATCAGTTAAGGCAAGAGACTGGTCATAAGTTTCAATTGATGCTCTTCTTGACATATGAAAGAAGGTGATAAAATTGAACTGTTAGTTTTTTTTCTCACCTTTGTTACACTTGAGAAAACCAATAAGCATGGA
>NW_004524657.1:7377621-7385281 GCF_000260255.1 Octodon degus
ATTTTTTTATTTTTTTTTCAGTACCAGGGACTGAACTTAGTACATTGTGCTTGCCAGGCATGAACTACATAACTTATGAGGACTTTGCACTTGCCAGGCAGGCACTGTACTGCTGAACTATATCCCTGGCACTTTGTTTCTGCTGTTAAACTAGATTTTTTTTCTTTTTAAACTGGGAGCTTAATCAATGGGATTAGAACCAGACTTATGTATTTTCTGACATTGTTCTCATTCAACCACAGTAACAAGTTTCTATAGATTGAATGGAAGTGGAAGCTCTGGCAGTGAGTACAGTGCCTAGGGAGTGGGAGCAGAGAGATTCCTCTGTCCTATCACAAGGCTGATGCTGCTGAAACTGACTTTTCTTGAGCAGTAAGCAACTTCTGTCTTAATTGCTAGCTGCTTAGTTGTGCATATATATAGTACCTCAGTTCCTAAACTTAATTAATTCCACAATTCACCAAGTCAAATTTCCCCATAAGGTTCAAAATAAATAAGGTTTGTCTGTTCTGACCCCTACAAAGCTGGTCGTGAACTGATTTTGGTCATGAACTGAATTGAGATTTCCCATAAGATTATGTGTAGATAATGAACTCATTCTCAACCATATGTATTTTTTAACCACAGCAAAAGGAAGCAAACAAACTGCATAACAATACAGTATGAAGAGAGAGAGAGCACTAACCTTGCTTGAGGTAACTTTTGGTGGGGAGTACAGGAAGGTTGGTGGGGAGGAAGTTATCTTTTGGAGGGAGAGTCTGCCTCCAGAAGAACATTGATACATCTCCTTCGGAGTTTCCTCTTTGTTTTACCTTTTAGCTGAGGGTCAATTTTGACAAAATAATCTGTGTAAAATCAATTGTTTTTTTCTGTGCTGCATAACTCTATAAATGAGAGACCATGTTACTATTCATCAGACTCAACACTCTGTTCATTACAGTTATGTTGGAGTGGTGCTTCTCAAACAAATCATGGCACTCATTCTATTTTTCAATAATGATTTTTATCACACCACTGCTAGCCTCCTCCCTGTTTTCCCTTTCCTTCTGCTGCTCACCCTGGAATTCAGCAAGTTTTTCCCTTATCAGCTCCTCCATATGGTCCACAACAAGCTCCTCTACATTTGTACCATTGATGTCTAGACCCATACTACTGCTCATGAACACAGGTATGTGACATCTCCCCCAGACTTCATCAGTGAAGTTAAAGCACTGGAGGACATTGCAGTGTTTCTCCCAGAGCTCTTTCAGAGTCAAGGACAGACGACTCTGTCATTTTCAGTGACATTAAAATACATGGTAAAGAGTGCCTTTGTGTACAGCTTCTTGAAGTTGCTGATCACTTGCTGGTCCATGGGTTGCAGAAGAAGTGCCATTTATGATGTGACATTTAAGAAGTCTTAGTGCTACATTGTCCATTAATGTGAGACATTGTGTTAGTGCAATGCCCATCAGAAGAAGGCACCTTTAGGCAGCTGCTTGTCAAAAAGATATTTATCAATGGTGTGTGGGAGTGCCTCATGTAGCCATTCCAAGGATAGTTACCTTGTGACTCAAACTTTCCCATTGTTCTTCCACATGACAGGCACTATGGCTTTGTTCACATATTTTCCTTGAATGCATGAGGGATTTGGGAATGTGCAGTAGTGTGGATTACACTATAGATCAGTACTTGTGTTTACACACAATAAAAGGATCCTTCTGTCCTTCATGGGCTTGTGGCAATGCCTGGCAATGCTCTGGCAATACCTCTTCTTCCTGTGTGATTCGGGTTATACTATACTCTTACAGAAGAGCCCTACTTCTCAAAACTGAACACTTGTTGAGTGATGTATCCTTCTGCCCTCACAAATTCTGCAAATCCATTTATTTATTTATTTATTTATTTATTTATTTATTTATTTACTTACTTACTTACTTACTTACTTATTTGATACAGAGTCTTGCTATGCAGCTCAGACTCATAGTGATCTTCCAATATCAGCTTAATCCAGCCTTGGGATTATAGGCATGCACTATCATGCCTGGTTTTGGTGGGTGGCACAGCGTGCTCATTTTTCCAGAGCTGGCAAGGTATGCAATACTGGGGATTGAACCCAGATCCTTGAGCTTTCCAGGTAGGTTCTTAGACCACCAAGTCACCTTCCCAGCCTTGAAAATTCTTTCTTGTAGCCTTCTGCACCAGTCTTGTCAGATCATCATATCTTATCACATTGTGGATGCCATTTCTTTTGTGGAATTTATCATAGCACCTTTTACCAGCTTTAAATTCATCACTTGTTGCCTTTATAGAAGAGTTTTCTTGCAGTAAATCACTGGACAATTTCATGGCATTTTTACACATCATAGCTTCATGAATGCTATCACCTGACAGTTGTTTCTCATTCAGTAACGAAAGTTTTCTACCTCTTCCAACACTTGTGTCCTCTGACCAATTAGCATCTTACTCCTTCTGCCACATTAACTCCTGTGATGGCATCTTTATTCTTCAGAATAGTTGAGATTGTCATCTTTAGGATCTTATACTCCAAGGCCAGATTAGTAGCAAGAATACCATTTTTATGCTTTTCTGCAATTTTGTTCTTTGATTCAATGATTTTTTTTCTTCAAAGCCATTCTTACTCTGCACATTCCTGTGAGCTCCAGTACCACTCTACACACTCTTCTTATCTTTATTATTGCTCTGCATGTTCTTCCTACCACCATTCTTGTTCTGAAATTTTACTGGAGCTATGCTGGATTGAGTAACATCATACATTACTCTATTGCTAAAAAGGCACACACAAGAGCTTCATAGCAAGTGTGTGCAAGTCTGCCTGTGACTGTGATCTTGACTAGAAGCCACAACCTCATGTTAGAGGCGGGGAAGATTGCCACAACCATGTCCATGCAAGGAGATAGCCATAGGTGTGTTTGCCATACAAAGCAGAGTTTGTGAATGGAAGCAAAATTTTACTAAATGCTTTTGTTTGAACAAAATTATTCACAAACAGAAGCTTTTGTGAACTGAGGTATTGCTGTATTCAGTACTCATGAGCTGTGAATGACTTGGTTTCTTATGAAAGTGTGGTCATTTTTAACACAGTGTTGCTTTATTATTTGTGTGTTGACTCAAAGATGTACATGGATATGTGTAAAAAAACAAAATGTAAGATGCTTAAGCTTCTTTTTTGTGGTACTGCAATCAAATTCAAGAGTCCTCTGACACTGAACTACCCACTGTCTTTTTTATTTTAAGATAGAGTACTAGCACTTGCAGTCCTCCTGCCTCAAACTTCCAAGCAGCTGGAATTCTGGTCTCATCTTTGTTTTTTTATTTCAGAAATTTCAACATTAGAAACAAAGGCTATAGCTGGCCTGATAGTTCAGTGGATGAATGAGCCTGCTTAGACAGAGTGCAGCAGCCAGGTTTGATCCCAGCCTGCTGCTCCAGGCCTGCCCCTGATCTGTGCTGAGAGGGTGATTGAGACTGGGCATGATGGTGCATGCCTGGAATCCCAGGGCTTGGAAGGCTGAAAACAAGAGGATCACTACAAGTCCAATCTATGTAGTGAGACCCTTTAGGCCCTGTAGACCCTGTAGACCTTATATATTCTGTCCTAAATACAGAATGAAAAGAAAAAAGAAAACCAGAAACAAAGAGTCAACTTTATCTGCATCTTTAGTATTCTTGTTTCTTCCATTCAAGATGCTTGATTTCCTGAAACCAAACAAGGTGGATGAATGAGAATTAAGTGAGCTTAAAAATTCAAAGGTGAGTGTATTATTTCAGGTCTTACCTTTGGCTTTGATAAGGCAGAAAGAACAAGGATTATTGGTTCATAGAGATCTAGTCTAAATCCTGACTTTATTGTGCACTTGTGGCATTGTACACCTAAATTTTCTGAACTTTAGTTTCATTATTTATAAATAAGTTGTAATTTCAACTTCTCATAGTGGTAAGGCTTTGTGATATAACATTAGCAAAAGAGCCTACTGCAGAGCTTTCCACTTTGTAGAAGCTGTAAATGACAGTTATTTTGACTTTCTCAACTCTTCTTTTAACACTGGAGTCATGGCCTCTCTTTCTGGACAATGCTTTAAAAAAGAGAGAAAAAAAATCTAGATAAATGAGGAAATATACACAGCTGTAGCCAGCACCTTTCACGGCCATCATGATCCTGGGATGTATTTGCCAGAGGATGACCTACATTTCAAAAGTGAAATTTTGCTGGTATTTTAAGAAGTTTGTCTTTTGGGCTTAGTCCAGTTGATAACTCTAGTGGCTTAGGCACAGCTACAATTTTGGGGGTCACATGAGTCTTCCCTACAGTGATGTGGACACATTTACAGATGTTCTGTCATTTACATACCAGGTGGAATGCATGCTGCTACCTTTTTCTGCCTTGTGTTTTTTCACTATAATGAGACCATAATATAGTTTTTATATTTTTCTTTAAGACTATGTTATGATTATAGTAGATCACAGATAAATAATATGAAGTTGGAGTTTCCTCTTTGCTCTCCCTACTAGATCCTGGAAAGCAGTATCTTCTGCTGTATTGTCCGTGTAGTCTTCTACTTTGCATATCTACCTGAAATGTGTTTTTACTTAACCATTATAACCCTCTCTATACACCTCCTACACCCCACAGATATGTATGACTTTTAGTTTTCTAGACTGGGCCTCTGTTTCTAGTCCTTTCCTTGATCTATGGAGGAGCAAGTAGCCTGCCAACCTAATTTTATGCTTTTTGGTACAGCAGGCTTTGCTGTTATTGCTTGCTTTCCCACATAGTAGGAACAGAGCATAAATAAAAGCTTGAAATAAAATAAAAGCTTCTAATTTTGCTGTCCTGGTCTAGAAGGTAGGCAACACTGTGTGCTCATAAGTCAGCAAAGTCATGGTGTCACTTCCAGGCTGGGACCTGGAAACAAACTTTATAAGCATTAGTATAAGAACCACCTCAAGGAGACATCCTACCATTTGGAAGAAACATTAATGCTGAGCCTTGTGAGAGACTTTTTCAGATATTCCCAATAAAAGACAAAACATTCCACACATAGGAAACAACCTACTAGAGAACATTAATTGAGTTGATTCAATATCATAACTGTGGTCAGCAAAACCTGTGGGAATAATAGCTCCACTAAGGATTTCTGGCATCCTAGAGTTTGTGTTATGGGTTAGGAGATAGGTAGAAGAGGCACACCTGAGGATGTGTACATGGGACAAGTCCTAGCCCTGCGACAAGTCTTAGCCCTGGGAGCACCTTTCCTTTTTTTTTTTTTCTCTTCATCTCAGAGCTATTATTGCCACATCCTTGATTACGCAGGTCCCTGAGGCAGGTCTGTAATCCCTTTTGTTGGATAACACACATATTTGTCCCTTCAGTTCCCAATGTCACTGCCTATGTTGATGAGACCCAACATCTCAGAAATTTGAATGGCTACAGAGTTAATCTTGCTGAAATACTATTTAGACCACAAAATGTCCTTGCTTCAGAGCTTTTATTAGCATTTTGTTGACTAAGGAGCAATTTGTTAGGAGGCACTCCACCTCTTTCACTTACTTTTCTTTTACTTTTAGCTTCCATAGCTGAGAAAGAGGTGTATATTTACTGTTGCTTTTTTATTTTTAGTGATTGGGCTATAGGTTGAACCCAGGGCCTTGCATATGCAAGAAAGAGTTCTACTTCTGAGACATATCCTTAGCCACTTTTTTTTAATTCAACACCTAGCAGGCCAATAGAAGTGTCTTCAAAGCCTAACACTAGTTCCCAAGATGGTGGTGCCAGTGAGCAGAGTGTGAGCCACTTGGTAGGGGAAACCCTATCACCCACTATCCCCCCCCCCCATCCAGGGAGCCTTGGTCTAGAGGAACCCTAGTGTCAGGCCCATATTTCTACACTGTAGGTCAGGCAGCCAGGATGGGAATTTTACTCCAGACATGGCAAGAATTTCATCCAGAGAAACCTGGGATAAATATACTCTACAAGGGAAAGCACTTTGCATGTAACACCTTTGGTGTAAAGTATAAAATTAATAGTTATTACAGTTTGTCAGTTTCTAAAATGTGCTTATTGCTAACTGTATTACTGTAGTTAGGATGTCATATCTGTTGTAATCAGTTTATTTTCCTTATGTAACAATATTGGGAAGATTTTGGATGATAGCATCACCACATTCCTACACCAAAAGACTGGGAAATAAATGAAACAGAAATCAAGATCCACTCAATTAATTGGGAAGGCAGGATCTTGGCACAGATACAAACTCAGAACCTTCTATGCACAGATCATTCCTGAAGTATAGACTATCCTGGAGAGGCCTGTTATTAATGATATAGCTACCTACAACCAAAACTCACAAGGATCATCACAGAAAACAACAACAAAAAAAATTAAAATTGCAACCTCAGATCTCCAGCCCACCCAGAACAAGTCCAGGAGACATTAACATAGAAGAACTAGGAAATAACAATTCAACAGCTGCAAGATAATGCAAAGAAAAACAAAATAAGACTGATAGGTGTAAGTGAGAAAGCAGCAGTCAACACAAATGACATAAAGTACTATATGCAGAAGTAATAGTGGAAAATTTCCCAAAAATGGGAAAAGAATCTGACTTATACACAAATAAGATATATAGAGATTCAATTATACATAACCAAAATAAATCTGCAACCAGATATACAATAATCAAGATTCTAGAAATTGAACACAAGAACAGAATATTAAAAGCTGTTAGAGAAAACAAACAGATCATTTATAAAGGACAGCTCAGAATCACTGTAGATTTTTCTACACCTCAGAATCACTGCAGATTTTTCAACACAAACCATAAAGTCAAGAAGAGTTTGGAGCTAATTATTTTAGGTCCTTAAAGAGTCAGTGTTCACCCAGATTAATGTACCCTGCAAAACTGTCTTTCAAAATTAATGGAGAAATAAGATACTTCAATGGCAAATAACTGAAGAAATTCATAACCATCAAACTAACCCTACAAAGGTATCAAAAGAGCTAAATATGATAGCAATTTCAAGAAAAACAATAGAAAGGAACCACCAAGCAGGGCAAGCAATTAAATGAGGGGACCAATAGCAGGAAAATAACATGACAAACATAAACCAATATATATCAATTATAACCATTAATGTAAATAGTCCCAATTTGCCAATCAAAAGAAATAGAATGGCAGAGTGGATCAAAACAAATTCAACATTACTCTGTGAACAAAACCACATTAAACTCAAAAGGAAATTCATAGACTAGAAACAATACATCATAAAACAGGAATCCAGATAAAAGTAGTGGTGGCTATTCTGTTTGCATACAATGTGAATTACAAGCCAAGAATGATTAAAATATAAGAAAAGTCACTATGTACTTGTTAGGGGAAAGCTGCAAGAGGAAGAGATAATATTATACAAGTTTGGTGCAATAAATATTTATGCACCAAATACAGGAGTACCTAACTATAGAAGAGAAATACTAACAGACATGAAAAATTAAATAAACAATAACACATAATGGGGGATCTTTTTTTCAAACTTTTTTTTTTTTTTTTTTTTTTACCAGTGCGCACTGTGTTGTTTTTATTTTATTTTATTTTTTTTAAATTTGGTTTTCTTTTTTTTTTCAAAGTTTTATTGATAAACAGATAGCAATGAGACAGTTTCA
>NW_004524657.1:7415792-7420559 GCF_000260255.1 Octodon degus
CCATAGGTCACAATCTCAGGGGAGGTGTCTTACATCATTATAAGTGGGCGTATAGTGAACGCGGAAACAGGAAACGAGCGCCATCTTGGCATACTCGATGGGAGGGGCAATTTACCGCAGGCCCCGGAGAAGGCAGCAGGCCCCAGCCAGTGACCGAGACTGTGGCTCTCTACACCTATAGAAATTCATGAGGTCATCAATCTCTATTTCAAAATATTTCCTTATATAAATGGGAAATACAGGAGAAATGGACAGATTGATAGATACATATGAATTACTAAAGCTGAATCAAGAAGATATAAAAATCCTAAATAACCCAGTATCAGTCAATGAAATTGATAATGTAATTAAAAACCTACTCACAAAGAAAAGTCTTGGTCCTGATGGATTCACAGCTGAATTTGACAAGAAATTTAGAGAAGATTTAATTCTAATACTTCTCAAATACTTTAATGAAATTAAAATTAAAGACTCTCCCTAAATAATTCCTGGAGGCAAATATTACCCTGATACCTAAATCAGAGAAAGACCTAACCTCAAAAGAACTGCAGGAAATCTCCCTAATAAACATAAATGCAAAAGTTCTAAATAATATACTAGCAAACAGAATGCAGCAAATCAAGAAGATAATATACCATAACAAAATGGGATTCATCCCAAGAATGTAGGGATGGTTCAACATATGCAAATCAATAACACCATGTTAACAGAACCATAGACAAATCCATATGATCATCTCAATAGATTCAGAAAAACCTTTTGATAACATCCAATACACAATCATGATACAAACAGCCCAGAAAATCAGAATAGATGGTCTTTACCTCAATCAAATAAAAGCTACCTATGACAAAACAATAGCCAATATCATACTAAATGGACAAAATCCAAAAATTTTCACTTTAGAATCAGTAGGAAGACAAGGATGTCTACTCTCATAAGTCCTACTTAATACAGTTCTGGAAACCTTAGGCAGAGCAGTCAGGTAAGAGAGAGAAAGAAATAAAAGGAATAAGGATAGGGAGAGAAGAAATTAATTTTTCATTATTTGCAGATGACGTTATGCTCTGTAGAAGATCCCAAGAGCTCTACTGAAAGATTTAATAACCAAAGTCCATTAAGTGAGAAACCATCTGATCCACCTAGTGATAGAAAAACTTACTCTGTGTCTGCCCACCAAGATCGAGCTTACGAGTATGTGGAGTGTCCCATTACTGATGCCAGAGCAAATAAGGAGAACCTGGATCCTTCAAATCTGATGCCACCACCTAACCAAACACCAGCCCCAGATCAGCCATTTCCTTTGTCTACAGTTAGAGAAGAATCATTCATTCCAAGAGCAGATTCTGAGGGAAAAAAAGGGTTTATCCTTCTGAACAGATGTTCTGTAATGCAATGTTAAGTAAAGGGTGGAAGTGGAAGGATGAGGCTATGAGCCAGAAAGATATGGATATCATTAAGATTCACAGTCAGAATAATGAGCAGGCCTGGAAGGAGTTTTCTTGTTTTTTTTTTTTTTTTTTTTTGGTTTGATCTTGCTGCACACATTTTTCTTTTTAATTGGAAGGTTTTGTTGTTTTTGGAGCAGCTTTAGATGCAAAGCTAAATCAGGGCAGTTTGCTCAGCCCCATCTCCACCCTGCTCCTTTGACACCCACAGTCCTGGTGGCTTCATACCCAGGGACACGTTGGACCTCACAGCGCCCCTGCACTGTCTGGTCCTCCCCCAAGCCGGCCATATCTCTATGCTGTCCCCAGGCGGGCCCTTAGCGAGAGGCAGCAGGTGATGTTTGAGAAGCTGAGCTTGTACTGCCACAGCTACATCCAGTTCATCCCCATGTCGTTCCTTCTGGGTGAACGCCCCTCTGGCTCACGGGGTAGGGGGTTGGGTCTTCAGCACGCATGCTCCTCGGCCTGCCTCGCCTGGCCTGAGCTCCCCGCAGTCGCCCCCGCCCGTGCCCCACCTCCCCAGGCTTCTATGTGACACTGGTCCTGACGCGATGGTGGAACCAGTACGAGAACCTGCCATGGTCCAACTACCTCATGAGCCAGGTGTCCGTCTTCATGGACGGTCATCAGGAGCAGCCCAGAGATTGCAGCACACACGCCTGTGCGACGCCATACTGGGCCATGTCATCTAGAAGGGGATTAAGAAATGGGAAGCCCTTCATGCTTTGGAGTGTCTTTGTGGTCCATCATTAATCCAATTTGTTATTTTTATTTCATTTTTTAAAATAATTTTTTTTTGGCAGAACTGGAGATTGAACTCAGGCCCTTGTGCTTGCCAGGGAAGGGTTTATTCCACTAAGCCATCTATTTTTATTTTTTTCCCATTAAAGCAAAGTTTAATAATATTTAATTTTGTGGGGGATATACAACAATAGCAAAGTAAACAGTAATTTTAAACATCATTTTCCCGATGACATTAAGTTAGTTTTTTTTTTTTAACGTAGCAAAATTGGGTCTGATTTTTTTTATTTGATTGAGAAACAAATAGCAATGAGACAGTTTCAAAACTCATTAATAGAACACTTTCAATGATTAGCACATTGTACATTGTTATATTCTTAGTGGTTATCCATAATACAAGAAGGAGACAGGATATCCTGTCCAAACATTATTAGTACAAATCTTTCTTCTCATTGAATTAAGCGAAAGTAGCTGTATATCTGTCCTAACTATTCTGTATATACAAATACAAAATGGTCCTTCCTTTGTATCCCTTTTTTTGTTTACTCCTGTAAGAGATGGGTATTCCATTGGCATCTACATACTATAGATGTGTGAATTCAGCAAAACAATCCAACATAGTTGAGCAGTCCACAAGAGTACTGGGTTATCCGCAGAAGTTGTTGACTTGAGCCTTTCACAGATCAGCATATTAATATGGCTTTGCTTTATATACCTTGTTTTTATACTTTTCTGCTGGATAGTTAAGAGCAAGATAAAGCCAGACCTATATAACAAGAATCATAATTTTTGTAACTGATAAGGTCAGTCAAGTCCCTCAGAATTTATCCTGTAACCCTATACTGCAGTTTGCAGATCCTTTGTCAGTGTCAGCCATGTGGATGAGTCACGACCACTGCTTGATCAATTTCCTCTCTGTGAAAGCCTGAGAGAATGTTTTCTCTCCATGTGACTCTCCTTAGGCACACTATACATCATTGATCCCATTCCTCTGTGGCTTCATAATCTCCTTCATCAGAAAATTTGGAGCACAACTGAGTTACACGATGTTACAGCATAGGTTCTATAACCTGAATCTTCACTGACCTTGAAAGGCTAGGGCCAAAATGTTGCCTGACCTTGCAGGCCTTCCTTTTCTCTAATTTAGATCTGCAAACTTAGGTTGTTAACTTTTGAAAAGAGAAGCTTATTATTACCCTGCAACATATGGAGTTCGGTTTACACTATCTGTCTAAATACCAAACACCTTAGGCATAACATGGAACAAGTATTCTCCATCAAGTATTGATATGTTAAACTTTAAGTCCCTACAGAATATGAAGAAAAAAATAATTTTAAAAAACAGGACCCCAAAATTTAAAGATCCAATCCCCAAAATTTAAAGACACACTCCAGAAATGGGCATCAGAGATACTCAGACAAAGGTCTGCTCTCTAGAATTTATAAAGAACAAAAAACACTAGGACCCCAAAATTTAAAGACACAGTTCAGAAATGGGCATCTGAGATGAACACATGTTTCTCAGAGGATGAAATTAAAGAAGTGAATAAATATATGAAAAATGCTCCAAATCACTAGCCATCCACGAAATGCAAACTAAAACAACATTGAGATATAATCTCACCCCAGAAATAATGGTTATCATAAAAAAATCACCCAACAACAAATGTTGGAAAGGCTGTGGGGAAAAAGGAACCCTTCTCCACTGATGGTGGGAATGTAGACTGGTACAACTGTTATGGAAATCGGTGTGAAGACTCCTTAGAAAAGTTGGCATGGAATGCCATTTAAACCAGGTATTCCTCTACTGGGAATTTTCCCAGAGGATCTGAAAACATCATATCATAGGGATATATGTGTGCCTATATTTATAGCAGCACAATTTGTGATAGCCAAATCTTGGAAACAAACAAGATGCCCATCACCTGAGGAATGGTTGAAAAAGATGTGGTATTTTTACATGATGGAGTATTATTCAACTATTAAGGATGATAAACTTGAAGCCTTTATATTGAAGGGCATACCACTTGAAGATATGCTCCTAAGGGAAATAAATCAGACACACATTTGTAAATATCATATAGTTTCCCTCATATAAGAACTCAAAAGGAGAGCTTCCTGCTACCCTGCGCTGGCAGGACCAGTCCCAGCCCAGGTGCAGCGTGGGCCGGACCCTCTCCAACCCCCTCGGGCCGCCCCCCACCGCTCCACAGTACCTCCCCAACCCCGCCCGCCCAGTAGGAATTTCTGCCCATATCCGGGAACCCCCAGACCCAGTCTTAGGCCAGGGCCAGTGAGTGTGTGGAGAGCTTCCTGATACCCTGCGCCAGTGGGACCACTCCCAGCCCAGGCGGAGCTGGACTGCACACTCTCCCACCCCTTCGGGCCGCCCCCACCACTCCGCCGTACCTCCCCCACACCACCGGCCAAGTAGGAATTTCTGCCAACTTCCAGGAACCCCCAGACCCAGTCCTAGCCCAGGTCCGCAGCGGGAAGGAGCTGAGCACAGCAGCCAGACCTAAGCCAGATGCAGCTGGATAAGTCCAAACTCTGTAGAGCTCCACCTGAACTTCAGTAC
>NW_004524657.1:7420659-7422814 GCF_000260255.1 Octodon degus
TCTTCTTTAGAAGCAGTTAGAAATTCTTTTACTGCAATGTTTTTTTCAGATTGGGTTTCCTGCCTATGTTTCTGTAATTGCTTCTTTACTTCATCTGCTATGAGTTCTGAAAGTTCTTTTTTTATTTCAGAAAGGAATTGCGCTCTGAAATTGGTTTCCTCTATGTCTTTCTGCTGTTGCTTATTTACTATCTACGCTCTTAATTCATGCCTTTGAGCCGAGGTAGTGTCCTCCGCGTTTGTTCTAGATGGGCACTGGGTTTCTTCTATATGTTTCTGCATTTGATTCTTTACTGCAGATGTTATTAATTCAGGGATTTCTTTTTTATTTCCAATCTGAGGTCCTCTATATCTTTCTGAAGCTGTTTCTTTATTTCAGAATCCACTGATTCATTGCTTTCAGCTTTGTGATTTCCAATTTTTTCTGTATTAGTGTCCTCTACACTTGTTACGGGTGGACTTGGGTTCTGAGGTTGCATTTCGTTCCTTCTCGTCATTTTGTGTAGCACTGTCTTCTTTCCTTTGTTGTAGATTTTTGCTGTAGATATAATCTTCGCATGTACTGAAGTTCAGGTGCAGCTCTACAAAGTTTGGAGTTATCCAGCTTCGTCTGGTTTGGGTGTGCCTGCTGTGCTCAGCACCTTCCCACTGCTGTCCGTGAGGGTGTACCTCTTGTGCCCCTGTGGCAAGATGTTCTAGTCCTGGACTAGCTGGTTGCATCTATCCTCTACACTCTCTGCAGGGATTGCAGCTGCAGGGTTACACCTCGAGCGTGTATGCCAGGCCTGAGCTGTGCCTGGAGCGGGCAAGGTGACTTAGAGGGAAGAGGAAGCTCTCCCACACACTCACCGGACCTGGGCTGGGACTGGGTCTGGGGGTTCCCGGAACGTGATAGAAATTCCTATTCGGCGGGCGGGGTGGGGGAGGCACACCGGAGTGGTGGGGGGCTGCCCAAAGGGCTGGGAGAGGGTCCGGCCCACACCGTGCCTGGGGTGGGACTGGTCCCACTGGCTCAGGGTAGCAGGAATCTCTCTGCACACTCACCGGACCTGGGCTAGGACTAGGTCTGGGGACTCCAGGAACTCGGCAGAAATTCCTACTCGGCAGGCTGTGTGGTGGATGTACTGCGGAGTGGCGGGGTCCAGCCCATGCTGCGCCTGGGCTGGGACTGGTCCCGCCTGGGCAGGGTAGCAGGAATCTCTCCACACATTCACCGGACCTGGGCTAGGACTCCATAATGGGGGATCTTGATGCCCCATTGTCACAAAAAGATAGATCAACTAAAAAAATCAACAAAAAATAAAAGAACTGAACCAAACGTGCGAACAAATGATGTAGTAGACCTTTACAGAGTGTTCTATCCAACAACAGAATATACATTCTTCTCAATTACACACACAATATTCCCTGAAACAGGCAACATGCTTAATTAAATGCAAAGGACTTGAAATTATCCCATGCATATTATTGAACCATAGTGCAATGAAACTTAAAATCAATAAAAAAAATCACAAAATACATAAAAACATGGAAATTAACACCATCCTGAACAGCAAATGAAATTAAATTCAATAATGTTTGATGATGAAATTAAACAATGTTTATAATTGAATGAAAATGTAGATACAATTTTACTGTATCTTACTGGAGCCTGTGGGACACAAAGAAAGAAGTTTTAAGAGGGATATTTCACATTAAGAAAACAGAACCAAAGGCTGGCAAGATAGCTCAGTGGACTAAGTACCTGCTTAGGCAAGCACAGGCACCAGGGTTCAATCCCTGGCACCATATGACGCACTGGCCCTGGCCCCAGGTGCACTGAGCTGGCCACCAACACCTGGTGTGGTGGCTCATATCTGTAATCCTAGTGCTGGAGAAGTTGAAAACAGGAAGATCACTATGAATCAAAGCTGCGTAGTGAGATCCTGTACCAAATACATTAAAGAAAAGGAGAAAGAAAACAGAACCAGTAAAAATAAACAAGCTAATGCTCCACCTGAAGCTTCTAGAAATAGGCAAGGAAGTCAAGCTCAAAGCACCCATAAGGGAAGAAATTATAAGAATAGAACACAAATTCATGCAATGGAGACCAAGAAAGAAATATAAATAATTAATGAAACAAAGAGTTGGTTCTTTGAAAGAATAAATAAAATTGA
>NW_004524657.1:7422914-7446761 GCF_000260255.1 Octodon degus
AAATAGGATCACAAGTCCGCATCTTGTACAGCAATTAACCACTAAGAAGAATATATGCAGTGTATTATTTGTTGAAAAATAAAAAATAAAAATAAAAATAGAAAAAAAAAGAAAAGGGAGTCCTTCTCCACTGCTGGTGAGAATGTAGACTGGTACAACCATTATGGAAATCAGTGTGGAGACTCCTTACAAAACTAGGGCTGGAAATCCCATTCAATCCAGCTATGCCCCTACTGGGAATTTTCCTGGAGGAACTGAAAACGTTATATCATAGTTATATATGTGTACTTACATTTATAGCAGCACAATTTGTGATAGCCAAATCTTGGAAACAGCCAAGATGCCCATCACCTGAGGAATGAATGAAAAAGATGTGATATTTTTATACAATGGAGTATTACTCAGTTATAAAGAATGATAAACTCAAAGCCTTTATATTTAAGTGGATGCCACTTGAAGATATACTAAGTGAAATAAACCATACCCATATGTGTAAATATCATATAGTCTCACTAGTATAAGAACTCAAAAGAAGAAATACAAGTAGAAAGTTCCAACACAATTAAAAGGAAAGTGAGAACTTGACGATTGGACAATGAGAGGGCAAGGAGAAAACCTGGGAAACAGGAGAGGGGCAAAGCCATACATTTGTACACAGAAGATGGGTAAGGCAATGATCCTGAGAAACTTCAGGTTTTTGAAACTAGAAGTTAATTGGTACAATTCTCACCCTGACTCACTATACATGCTGATACAATTGATCTGATTTGGAGGGAAGGCAAAACAGTGTTCACAAAGGGCAAGAATTCATTCCTAGATGGGGTATGAGTTGCCTTTTGTCAGGCATGATTGGATCATCACCTGTTGTGGGACAGAAGTTATATATGTGAACAACTACTATGATGGCAGTGAAGTGAACAAGGACTACCAGTTCACCTTCCTGGATGTGCATCCCACCTTGGATTTGCTGTCAGCTGCATGGGACAGAATGAAGGTGGCTTGGTGGCATTAGACTTCATAACCATTGTTCTGTTTGTGATGAGAAAAGATAAAGTATTTTTTTTTTCTGAAAGGTACATTAAACTTTTTCCCCTAAGCTGAAATTCACTCATGATGTAAGGAGAACTTGGAGTGTCTGTCACACTTTGTCATGGTGTATAGTTGTTCCCCCAAAGCCTCATGCAGTCTTGGGGCAGCTTCTATAGTTTGTGATTGATTACTGTGGGTGTGGATGCTACACCTGCCGTGGGGCAGGTAATTTGCATTACAGTGTAGGGTGGGAAGAGAAGCCAGCTGCTTGAGCTGCTGCTACCCCTCCTTTCACTCTTGCTCTTTGCCACCACCATGATAGTTTGCCCTCTGCCATGTGCTGCTCTGTCTTGGAGCCACCTGAGTATGGACTGAAACCTCCAGTAACTGTGAACTGAAAAAAACTCTGCTTCATTTTGAGTGTCAGGTATTTATCCCAGCAACAAGAGAAGAGCAAGTATGACACACTTCATCATTTACTTAGTGAGGCCTATCATGCTCCATTAATCTTTCAGTCACATATTGCCTTGCAGTTTATAGTAGACCACTTTAAGTTTTCCTCCCACTTCATTAAAGTGGGACACAATCCTTTGGATTTTCCTTCAAAAAATAAATAACTAAATAAAACACAATTGTGGGGCCAGGGAGATAGCTCAGTAGGATACGTGCTTGCCTGGCAAGTTCAAGGGCCTGAGTTCAATCCCTAGTTCCACCAAAAACAAAACAAAACAAAACAAAACAAAACAAAACACAGTTGTTCTTGAGCCTCTTCAGAAGATGAGAACAAGCCTCACACTAATTTTCATGATCATAACTCGAGCATATTCTCTATGTTGACTTTCTGTTTCCATCTCCAGAGTGATGTGCACAACAGTGCCTTGGATCACACAGGTTTGTGGCCAAATGTCTCACCAGACAGAGTAGGAGGTAATAAAAGTACATGATGATGAAAAACACATCCATAAAAGCAGCTTATCCTGCTTGCTTATGAACCCATTGCCAAGACAATCAAAGATACTTATGAAGATAAAGTTGCTAGCATAACATAAAGATGAATAAGAAAATGGGGAATAGAGTGGTACAGAACTTCTGGATTGGAGACAGGAAAGACTGAAAACGATTTAGTAACTTCTGTTTTCCCCTTGCTGCACCTCATTCTATTACTTCCTTACCTGCCTTACAGACCCTAGGTCTCTTAGTAAAGGAAACTTAGGCCTTCACTTTGTTAAATTCAAATCAATTATTTTTTCTTTTTACTCCATCCCTCAGCAAAATTTCACTTCCTCTGAAAAATATTCTTCCCTTCCATTTCCACTTCATAGGATACTGCTTCTTTTCTGAGTTCTGCTAAACTTCTAGCTTTGTGAACTTAAAATAACCTAGGAATTAGTCTTTAAAACATCTTGTCTATCTACCCTTAATACCAGCATTTACCCAAACTTCCCCCATGCATGCCACACTCCTGTAATCCCCAGTGCACTCAGATGTGCAGCATATGTCTGAAGCTCAAGTCTACTCATCATAGCTCTGAACATCCTCAACTAGGTATGCTCTACCACAATCTTCCCCTACTTAATGAAAATTTGACCTTTGCAGTTACACAAAAATATTTTTATGTCCTTGATTTTTTTTCCTCTCACTTCCTACAATCAACATATTAAAAAATTCTGGTGGCTTTGCCTCTAAAATATACCCAGAATATAGTCACTTCACTCTACCTGTATTGCTACAACTCTAGTCCAGGCAAGAATTACAACTATGATATTCTTCCAGTAGTAACCTGCTTTTTGACTTTACCATTCTTAAAATATCCTCAACACAGAATCCTTTAACACAGAAGCCTGTGGTCCTTTTAGTATATATCAGGCCTAACCCTTCACGAGGGTCTACACGGCTATAAAAGTTATCCTCATCACTTCTCCAACCTCATTTTAGACTCTCCAGGAAGCCACAAAGACTTTGCTTTTCCCTTGAAAATATTAGGTTCCCCTTGACAACTGGGTCTCTGAACTTAGTGCTCCTTCTGCTTAAAATTGTTTTGCCTTTATTTCCTCTAAGGCTATGATCAAATAATACGTTTTTCACAACAATTGCTTGTATCACCCCAAATTGTGTCATTAACCTATCTACTTTCCTCATTCATTTGCCCTGTGGTACATCTTTTTTAATCTACTGCATAATTACAGATTTACTGTTTTTACTTATTATAACTTCCTTCCTTGCTTAATCTTTTTGTATGAATGCAGCATGTTTTTCTATTTTTATTCATCACTTAATCCTAGCTCTTAGAACTGTGTTTAGCATATACTTAAGTGTATGTAATGCAAATGTTGGGTAGATGGATGGATAAATGGGGAGAAGGACAGATGAATAAAGACAGAGAGAGTGGCAGGCCTCAGGCTTTAGCTGTCAGTTACCTGAAAGTTCCAGAAGACAAAGCATCAACTGACATACATTAAACATTAAACAAATATATCTTCAGTATATCCCATGCCCATTGAGCTGCAGTGCTAGAACCTAACATAAAATGAAGTTAATTCTATAGAATCATTAAAATTAAGCTTATCTTCACTTTGTCCCTACCAACTGCAACCCACATTCACAGGTTATGAAAACATTTATGACTGTAGGAGTCAAGAAAAACAGTGCTTGGTTAGGAGGCTAGATGAAGGTGAAAAACGCAAGGTAATCAACTTTAATTTTATTTTCATGATGTAACAGGCACTGTATTAGTCTTTGATAATGTTAGCTTATGAAATTTTCACCATTTTGGATAGTGATAATACATCTCTTTTGCAAGTAAAGAAACTGAAGTTGAGAAAAATTACTTGTACAATGTCACAAAAACACTCCAGTGGATTCATTCTAGATATTTGTGAATCAAAATTATTGCTTCTTATGCATTAACAAACTGAAAGTTACACCATAAGTGGCCCACTTACCACTAAATATTCAATCTCAGTTGTCCTTTCTGAGCTATTCATCTTATTTAGCCTCAAGAGATGAAGCACCTTAAAATTGAAACATCAGAGATTAAAAAGTAGATAAAATTGAGCCTTTGTTTCTTTCATAGCTAATGTTAAAATTTTCTAAGATAGAAAAGAATGTAGCTACTTGGGAGATTGGGATAGGAGGACCTCCAAGTTCCAGTCCATCAGAGCAACTGACTGAAATCTTGTACTGAAGTAAAAAAAAAAAAAAAAACCTGAAGATGTAGCTGTTTTAGCCTAACCCCAGGTTAGAGCCTGGGAATCACAAAAGAAAGACAAAAGAAACTCCAATTTTATAGCTTGCATTCAGTTTTACACACACACACACACACACACACACACACACACACACAGGCCTGGTGCATTAAGCATCAGTAAGAAACACACAGTATTATATTAAATTTAACACACTGTTGTGTCAATCCAATGGCTCATTTATGTGGAAGATGGGCTGTTCAGCAGTTAACTATCCTGGCAGAAGCTGCTTATTGTTGAGGTCTATTTTAACATCACCAACCTTGCAATAAGACAGAGCAATCTCTTTTCTTCTATTTCATCAAGGCTTTCTACCTGGGCATTGTATGTAGTACCAGTGTCCTCTACTTCCATCCAGTGTATGGAAACCTGGCCCACACCAATATCCTGGAATTAATATCAGTAGACATACAAGGCTGATTGTAATCCCATTGGTAAAGTCCTAAGTCTGAAGAGGAAGTCTATAGTGTACTTGAAGAATCATATTTCTCAGGGCCTCACAAATTCTACAGCTTTTTCTGTGTTTCTCAGTTCTCTCAAGTGTAACAAAAGTGAAAAAAATAGAACAGTTGTTTACTTTATCACTTTTGCAGGTTTATTTATCAAGCTGGGTACCAAATAAAAATTATGCCCTCATACTCTTGTCTTAACTGATTTGGTGTTTAATCCCCTTTAAGATCTGGTCTTCAGGCCACATTCACTTCTGGAATAACTTCCATGCTGATTCTAAGCTTACAGCTAAAAATCAATGACTATTGTTTATTTTTTGTGTGGATGCCATATTTGTTTGTAGAAATGGGGTATTGAAGTCACCCATTATAATTGCATTGTGACTTCTCTGCTCATTTATGTCAAGTAGTGTTCATAAAATTGTATGAATTGAAGTTCAGTGCACATAATTTATGAGCATTGTACTTCCTAGGTGAATTATCTTTAATAAATATGTAGTAAAATTCATGTCATTTCTAATTTTTACTTGGAGTCTACTTGGTTGGATAAGATAATGGCTCCACCTGCTCATTTTCAGATTCCATTCCCCTGGTATATCCTTCTCCACACTATCACATTGATTTTATGTGTAAATTTGCAGGTAATGTGTTTCATACAGGCAATATACATTTCTATCCTTTTTAGATCCTATCTACTAAACTGTGTCTTCTACTTGAAGAATTAAGACTATTTATATTAGGAAATGTTAGAAAAAAAGTATATACTAATCTCACTTTGTGATTTCTATGATGTTTGATTCTTTCCTATAGCACTTACATTTTGGTTTACTCTTCTTTTGTAGGTAGTATTCATTTCAGTATCCTTTTAGATGTTACTCATAAATTAGTTTCTGCTCTTATGTAAAGGTCTTTAATAAGAAAACCTTTATTATTAAAGGAATTATACTTTTTCTGGATATAGTAATCTAGTTTGTCAGATATTTTCTGTCAGGGTTTGAAATACATCATTCCATACCCTCTTGGCCTTTAGAGTTCCCCCTAAGAATTTTATTGTTACTGAGATAGATTTTCCTTTAAAAGTGATCAGGCATTTTCTTCTTGTGACATTCAATATTATTATTTTGCATTATATTCTTTATATTTTTAACTGTGATATGATGAGAGTTTTTTTTTTTAAGTCATGGTTGTTTTCATTCCTAAGTGCTTCCTTACTAAGTTATCTCCATCTTTATCCAGATTTCAGAATTTTTTGCTATTATGTCACTGAATAGGTGTTCTATGTCCACATTTTGTATTTGAGCCCCTTTTGTATTCCAAAAATGTTAAAATTAGATTTCAATTGTATGGGTTTTTCATGGCTTTACATATCTTCTTACATTTTTATTGAAGTCAAAACAATTGATCAATTCTCTTCAACCACCATGATTCTCTCGAATGCTTAATTGCACCTACTAATTAGACTCTTGAAGATTTATTTTTAATTTGTTTTATTGAGATTTTCATGTTCAAGTTCCTGAGAGGTCTTTAGGATTTCTAATTCTTTATCAAATTATGTCTCTGTATCTTGTATTGCTCTCAATTTTTATTCTTATTTATTTGTATCCTTTTTAGTTCATTGTTAACAGATACCATCATTTTATTTTTAATTATTTGGTATTTGTCTACCTTGAAATGATTGGAATCAATTACTGTGAAGATATCTTTTTCAGGAGCTATGGAAAGTTGCTTTTTCATTTTGGGAGTGTTTCTATATTAAGATATTCATTTTTTGGTTGGATATTGCTTCCATTTTTTATGTGAGAGCCTTTTTTGGGAATAATTTTATCAAAATGAATATACTGGAGCTATTAGTTTTATTGTGGAGTGCTCACTGTATTTCTGGTGTATTTCTTGGTATGGTTTCCTTATTGGCAATGAATAGATTACTTTGACATACTGTATACTGTGTTAGAGTCTGAGCGCCCTGATTTTGCTATAGGTTTCACAAAGATGAGTTTTTCTTTTGGCTGTGGCAATTATGATTTCACAGTCTATGATTACTACTTTAGTCTTGTCAATAATGTACAGTATGAAGGCCTGCAAGATAGCTCAGCGACTAAGCACCTGCTTAGGCAAACTCAGGGACTAGGATTCATCCCTGGCACCTCATGCCACACCAGTCTCACCCAAATAAATGACTGAGTCTGGGGTGGTGGTAGTGCATGCCTGAAATCCTACATGTGGGAGGCTTAAAAACAGGAGGATCACTTTGAGTTCACATTGCATAGTGAGACCCTGCACAAAATAAAAAACAAAGAAACAAAACAAAACAATATACAGTACTGTCTTAAACTTTGTGAGAATGACCTGCACTGAAGCTTCATGTGCATGATGCTCATGGTTCTTGCGTTGCTTCTTTCTACACTGATTACATGATTGATGACCCAAAAATAAATCTTCAGAATTACCCCAGTCATTGATACTCAGAGCCTGACCATTGTCTGAGATTTTTAGTCTTTGTTCTTTGAGTTAAAATGTGCCCAAATGTGGAAGTGGGTTGTGCTTGAGATAAGGCTTGCTGCCTTTTATTTATATTGGAACTGTAGCTCATTGTGAAGGTATTTATACAAAGTACTTGAAGTGTCACATGTGATCCATAGTACCAAACTGAAAAGGGATAATAACTGATGGTCACCAATACCTAGTAGAAAACTTAGATACAGAAATATGGCAAAAAGTAAATACCAACTATGACAACCACAGTCCTGATAATGATCACTACAAGAATTGTAGGGGCAGAAGTGCTGAAAACTAAAATACTATAACTGGTGATATAAATATGAGTAAGAAAGAGATAGGAAGAGAAAACGATGAGGTAGAAAAGAGCAAGAAAAGACAAAGCAAACAAAAAGTGGAAAGTAGATCAAGGTACCAAACATGGTAGCACAGGCCTGCAGTCCCAGTCACCTGAGAGGCTGAGGCAGGAGGACCACATATCTGAAGAGAGTCTAAAAGTCCAGAAAAACACTGTCTCAGCAATGTATTCTTTGAAAAAACAAGGTGTATATCAATAGTTAGTCATCTCTGTGTTCAGTTCCCAACATCACCTTCACATACACAATGACTTCCACCCATACAAATGCACACACATGAATGCACATGCACACATACACATAACACACTTATTCATGAATTAAAGACAAAAATAATTAATGACTTCTGTTGAATGAAATCATTAAAGTGCTTAAATAAGTGAAGCAATGGAGTTAAAAATATAAAAACCAAAATAATTTTGACATTAGGAGAAGAAAGTGGCAAGGAACAAGAAAAATATTCAAAAAATATTAGTAAGAAAAAAATGTTGCCTGACGAGTATGTGGGAGAGCTTCCAATCTCCCAGGTGACTGCTGGACCTCCAGAACCAGCTCAGGCCTGGCCTGTAAGTGAGAACATCCACCACACTCTTGGGACCCCTTTAGACCCAAAACAAGCCCAGTCCTGATGAGTGTGTGGGACAGCTTCTGCACTCCTCTGTTCAGGACCCAGCCCAGGCCCGCTGCATGATTGAGAACTTCCACCATGCCTCCGGACCCCTCCAGACCCAGCCCAAGCCAGGCCTAGTCAGTATGTGGGAGAGCTTCCATGCTGCCCTTTGCCAGCTGGATCCCTCCAGATCTAGCCCTGGCCCACTTGTGAGTGAGTTCTTCTAACCTGCTCTCTGGACCGCTCAAGACCAAACCCAGGCCTGACAAATAGGCCTAGGGTGAAACTCTGCAGCTGAAGTCCCTGCACAGATGCTAGGGGCCAGAACCACCCAGTTAATCCAGGAGCAGAACATCTTGCCAGATGCGAACAAGAGGTTCACTTCCAAGGGCTGCAGCAGGAAGGAGCTGAGCAAAGTAGACAGACTCAAGCAAGGCACAACTGGATGAATTCAAACTTCATAGATCTGCACCAGAAATTCATTAGGTGCTAAGGTTATACAAGCACTAAAGCTCTACACCAAAGGTCAGAGGACAGTTCTATACAAAATGACAAAGAGAAGGAGCAAAATGAAATCACAGGCTCCGAGCCCACACAAAACAAGTGCAGAAGACACTAACAGAGAAGAAATTGGGAATCATACAGCTGAAATGTCTGAAAAAAAGAAGTAAAGAAACAACTGCAGAAAGGTATAGAGGAACTCAGATCAGAAATAACCTCTTAAATAAAAAAAGAAATCTCTGAATTACAACATCTGAAGTAAAGAATCAAATGCAGAAACATATAAAGGAAATCAGATCAGAAATAATCTCTGAAGTAAAAAAAGAAAGGATAAGTATAATGAAAGAATAAATTCTTCTCAAGAAGGCATTGATAAAAGAAAGAGGAGATTAGAAAAAAATGGAATTCTTGAATGAGGAATATAGGAAAGAATAGATCGCATGAAGCAGAATCAAAGGGATATAGAGGAACTTAAAATTTTAATCACGAGGCTCGGCGTTGCGGCTCATGGGCGGAGGTCGTGGTTGCCTCGGGCGGAGTGAAATTACGCGCAAACCTCGCCGCGAAGATGGAGGGCCCTTTGTCCGTGTTCGGGGACCGCAGCACCGGGGAAGCGATCCGCTCTCAGAACGTTATGGCTGCAGCTTCTATTGCAAATATCGTAAAAAGTTCACTTGGTCCAGTTGGCTTGGATAAAATGTTGGTAGATGATATTGGTGATATAACCATTACTAATGATGGTACCACCATCCTGAAGTTGCTGGAGGTAGAACATCCTGCAGCCAAAGTTCTTTGTGAGCTGGCGGATCTGCAAGACAAAGAAGTTGGAGATGGAACGACCTCAGTGGTTATCATTGCAGCAGAACTTCTGAAAAACGCAGACGAACTTGTCAAACAGAAAATTCATCCCACATCAGTTATTAGTGGCTATTGGCTTGCTTGCAAGGAAGCAGTGCGCTATATCAGTGAAAACCTAATTATTAACACAGATGAACTTGGAAGAGATTGCCTGATTAATGCTGCTAAGACGTCCATGTCTTCCAAAATTATTGGAGTAAATGGTGATTTCTTTTCCAATATGGTAGTGAATGCTGTACTTGCTGTTAAGTACACTGATGCACGAGGCCAGCCTCGCTACCCGGTCAACTCTGTTAATGTTCTGAAAGCCCACGGGAGGAGTCAGACGGAAAGCATGCTGATCAGCGGCTATGCGCTCAACTGTGTGGTGGGATCTCAGGGCATGCCCAAGAGAATAGTTAATGCAAAAATTGCTTGCCTTGACTTCAGCCTGCAAAAAACAAAAATGAAGCTTGGTGTTCAGGTGGTTATTACAGACCCTGAGAAACTGGACCAGATCAGACAGAGGGAATCAGATATCAGAAAGGAGAGAATTCAGAAGATTCTGGCAACCAGGGCCAATGTGATTCTTACCACTGGTGGCATTGATGACATGTGTCTGAAGTATTTCGTGGAGGCGGGTGCTATGGCAGTTAGAAGAGTCTTAAAAAGGGACCTGAAACGCATTGCTAAAGCTTCTGGAGCAACTGTTCTATCAACATTGGCCAATTTGGAAGGTGAAGAAACTTTTGAAGCTACGATGTTGGGACAAGCAGAAGAAGTGGTGCAAGAGAGAATCTGTGATGATGAACTGATCTTGATCAAAAACACGAAGGCGCGGACATCCGCATCGATTATCTTACGTGGGGCCAATGATTTCATGTGTGATGAGATAGAGCGCTCTTTACATGACGCACTGTGCGTGGTGAAGAGAGTTTTGGAGTCCAAGTCGGTGGTTCCCGGTGGGGGTGCGGTGGAAGCCGCCCTCTCCATCTACCTTGAAAACTACGCCACCAGCATGGGATCTCGGGAACAGCTTGCTATCGCGGAGTTTGCGGGATCTCTTCTTGTCATTCCCAACACACTGGCGGTGAATGCTGCCCAGGACTCCACAGATCTGGTTGCAAAGTTAAGAGCTTTTCATAATGAGGCCCAAGTTAACCCAGAGTGTAAAAATCTAAAATGGATTGGCCTGGATTTGATCAATGGTAAGCCAAGAGACAACAAACAAGCAGGGGTGTTTGAACCAACCATAGTTAAAGTGAAGAGCTTGAAATTTGCGACAGAAGCTGTAATTACCATTCTCCGAATTGATGATCTGATTAAGTTACATCCGGAAAGGAAAGAAGATAAACGTGGAGGCTATGAGGATGCTGTTCATTCTGGAGCCCTGAATGACTGATGTGATTTCCCTTTCATTTAATTTATAATGATTTTAGACGTAATGTCTTGTGGCTTGAGTATCACACATTAAAGTACAGCAAGCAGCAAAAAAAAAATAATAATAAAATAAAATTTTAATCACACCCTTGCAAAACCATTTGAGTGAAAGTGAAGATAGAGTTAGATCTTGAAGAATCCATTGCAGCTAGTGAAAAGGGAAGAAAGGATCTCTTAAAAATGACTAGGATGTAGGAAAAATAACTCATCACCTGCACGATGATGCAAAGATGAACAACGTGAGACTAATAACATCAATGAGAAAGAAGGAGCCAATACAAATGATATAAAAAGAATATGGGCAGAAGTGATAGCAGAAAACTTCCCAAATATGAGGAAACAATCTGACATTCAGGAAACCGAAGCATACAGAACTCCAAATAACATCAAGCCAATTAAAGACACACAAGACATATAATAATGAAGATTCCAGAAATTCAGCACAAGAACAATATACTCAAAGCTGATAAAGAAAAAAATAGATAACATTAAAAAAAACCCATCAGAATAATGGCTGACTTTTCTTCACAAACCCTGAAATCAAGAAGAACATGGTGCAGAATACTTCAAGTCCTCTATGAAAACAAATTCCAGCCCAGAATACTATACTCTGCAAAACTCTCTTTCAAGATTGATGAAGAAGGAGCCGCCAAGATGGCTCAGTAGAATAAGCACTTCCCTGGCAAGTGCAAGGGCGTGAGTTCAATCCCCAGTTCTGGAAAAAAAAAAGATTGATGAAGAAATGAAATACTTCCATGACAAATAACAACTAAAGAATTTCATGATGACAAGGCCAATCCTACATAGACTACTAAAAGATGTTCTAGAGAGGGACTAAAATGGGCCAAACTACATGAACAAGAACAGAAAGAACCTACTAAAGTGGCCAAACAATTAAACACAGGAGAAAAAGGAGTAAATAGCAGCAGGTAAATAAGATGTCAATCATAAGTCAATACATCTCAACTATAACCATCAATGTAAATGGACTCTGTTCACTAATTAAAAGAAATCGACTGGCAGAGGAGATTAGGAAACAAAATCCAACAATATGCTGTATACAAGAAACACACTTAACTCATAAAGAAATTCATAGGCTGAAAGTCAAAGGAAGGAACACAATACTACATGCCATAACACATTAAAAAAAAAGCAGAGGCAGCAGTCCTGTTCTCAGACTGTTTCAACTTCAAACCAAGAATGATCAACAGAAATAAAGAAGGTCATTATATACAGATTAGGGGAACAATTCGAGAGGAAGAGGTAGTACTCATAAATATATACACACCAAACAAAGGAGCACCCAAATATATAAGACAAATCTTCATGGACATGAAAAAAATCTAATATCTAATACCACAATCTTAACAGGAGACCTTAACACCCCCTTATCCTAAAAAGATAGGTCAAGCAGACAAAAAATTAGCAAAGAAGTAGCAGAACTGAACCAAAGCTGAGAAGAAATGGACTTAGTGGACATATACAGAGTGTTCCACCGAACCACAGCTGAATACACATCTCTTTAAGCTGCACATGGTCATTTTCTTTTTTTTTTTTCAAAATTTTATTGATAAACAGATAGCAATGAGATAGTTTCAAATCAAATCGGAAGTACAGATTCAACAAATAACACACTGCATATATATTCTTCTTAGTGGCTAATTGCTGTACAAGATGTGGACTTGAGATCCTATTCACAAACACCATTAGAAAAAATCATTCTATTCATTAAGAGAATGCCACTATATATCTATCCTAACCACTTTGAATGGTCATTTTCTAAAATAGATAATTACTAGTCCATAGATCATGCTTAAGTATATGCAAGAAAACAGAAAATATCTCATGCATATTATCTGACCACAGGGAAATGAAATGAAATAAACAACAAGAGAAATCAGAAAAACACCATAAATACATGGAAATTAAACAACACCATACACAGCAACCAATGGGTCACAGACGAAATTAAACAAGAAATTTAACAATATCTACAATTCAATGAAAATGCATCCACAACTTATTGGAATTTATGGGATATGCTGAATGCAGTTCTGAGAGGGAAATTTATAGCTGTGAACTCATGCATTAGGAAAACAGAACGGACACAAATAAACACCCTTAAGCTGCACCTCCAAGAACTAGAAAAGGAAAAGCAAACCAAACCCAAAGCGCAAAGATGGGAAGAAATCATAAAGATCAGAGCAGAAATTAATTCAAGCAAGATGAAGAAAACAGTTCAAAGAATTAATGAAACAAAAAGAGCGTTCTTTGAAAGATTAAATGAAATTGATAAGCCCCTAGCTATCCGCATCAAAAAGAGGAAAGAAAAAATTCAAATACAAGCAATAAGGAATGAAAAGGGTATTATTACCACAGACCTAGTGAAAATTGAGAAAATTATGAAGAGCTACTTTGAGAATCTTTACTCTCACAGAATAGAAGACATAGAAGAAATGGACAGATTCCCGCAAAGGAACAAATTACCAAAATTGAACCAAGAAAATATAACAACTCTCAGTAACCCAATAAGAGCCAATGAAATCTGAGATGCAATAAAAAACCTACTGACAAAGAAAAGTCCATGTCCTGATGGATTCACAGATCAATTATACAAGAAATTTATGGACGATGTAATCTGTGTACTCCTCAAACTCTTCTATGAAATTGAAAAGGAAGCAATCCTCCCCTTCATTCTTGAAGGCAACTATCATACTGATTCCAAAACCAGGGAAAGATATAGCTAAAAAAGAGAACTACAGGCCAATCTCTCTCATGAACATACATGGAAAAATCTTCAAAAATCCTAACAAATAGCAAATAGAAAATCATCAGGAAGATTATACACAATGATCAGGTAGGATTCATCCAAGGGATGCAAGGATGATTCAATATATGCAAATCTATAAGTGTAATACACTATATCAATACAGTCAAATTCAAAAACCATACATTCATCTGAATCGATCCAGAAAAGTCTTTCAACAAAGTCCAACACTCATTGATGCTCAAAGTCCTACAGAAAATTAGAATAGATGGCCTCTACTTAAATCTGATAAAAGCCATCTGTGACAACCCAATGGCTAATATAATTCTAAATGGGGAAATATTGTAAATTTTTTTTCTCAGATCTGGTACAAGACAAGGATGTGCTCTATCACTACTCCTATTCAATAGATATCTGGAATCACTAGCTAGATCCATTAGAAAAGAGAGAAAAATAAAAGGAATAAGAATAGGTAAAGAAGAAGTTAAAATATCACTATTTGCAGATGACATGATATTTTACTTGGAAGACCCAAAAAAACTCCAGCAAGGAGATACTACAGTTGATACACAATAGCATAGCAGGATAAAAATCAATACCCAAAAGTCTATAGCATTCCTTTACACAGATAACAAACACACTGAGAGGGAAATTATAGAAGCAATACCTTTTACAATAGCACCATGGAAAGTGAAATACCTTGGAATTAATCTAACAAAAGTCTTTAAAGATCTATTCAATGAAAATTACAGTACTCTAAAAAAAGAGATAGTAGAGGATTTCAGAAAGTGGAAAGATATTCCTTGCCCTTAGATAGAAAGAACCAACATTGTGAAGATGGCCATATTCCCAAAGTTTCCGTGCAGATTTAATGCAATCCTTATCAAACTAAAACCAACACGCCTCACAGACCTAGGGAAATTGTTTCTAAAATTTATTTGGAACCAGAAAAGACCTAGAATAGAAAAGGCAAACCTGGGCAACAAAGACAAGGTGCAAAGCATTAGAATTTCTGACTTGAAATTATACTACAAAGCTGCTGTGATAAAATCAGCATGGTAGTGGCAACAAAATAGATCTGAAGATCAATGGAATAGTTTAGAAGATGCGGAAGCATCTACAAACACACTCTGCCACCTTATCTTTGACAAAGAGGCCAAACATGCTTATTGGAAGAAAGATAGACTTTTTAACAAATGGTGCTGGAAAAACTGGCTCTCTACATGCCAAAAACTAGTAGTTGGCCAGGTCTATTACCATGCACTAAGGTGAAGTCAAAATGGATTAAAGATCTAAACTCTAAAATAAAAACAGGGGCCAGGAGATGGCTCAGTGGAATAAGCGCTTCCCTGGCAAGCACAGGACCTGAGTTCAATCCCTGGTTCCACAAAAAAACCAACCAAAAACCTTAGATCAGAATATAAAAATGATGGAAACCCTGAATAAGCAATTTAGGAAAGAAATAGAATGTATGAAACAGGTTCAAAGTGATATACAGGAAATTAAAACCTCAATCACAAGCTGGCAAAGCCATTTCAGTAAAAGTGAAAATAGACTTTCTGACCTGAAAGACAACATTGCAGCTAGTGAAAAAATAAGAAAAGATCTCTTAAAAACAACTTGGATGCAGGAAAAAATAATTCAATACCTGCAAGACGATGCAAAGATGAACAATGTGAGACTAATTGGCATAAATGAGAAGGAAGGAGTCAATACAAATGATATAAAAAGAATATGGGCAGAAGTAATAGCAGAAAACTTCCCAAATATGTGGTAACAATCTAACATTCATGTAACTGAAGCATATAGAACTCCAAATAACATCAACCCAATGAAAACCACACCCAGACATAATAATCATGATCTCAGAAATTCAGCATAGGAAGAGTACACTAAAAGCCGCTAAAGAAAAGAAACAGATCACATTTAAAGGAAAACCCATCAGAATAACGGCAGATTTTTCTTCACAAACCATCAAGTCAAGAAGAGCATGGAGCAAAGTACTTCAAGTCTTGTAAGAAAACAAATTCCAACCCAGACTGACCTATCCTGCAAAACTATCTTTCAAATATAATGGAGAAGTGAAATACTTCCATGACAAAGAACAACTAAAGAATTTCATGATGACAAAGCCAAGCCTACACAGACTACTAAATGATGTTCTAGAGAGGGAGCAAATTGATCACAGCCCCATGAATGAGAATGGAAAGAACCCACCAAATAGGGCAAACAATTAAATGCAGGAGAATAAGAGGTTAAAAAAAAAACCTGCCTACACAGAGAGACCATTTCACAAAAGAGAAGAAAGCAAGAAGACAGTCAGGAAAGGGGAAGGGAAGGAGAGGAGAGAGAAGAAAAAACAGCCAAATTTCCAAAGTCATTGTACCTCAGTATTTTGGTTGCTGTTGTAGCTATTTGACCCCTAGGCCTTGTGGTTGCTGGATAACTACTTTACTACTAACCCATACCTTAATCCTCATTAAAGTAGTTATGAAAAAAAGCTCCACATCATTAGCCATCCATGAAATGCAAAGTAAAGCTACACTGAGATACCATCTCACCCTAGAAAGAATGGCTATCTTAAAGAAATCAACCAACAGCAAATGTTGGAGTGGTTGTGGGGAAAAAGTAACCCTTCTCCACTGCTGGTGGGAATGTAGACTTGTGCAACCATTATGGAAATCAGAGTGGAGACTCCTTACATCTGGGAACTGAATATCTCATTCAATCCAGCTATACCCCTACTGGGAATCTTCCCAGAGGAACTGGAAATGTCATAACATAGTGATATATGTGCACCTATGTGTATAGCAGCACAATTAGTGATATCCAAATCCTGGAAACAACCAAAATGCCTATCATCTGAGGAATGGATGAAAAAGATGTGGTATTTTTATAGAATGGAATATTTCTCAGCTCTAAAGGATGATAAACTCATAGCCTTTATACTTAAGTGGATGTCACTTGAAGATAAACTCTTAAGTAAAATAAACCATACCCACATGTGTAAATATCATATTATTTCCCTAGTTCAAGAACTCAAAAGAAGAAATAAAAATAGAAAGATATAACACAATTAAAAGGAAAGCAAGAACTTAAGGATTAAGCAATGAAGAAAGGGCAGGGCAAAAAGCTAGGAAACATGACAGTGGAACAACTGTACATTTATATGCAGAAGATGGTTAAGCAATGAGCCTGAGAATCTTCAGCAGGATTTTGAAACTAGCAGTTAATTGGTAGGATTCTCACCCTGACTAACTATACATACTGATAGATGTGAACTAAGAAACTGCAGTGAAGAAAGCAATGTGTAATAGTAAGGTCATGCTTGGTTTGTCTGTTATTCTGGTCTTCTCAATATGCACTGATTGTCACATCATACCAATTACTGTCATATTGTCTCTTAAGTAAATGTGTGTTTAAAAAAAGGTGAATAAATGAAAATTAGAGACAAGGAAAAATTGTCATAGGAGTGTCCTGCTGCAATGTGTATATGGTTAGATTTCAAATTTCTGTGTAAAAATATGTGATTATTTATTTCTGTTTTTAAACATTCTTTTTTAATTTTGTTTTTCTTCACATTCTGTATGGATTTAAAGTTTATTATATCAATACTTGATGGAGAATACCTGGTCCATGCTATGTCTAAGATGTTTGATATTCAGACAGGTTAAGCTCAACTGCCTATGGTGTAGTGTAATACTATCGTTAAGCTTCTCTTCTGGAGGGTTAATAACTTAAGTTTACAGACTGAAAATTAGAGGAAAAGAAGGACTGAAAGGACAGCCAACATTTTGGGCTAGGCTTTCAAGGTCAGTGAAGATTCAGGACATAAGGAACCTGTACTGTAATGTCATGTAACTCAATTGTGTTCCAAATTTTTTGATCAAGGAGATTATGGGGCCACAGAGAAAAGTCATTAATAATGTAGAGTGTGTCTAAGGAAAGTCACAAAGAGAGAAAGCATTCAGGCTTTCACAGAGAGCAAGTTGGTTAGGCAAAGGCTGTGAGTCATCCACATGTCTGACACTGACAAAGGATGTACAAACTGCATTACATGGTTTCACCATAAATCCTGAGGGGATTTGACTAATCTTGGCAGATACAAAAGTGACATTTCCTTTTTTATAGGTCTTGATTTATCTTGATCTTAACCATCCAGCAGAAAAGTAGAAAAAGGAGCTATAAAATGTAAAGCCATATTAATATGTTGAGCTATAAATGGCTGAAGTCAACAACTTCTGACATTGCCAGTCCTATGGATAACTCACTACTATTATGGACTACTGAAGTGTGTTGGATTATGTTGCTGAATTTATGTACCTACAATATTTAAGTAGCAATGGAATACTCATCTCTGACAAAAGTAAACAAAAAAGGGGATACAAATGAAAAACCATTCAATATCTGTATATACAAAATTGTTAGGATAGATATATAGCTACTTTCTCTTATTTCAATGAGAAGAAAGATTTGTGTTATTAGTGTTTGGACAGGATATCATGTCTGCATCTTGTACCATGAATAACCATTACTAAGACTACAGTATTAAATGTATTATTATTGAAAGTATCTCACTAATCAGTTTTGAAACTCTCTCATTGCTATTTGTTTCTCAATAAAATTGATAAAAAAAAGAAAAAATTGCGATGAAAAACCAAAAAAAATGAGAGAAATATATAGGTACTTGTGTAAGTAAACTAATCTACAATTTTTCTTAATTTAATACTTTTTAAATGTAAAAAAAGACAAATGTATGAACTCAGATAATTAAACATGTGGTTAAGAGTAGATTTTCAATAATTTTGGCCAAGATTTCTTGTGCTCTGCAGTCCTCAGAGGGACATCAAGGATATAGATAATTGAACCATACCCTTTGTGTTATTACCAAACTCCCAACTCCAGAGGATAGGGTAAATGCTATTTGCCATAGAGTGTTTCTCAGCTTCCTTACTTTTCAAATGTATAGTTACAGTACAGGACATGGGCTTGGGTTCACTACAGGAAGATTAACTGTGGAATCTCAGTACAGTTTTATTGTGTAGCATGGCTTGGCCTCTTGGAGTACTCTGAAAACCCCAGTTGAGGGGAAGGCTGGGTCACAACCAACCACTTTGGTTGGAGGGTAGCCTTTGCCTTTCCCATGTAAGTCATATCCATGTTTCAGTCTCTCAGCTACTCAGACTTCATTTCAGTGTTGAGTTCTGGCATTAATTCCTGTGCATCTGTTCATCTTCCAGACTTTTTTCTGCCAGCCTGAACACTCATGATTCTCACAGATTTGGCATCTCTTTCTGTCTCTGTCTCCAATATTACAGACTTCAATCTTACCCCATAATTTTCAATAGGGCTACTTCAGTATTGTTCTACCACTATTATTCTACCAAGGCCATAATTAGCAAAAACCCACACTAAGGTGGATAGTATGACAATACTTGTGGGTTTAAGATAAAGGAAGCTACAGTGACTTATTTTATCTTAAGAAGTCAGATGAGGCATAACCTTCATAATATGACTCCCCATCATGGTTCCATGCTTATGCACTGAGAAAAGCCAGACACTGCTCAGGTATTTGCCCAGTACGAAGGTCCTAAATCAACTCAGTTCAGGATACTTTTTATTTCTCTATCTCTGCTTATGCATAGGCTAATTTTTGAACATTATGAAACACTTAACCTCTGACTCTCTTCTTTCTCAACTGCATTGATTCTTTGCAGCCATTACCAGCATGGGCTCAGAGCATGAACAACATGTCTAGCTTTGTGTTCTGATAACCTGAACCACTATTTGCTTTTTGATCAAATATCTATCTGTGCAGTACTGAATTTCAGTGCATTCTTTCTTTCACCCACCTCATGGAGTCATGGAGTAATTTTTTAGTGTCTCATTTCTGACTCAGGAAGAAGCTATAAACTGTTGCCTGCTCCTACTCTGCCATTTTATTTCCTCTTTAGCCTGTGTACATATACTTCTGTTGGGATTATTTTTTGGAAGAGGCAGCTGAATTTAGAGATATAATGTGATTTTCCTGAATATCTCCCACCAATATATGGTAGGAGAAAAAGAAACTAAATATCTGGGTTCTAGCAATGCTGTCCTTTCTACTCTAGATACCCTGGTTTTCTTTTCTCTTGCATACAGTACAGCTCACCTTCACAGCTTTGCATTTTGGAAGCTAGTAGTCTGAAATGAGCCTTGGAGGCAGAACCAAAGGTTTGACAAGATTGGCTCCCTTTCAAAGTTCTAGGGGAGAATTGGTCTCTTCACTTTTTTCTCCCTCATTTGCTAGAGGCCTTCTGCACTCCTTGGATTCTGAGGCCTCTCTACCATGAGGCCAGCACTATAGCTTCTTCAAATGTCTCTCATTTACTCTTCTCTATATTCTTCAAGCCCAGTGTCTCCTTCTGATGGCATTTTGCTTGCCTTTGTCTTATAAGGACCTTTTTGATTATGTGGGACCTACCTACCTGGTGAGCCATGTAATATCCTCATCCTAAAGTCTTTAGTGTAATCATTTATGTCAAAACCCTTTTTGTACCACATAAAGTAATGTATTAGCAACCTCTGAAAATTAAAGCATGCCTTATCTTACAACTCTTAATTCATCTTAGTACAATCCACTTAAGATCTATGAGAGACAAAAATCCTTGACAGTCATAAAAACAAAAACTTTTAAATTAAAATTCATCAGCATATCACATAAAAAGTAATTAGAAAAGAAAACTTCTTCAAACTTGCCTTTCAAACTAGTGTGGCAGCCAGAAGAGATGTGTTAATGTGGTTCCCAATACCACTAGTAATGATTCATTGAAAAGCTCATTTAAAAACTGATTGTGTCTGAACCATATTCCTCAGAGATTTTGATTCTTTTATTCTAAATGAGGGCTGGTTTTAGCATTATCAAATTCCTCCAAACGTATCATGTTTGGTTCTAGAATCATACTACTTCCAAACAAAGTACACCCTAACCACTGTACACTTGATTGGAGCTACTAAATTTAATATTACATCAATTTCTTTTAGTTATTTATTTATGTATTTTTTCATAATTTTATTGAGAAACACATAGCAATGAGACAGATTCAAGTCAAATTGGTAGCACAGTTTCAGTAATTACCACATTGCATACATTCTTCCTAGTAGTTAATTGCTGTACAAGATGCAGACATGATATTCTATTTACAAACACCATTAGAACAAATCACTCTATTCATTAAGAGAATGTAACTATATATCTATCCTAACCACTTTGAACACAGATACAAAATGGACATGCATCTGTATATGCTTTTTTTCTTGTTAAGTTCCGTTATGTGAATATTATAGGTGTGTAAACTCAGCAAAATATTCTTTTTATTTATTTATTTATTTGAGAGAGAGAGAGAGAGAGAGAGAGAGAGAGAGAGAGAGAGAGAGAGAGGTGTGTGTGTGTGTGTGTGTGGCCAGCTCAGCCCACCAGGGGGCGGGGCTGGCTGGCATGTGGTGCTGGGGGATTGAACCGTGGTCCCTGATGCCTTGCCAAGCTTGTTCTAAGTAGGTGCTTTAGACCACTGATCAGCAAAATATTCTAAAAGAGACCAGTATCACATACTTTTGGGTCTTCCACTTGACTGGCAATGTCAGAAATTATTGACCTGAGTCCACTATAGCTCAACATAACAGCATGGCTTTACTTCTTATATTTTGTTTTTAACTTTTTCTGCTGGATGGTTAAGACCAAGTTAAAGCAGGACCTATGCAACAAGAGTTGTAGCTTTGGGTCTGATAAGGTCAGTGAAATCCCCTCAGGATTTATCCTGAGATCCTGTACCTCAGATTGTAGAACCTTTGTAAGTGTCAGCCATGTGGATGAGTCATGGCCATTGCTTAGCCAATGTACTCTCTGTGAAAGCCTGAGAAAATGTTGTCTCTCCACGTGACTCTCCTTAGGCACACTCTCATCATTGATCACTTTCCTCTTTGGTCCCATAATCCCCTTGATCAGAAAATTTGGGACATTACCGAGTTACATGATGTAACAGTGCAAGTTCTCATATGTCCTGAGTCTGACTTGACCTTGGAAGGCTAGGGTCAAAATGTTGGCTTTCCTTGCAGCCCTCCTTTTTCTTTACTTTGGTCTGAAAACTTAGGTTGCTAATCGTCCAAAAGACAAGCTTATTGTTATTACCATAGAACTTAGGCTGTTAAGCTTAACCTCACTATCAGTCTGAATATCAAATATCTTAGGCATAACATGGAACAGGTATTTTTCATCAAGTATTGATATGCTAAACTTTAAGTCTCTACAGAATATGATAAAAAATTAAAAAATTAGAATATATTTTTAAAATAGGCATAAAGAATTATATACTTCTTATATTTACACATAAGTCTAAAAAACTAACCACATACAACCTTGAAGCAGGACAGTCCCACAAAAACCTTTTCCGGTATCTTGCTTTCATTCACCACCCCATTCTTTTTGAACAACCATCTACCCGAGAGACAGCATAGCAGCAACTGGCATGTCATGACAAGCAGCCCATATTCAGAAGACCAGAATGACAGGCACTCCAAGCAGGAAAATACTATTACAGATTACCATCTACAGTGCAGTTGCTTAGATAGCAGGTATCAGTATATATAGATAGTCAGGGTGAGAATCTTTCCGATTAACTGCTAGATTCAAAAATCTTCTGAAGATTCTCAGGATCATTGCATTGCCTATCTTCTAAATATAAATGCATGGCTTGACATTGTCATGATTCCAAGCTCTTCTCCTTTCCCTCACTTGATTAGTTGGTCCTCGAGGTCCTGTTTTCCTTTTACTTATACATTTATATTATTATACATTTCTATTTGTATTTCTTCTTTTGAGATCTTACTCGAGGGAAACTGTATGATATTTACACATGGGTGTCTGGTTTATTTCACTTATGAGTGTATGTTCAAGTGGCATACACTTCAATATGAAGGCTTCAAGTTTATCATTCTTAATAGCTGAATAATACTACATTGTGTAGAAATACCACATCTTTTTCAACCATTCCTCAGGTGATGGGCATCTTGTTTGTTTCCACCATTTGGCTATCACAAATTGTACTGCTATAAACAAAGGCAAACATATATCCCTACGATATGATGTTTTCAGATACTCTGGGAAAATTCCCAGTAGAGGAATAGCTGCTTCAAATGGGATTTCCAGTCCAACTTTTCTAATGAGTCTCCATACTGATTTCCATAGTGGTTGCTCGAGTCTACATTCCCATCATCAGTGGAGAACGGTTCTTTTTTCCCCACAGTCTACAAAATTTGTTATTGGGTGATTTCTTTATGATAGCCATTCTTTCTGGGGTGAGATAATATTTCAATTTTGTTTTAATTTGCATTTCACGAATGACTAGTGATGTGGAGCATTTTCTCATATTTTTATTCACTTCATTAATTTCATCCTCTGAGAAGCATGTGTTCATCTTGAATGCCCATTTCTGGATTGGGTCTTTAAATTTTGGGGTCCTAGTGTCTTTTAGCTCTTTATAGATTCTAGAGAGCAGACTTTTGTCTGAGTACTTATTTGTCATGATTTTTTCCAAATTTGTGGGTTGCCTTTTCACTGTGTTGGTAATTTCTTTTGACATGAAAATATTTCTCAGTAAGAGCAGGTCCCAGTTGTTAATTCTTTCAACTGTCTCCCGTGTGATTTGATTTCTGTTCATGAACTCTTTGCCTACCCCTGTGTCTTCAAGAGTTCCACCTACTTTCTCTTCCATGAGATTTAATGTTTCTGCTTTAATGTTTAGATCTTTATTCCATTTTGACTTTATTTTAGTGCATGGTGATAGACCTGGGTCAAGTTTGAGTTTTTGGCATGTAGTGAGCCAGTTTTTCCAGCACAACTGGTTAAAGAGGCTATCTTTCTTCCAGTGAGTATGTTTGGCCCCTTTGTCAAAGACAAGTTGGCTGAGTGTGTTTATAGGGGATTGAGCATCTTCTAATCTATTCCATTGATCTGCAGGTCTATTTTGTTGCCAGTTCCATGCTGATTATATCACAGTAACCTAGTTGTATAATTTCAAGTCAGGAATTGTAATGCCTCCTGCCTTGTCTTTATTGTCTAGGATTGCCTTTGCTATTCTAG
>NW_004524657.1:7447336-7447952 GCF_000260255.1 Octodon degus
TAATTTCCCTTTCAGTGTGTTTGTTGTCTGTGTAGAGGAATGCTATTGACTTTTGGGTATTGACTTTATAACCTGCTATGCTACTGAATTTCTGTTTTAATTCTACTAGCTTCTTGGTGGAGTTTATTGGGTCTTCCAGGTAAAGAATCATGTCATCGGCAAATAAAGATAATTTAACTTCTTCTTTTCCTATTCTTACTCCTTTTATTTCTTTCTCATGTCTAATAACTGTAGCTAATGATTCCACAAGTATATTGAGTTGTAGTGGTGAGAGAGACCATCCTTGTCTTGAACCAGATCTAAGAGTAAAAGATTTCAGTTTTTCCCCAATTAGGATTATGTTAGCTGTTGAGTTTTCATAAATTGCTTTTACCAGATTGAAGTCGAGGCCACCTATTCCAATTTTCTGTAGGACTTTGAACATGAATGAGTGTTGGACTTTGTCAAAAGCCTTTTTTGCATCAGTGGATATGATCATATGGTTTTTAATTTTCGCTGTGTTGATAGAGTGTGTTACATTCATAGATTTTCGAATATTGAATGATCCTTGCATCCCTGGGATGAATCCTACCTGGTCATGGTGTATGATCTTCTTGATGATTTGCTGTATTCTATT
>NW_004524657.1:7454322-7466634 GCF_000260255.1 Octodon degus
GGGGTGGGAGAGGGTCCTGCCTATGCTGCGCCTGGGCTGGGACTGGTCCCACCGGCGCAGAGTAGCAGGAAGCTCTCCACACACTCACTGGACCTGGGCTAGGACTGGGTCTGGGGGTTCCCAGAAGTCGGCAGAAATTCCTGTGTATTGACTTACGATTAATGTGTTATTTACCTGTTGTCATTTACTCCTTTTTCTCCTGTGTTTAATTGCTTGCCCTATTTAGTTGGTTGCTTCTTATCTCATTCGTGGAACTCTGATCATTTTGGTCCCTCTCTAGAACATCTTTCAGTAGCCTGTGTAGGGTTGGCTTTGTCATCATGAAATTTTTTAGCTGTTCTTTGTCATGAAAGTAGTTCACTTCTCCATCAAACTTGAAGGAGAGTTTCGTAGGGTATAGTAGTCTGGGATGGAATTTGTTTTCATTGAGGACTTGAAGTACTCTGTTCCAAGCTCATGGTTTGTGAAGAGAAGTTGGCCATAATTCTGATGGGTTTTCCTTTGAATGTTATCTGCTGCTTTTCTCTAGTGGCTTTCAGTATATTATTCTTGTGCTGAATTTCTAGGATCTTGACTATTTTATGTCCCAGTGTGTTTTTCATTGGGCTAAGGTTACTTGGCATTCTGTATCCTTCGGTTACCTGAATGTCAGATTGTTTCCTCATATTTGGGAAGTTTTCTGCCATTACTTCTGCCCATATTTTTTAAATATCATTTGTTTTGACTCCTTCTTTCTCACTGATGCCTATTAGTCTCACATTGTTCATCTTTGCATCATCTTGCAGGTGATAGATTATTCTTTCCTGCATCCTAGTTCTTTTTAAGAGATTCTTTCTTACCTTTTCAGTAGTTACACCAGCGTCTTGAAGATCTGAAACTCTGTCTTCACTTTCACTTAAATGGTTTTGTAAGCTTGTGATTGAGATTTTCATTTCCTCTATATCTCTTTTACTCTGTTTCATGTGATCTATTTCATTCTTGTGTTGCTCATTCAAGCAATATGTCATTTTCTAATCTCCTCTATTTTTTTTAATCAATGTCTTCTTTAGAAGCAGTGATAAATTCTTTTACTGCAGTTTTTTTTTTTTTAGATTGGGTTTTCTCCCTATGTTTCTGTAGTTGATTCTTTACTTCAGATGATATGAGTTTTGAGAATTCTTTTCTTATTTCAGAAAATAATTCCACTCTGAGTTCCTCTATAACTTTCTGCTGTTGCTTATTTACTATTGACGCTATTATTTCATACATTTGAGCTGGGCTAGTAGAAAAGAATTCCCCTCTGAGGGCCTCTATGACTTTCTGCTGTTGCTTATTTATTATCAACGCTATTAATTCATACATTTGAGCGGAGTTAGTGTTCTCTTTCACTTGTTCTGGGTGGACATTGGCTTTCCTCCATATGTTTCTGCATTTGATTCTTTACTGCAGATGTTATTAATTCAGGGATTTCTTTTTTTATTTCCAACAGAGTTCCTCTATACTTTCTACAGCTGTTTCTTCATTTCAGAAGCCTTTGATACATTGCTTTCAGCTGTGTGATTCCCAATTTGTTCTGTGTTAGTGTCCTCTGCACTTGTTATGAGTGGGCTTATGTTCTGAGATTGCATGTTGTTCCTTCTTGTCATTTTGTGTACACTGTCTTCTGACCTTTGTTGTAGATCTTTGTTGCAGTTATAATCTTAGCACCTACTGAAGTTCAGGTGCAGATCTACAAAGTTTGGATTTATCCAGCTGTGCCTGGCTTGGGTCTGGCTGCTGTGCTCAGTTCTTTCCTGTTGCTGCCCTAGGGGGTGAACCTGTTGTGCTCCTCTGGCAATATGATCTGCTCCTGGACTTGCTGGGTTGTTCTGTCCTCTACACTCTCTGCATGGATTGCAGCTGCAGGGTTTCACCCAGGCTTGTATGCCAGGCCTGAGCTAAGTCTCGAGTGGATAAGATGGAGTAGGGGGGAGAGGCAACTCTCCCACACACTCACTGGGCCTGGGCTTGGACTGAATCTGGGGATTCCCTGAATGTGGCAGAATTTCCCACTCAGTGTGTGAGGAGGGGAGGTACTACGGATTCATGGGGGACATCCCAAGGGGGTGCAAGAGGGTCTCTCCCATGCTGTGCCTGGGCTGGGACCTGTAGGTCCCACTGGCGCAGTGTACCCAGAAACTCTCCCACACACTCACCGGGCCTGGGCTTGGACTGGTCTGGGGTTTCTGGAATGTGGCAGAAATTCCTACTACGTGGGTGGGGTGGGAGAGGTGCTACGGAGTGGTGGGGGGCATCTCAAAGGGGTGGAAGAGGGTCTCACCCACGCTGTGCCTGGGCTGTGACCAGTAGGTCCCACCAGCACCTACATCAATTTCTTTTGCAAAATATAAATGATGATATTAGAAAAACTGCCCCACAAAGTAGAGGGTAAGCAAATACATTTTGTGCCACATAATAGGTGCTGCCTAATCTAATGGATTATTTCTGCCTCAAAGGCCTCAAATTATGAAAATGTCTTACTTTTCCTGAAGACAAAGGATGTCTTATTCTTCATCAGGCCTAAACCCAAGCTGATTAATTTGTATTAAGAGACTGGGAGCTATCAGGAACACAGTTTCTCTTATCCTGTCTTGTGTGACAGGTTATGGATGTGATCACCCTAGCATTCTGAGGGAAAGGAAATTCTACGAAAAGAGTTGTAGGCCTCCTTGGACAGCAATGCATATAGCTGAGTGAGCAATAAGACTAAAGGACAAGCTGCAACAGGTAGTGGAACAGGTTTGCTATTATATGTGATCTCAGAGTGATTAAGTCTATCTGAGTATATAATACATCTGAGAAGTACCTTTTGGCATCTATGAATAATATCAATGGAGTGAATCTTTACCCTAGAACTATTAAACCAGAATTTCTAAAGGTGAATCCTCAGATGTTCTGTTTTCCTTCTCTTTTTTTGCAAGTTCAGTTCTAATTATGTACTGCACTTATACATTATTATGCCTAGAGTCTAAGTTTTGTTGGCCTCACTAATTGTATCACTAAGGATGAAAATAAGGGAGAGAAGGCAAGATAGTGAGCAGAATCCTATTTTGTGCCAAGACATTTTGCATCTATCAATCAACTTTAATCTCATAATTATAAAAATTATCTTTACTTTATGAGACCAATGCACTGCTCGCTGCACTAAGAGGGTGTTTTTTCTTTGCTGTAAAGATGATAAAGAGCCGCATTATATGGGATTACAGTGCAATTTGCAGTAGTGTTATGGCATAACCAAGACTCAGTTTATTTGTTTTGAAGAAGTGTACTGAGTCCTCTCAATTCCATAGTGTTGTTTTCTATCCATTTTATACCTAACAGGATGAAAATATTACTTAGATTAATTAGCTTTGATGGATCAAATAACTTGTGAGTTGCAAAACTAGGATCCTTACTCGGATCTGTGCATCTTTAAACTTTTATGCTCTTTCCCATTATTTTTATCCTTTTCAAGTCCTAAAAACTAACAGTAACAACCATAACCAGAACAACAATCACTGAATTCTGACTCTATCAAGCACATCACTGAGAACTACATATGAAATCTCCAAGGGAAAAAAAATCAAGTAAAAGTACTGTGGCATAAAGACACAGGCTGTTAGCTGTTTAGACCTAGATTACTCAATACATCTTGAATGGGCCTGCAGTGTCACTTGAGGGTTATGAAAACAGGTTTTAAAAGATTTGCCAGGTATTTCACAAGTATATTAGGAATGGAAAAAACTATAGTATGTGGTTTTGTTTCAAGTTCCTATCTATGGATTATTTTTGAGGGGGACAGGTAATGTGTTATTTTTTTTAAGTTATTTTATTTTATTTTTTTGTAGGACAGTTTCAATAATTAATACATTACATATTGTCTTTTTTGAATAATGATAGTTTTGTATTTTTTCTTTCTTTTTTTTTTCAAACCAAACTGGTAGGACAGTTTCAATAATTAATACATTACATATTGTCTTTTTTGAATAATGATAGTTTTGTATTTTTTCTTTCTTTTTTTTTTCAAACCAAACTGGTAGGACAGTTTCAATAATTAACATATTGTATACATTCTTCCTAGTGTTTAATTGCTGTACAAGATGCAGACATGATATCCTACTTACAAACACCATTAGAACAAATCCCTCTATTCATTAAGAGAATGTAACTGTATATCGATCCTAGCCATTTGAATACACAGATACAAAATGATGTGTTATTATTAATTTCCAAAAGATTGTTTTAGTAATGTGTACACATGAAACAGGACAAGAATAACAACAGAAGTACAGGACACTGAGTGAAATTTGAATTTTATGTAAATAATAAGCAATACATTGCATGTGGTTTTTTGCATTCAAATTCCAATAAGGATTCACTATTATATTTGGCAACTCATGAAGTATTTTTCATTATATAATGATATTGACACAGTTAAGGGCAGAGACTTCTCAAACAATACCCAGCGTCTCCTACTGAGTGACTTTGGTAGGTTGATTGTGACATCTCAGTATCTAAACCCCTAATTAAACATCCTATAGTGTTCTGAATTATACAAGCCTATTTCTCAACCAGAGTGGTATGTACCTCATTTATATGACTAGAGATTTGGTCATGAATGTTGATGGTCCCACCAGATGTCCTGAGGATTCCTGATCCAAGGTTCCACTGTGATGAAGACCAGATGGCATGTTATAGATATAAAAAGTTATTAAACATAACATGTAGAAAAGATTCCATAGTGGGTTAATGGCCAAGCTGAAATATGAATCTTGTCTGACGAACTCCAATATCTGAGCTCTTGCTAATATCTATACAACCTCCCATGGAGATAGTGTCCTGCAATGTTTTAGGGACAGAGAGGATGTCAATATGTTTAATCCATAGTATAAATATGACAATTTGAGTAGGTCTTATGTTTTTTTTAATTTTAGAGAAAAAAATGATCAATTAAAAAATGAGACCAAGTTTCAAAACAGGTTAGTAGGACCTTAAAATAATCAATACATTACATAATGTTGTCTTCATGGTAGTTAATCACAGTTCAAGATATGGGCATGATATCTTGTCTAAACAATATTAGCATGAAACGTTCTTTTCAAGGAACTAAAAGAAACTAGCTTTAAAACTATCTTAACATATATATATGTTAATATATATATATTCCCCCTTTCTTTCTTTCCTTTTTACCAAAATGAATTTTTTCTTTCATGCAATTTTACCAGTTCACAATACTACTCCACATCTTGGATCTTGTTTTTCTGTTCAACTTCTCACACTAGTGAGAATACGTTGTTTATACCTACGAATCTAATTTATTTCACTTACTACTACAATCTCGAGTTACATCCATTTACCTATGAGTCTCATGTTTATCCTTCTTTATGGCTGAGTAGTACTCCATTATATAAAAGATACCACAACTTTGTAATCCATTCCTTTATTAATGGCCATCTAGGTTGTTTTCAAGATTTAGCTATTAAAAATTGTGTATCTATAAACATGAGTGCACATATATCACTGTGGTCTGATGTTTCTAATTCTTTTGGGAAGATACTCAAAAAAGGAATAGCTGGGTCAAGTGGTATTTCTAATCTAATTTGTTTAAAGAATCTCTATATTGACTTCCACAGTGATTGCACTAGTCTACACTCTCACTAACAGTGAAGAATGATTCCTTTTTCCCAACAACCCCTCCAGTATTAGTTATTGAATGATTTTTTTTTCATTTATGTATTTGGTACAGGGTCTCACTAAGTAACTAAGACTTGTAGTAATCCTCCTGTTTTCAGCCTCCCCAGAGCTGGGACTACAGGCATGCTGGGACTTGTTTGCTGGTTCAGTGTGGCCAGGGCGGGGTGGGGGAGGGCAGCATGCAGGACCAGGGATCAAACCCTAGTCCCTGCACTTGTCAAAGCAGGCATTTAGTCCTCTGAGCTATCATGCTGGCCCTTGAATGATGTTTTGATGATAGCCATTCTCTGTGGCGTGAGAAGGAACTCAGTGGTTCAATTTTCATCTCTTGAATGTCTAATGGTATTTAACAGTTTTTCATGTATTTATTTCTCATCTGAGAAGTGTGTGCTGATCTTATATGCCCAGTTTTGGATTTATTGGGTGGGTCTAATTTTTCAACCAAACTCAGGACTTTGACAGGCAAGTGCCATTCCTCTCAGCTGTAGGCCCAGCTCCTCAATTCTTTGTATGTTCTAGATACAAGTTCTTTCTCATGAGACAAACAGCTATACATTTTCCCCCATTTTGTGGGTTGTCTTTTCACTATGTTGGGGATTTATTTTGTTGTGCTAAAGCTTTTTAATAAGTTGAATCCCATTTGTTGATTCTTTGTACTATTTTCCTTGCAGTCTGAATTTTGTGCATGAAGTCTCTGTGTATACCTATGTCTTTGAGACTTCTATCTGTTTTCTCTTGAAGTAAATTTAGTGTTTCTATTTTAATATTTATATTTTTGATTCATTTTGACTTCAGTTTAATACATGATAGACATGGGTCTAGTTTTAGACTTTGGCATGTGGAAAGTTAGTTTTTCCCAGTATCATTTAATAAGGAGACTATCTGCCATCCAGTGAATATGTTTGACCCCTTTATCAAAGATAAGGTGGCTGCGTGTGTTTGGAGGATGTCTCTACATATTTTATTCTTTTCTATCAATCCTCAGGTCTGGATTATTTTTTTCCAATATCATGCTGATTTTTGTCATAGTAGTTTGAAGTTTAAATTCAAGTCTAGAATTGTAATGCCTTCTACATTGTCTTTGTTACACAGGATTGCTTTTGCTATTGTAGATCTCTTATTTTTCCAGATGAATTTTTATAAATTTTTTTTAGATCTGTGAGGCATACTAATGGTATTTTGATTTTGATTGCATTAAATATGAATAACAGTTTTGGGAGTAAGGTAATTTTCTCTTTTCTATGCAATTTGGGTTTGATTTGTTCTTTTTCTAGAAATTTGATATTTTATATTAGGTTGTTTATTTGAGCTCATTCTGTTTTCCTGCTGTGAGAGTTTATTGCTGTATATTTCCTTCTTTGGACTGATTTCATTGCATACCACAGGTTTCAGTATGTTTTACCAGCATTATTATTTAGTTGTGTTCTGTATAATTTTGTGTTTGTTTTCCTCTTGTCCTTGGTCCCTGAGTCCCATCAACTGAGGGAGTAGGAGTCTGTCTCAGACTCCTTTTCTTCCAGTTGCTGAAGCTTTGAGTTAAAAGCATGAACAAGACCTTGTCTTGGACCTCTTCCCACCAGTCACCACAGCTCTGAGTCAGTGTTGAGGATGGGAGCAGATTTTGGATGATTGTCTTTGTTTTAGTCTTATTCTTACTCCTTGGAGGTACAAGTGGATTTAAGCTGCTGGTCTCACTTGATGCCTTTGAATATACCTGTCTTCAACCACTATTTCCTATCCTGAATAGTGGGAACAGAATGTCTCATTGTCAGTAAAATCTTACGAGATGCAAACAACTCAGAGGTAAACAGCACAAACATATGCACTTATGTCAGCACAGTCATGGTGACAATGCCTACATGTGACCTGTAGTTAGCTTTCACAGTATGTAGATTAGAGCCAACTCAGGTGACATTAATGAGACATTAATGCTCACCCTCGTGGGAGGCTCTTCCTGCTTTGAAATTCTCAGTAAAAGTAGAGACAAAGAATTTCTGGCAGAAGAAACAATATTTCTTGAGGTGACATAACACCACGTCTATTGTCTACAAAACTTGTAGGGCTGACAGCTTCAAGAATGGTCCCTGAGTTTTCAAACTTGTGGTCTGGTGAGGAAACAGGTAGGAGAAGAAAGTACTTAAGGATTCAGAGAAAGGGCCTGAATTCAGACCTGGGGCCTGCACCTTTTCCCCTTCCTTTTTATCTCAGAGCTGTAATCGCTGTATCCCTGGCTATGCAAATTCCTGGGGCTTGTCTGTTTTCTTTCAAGGTGTCATGTAGATAACATACACATTCATCTCTTCTGTTCCTGTTCTCCCTGCCCTGTTCTGACTCAGACTCATTTCAGAAATGAGCATCTGCAGTATTAACTAGTCCTTGCCTGCAGCTTTGTTCCCCCTTTCATGTATTCTGTGTATGGCTGCCAAGTTTATCATCCAGAAATATTGGCTAGGTTGGATAACTTCTTTGTTCCAAAGCTTTTACTAACACCTTTCTGGTAGAGCAGCAATTTGCTAGGAAGTGCTCTACTCCACCACCTTCAGGTTTTACCTTTTTCTTTCATAGTCTGAAGAGAAGCACTACCTATAGATAATCTAGCTATTTTGTCACATTGCTATCCTTTTGGGCCAAACATGTTAGAGTCTTCCCTGTTCCTCAATCTCTGAATGGTGTTTTCTCCCAGGGAATGTAACAAGCATACTGGCAAGAGCTCAGGTTCTGGAGTTTGTAATAGGATTCAAATCCCAGCTCTGCCAGTGACAACTATGGGAACATTTCCAGTAGGTCATAATCTCTTCTAAGCCTTAATTTTCCCAACTCTTTAAATTTTTTATGTTAATGTAATGCAAGTAGACATTAATGAAGAAAATATAGGAAGCACCCATATTACTTTTATGAAAAGTTGAAATAAAATTATATAGCAAAAGAATTAAAGAAAATAATAGTTAACACTACGTATCACAATCTGAAAAGAATGTCTCAAATGTTACTCAGTGTAGTACATGTAGATAAAGCAGACTGTTACCAAAAAAAATGAAGAAATTTTAGTATATGGGCTGCTGAAGTGAGCACAAAATAAATAAATAAATAAATAAATACATAAATAAATAAATAAAGGTCAAGAGACCCAGTCCTAGAGCAGGTCCTGTGAGTGCATGGAGAGCTTTCAGCTACCCAGCACGAGCAGGACCTATTACTGGTCCCAGCCAAAGCGTGGCATGGGTGAAACCCTCTTCTACCCCCTTGGGACACCCCCCCCACCACTCTGCAGCACCTACCCCACCCAACCCACCAAGTAGGAAATTCTGCCACGTTCCGGAAACCCTCAGACCCAGTCCTAGCCCAGGTCCCATGAGTGGTTGGGAGAGCTTCTTCTCCCCCCCTACTCCATCTTTTCCCCTCAGGCTCAGCTCAGGCCTGGCATACAGGCCTGGGGTGGAACCCTGCAGCTGCAATCTCTGCAGAAAGTGTAGAGGATAGAAACACCCAGCTAGTCCAGGAGCAGAGAATCTTGCCAGAGAGGCACAACAGGTTCACCCTCAAGGGCAGCAACAGGAAGGAGTTGAGCACAGCAGCCAGACCCAAGCCAGGCACAGCTGGATAAGTCCAAACTTTGTAGATATGCACCTGAACTTCAGTAGGTGCTAAGGTTATAACTACAACAAAGATCTACAACAAAGGTCAGAAGACAGTGCTACACAAAATGATGAGAAGGAAAAAAATGCAACCTCAGAACCCAAGCAAAACCATAACAAGTGCAGAGGACACTAACACAGAACAAATTGGGAATCACACAGCTGAAAGCAATGAATCAACGGATTCTGAAATAAAAAACAGCTGCAGAAAGGCACAGAGGAACTCAGATTAAAAATAAAAAAAGAAATCCCTGAATTAATAACATCTGCAGTAAAGAATCAAATGCAAAAACATATGGAGGAGACCCAACGCCCACCCAGAACAAGTGAAGAGGACACAAGCTCAGCTCAATTTCATGAATTAATAGCATCGACAGGAAATAAGCAACAGCAGACAGATATAGAGGAACTCAGACCGCAATTCTTTTCTGAAATAAAAAAAAATTCTCAGAAATCAGCATCTGAAGCAAAGAAGCAACTATAGAAACATAGGGAGGAAACCCATTTGAAAAAAAACACTGCAGTAAAAGAATTTATAACTGCCTCTAAAGAAGACATTAATAAAAATAATAGAGATTAGAAAAATGACAGATTCTTTCAATGAACAATACAGGAAAGAAATAGATCTTATGAAGCAGAGTCAAAGAGATATAGAGGAAATTAAAATCTCAATCACAAGCTTGCAAAACCGTTTAAGAGAAAGTGAAGACAGAGTTTCAGATCTTGAAGACGTTGGTGCAGCTAGTGAAAAGGTAAGAAAGGATCTCTTAAGAACAACGAGGATGCAGGAAAGAATAATCCATCACCTGCGAGATGATGCAAAGGTGAACAATGTGAGACTAATAAGCTTCAATGAGAAAGAAGGAGTCAATATAAAAGACATTAAAAAATATGGGCAGAAGTAATAGCAGAAAACTTCTCAAATATGAAGACACAATCTGACATTCAGGTAACCGAAGCATACAGAACACCCATTAACTCAACCCAATGAAAAACACACTGAGACATATAACAGTCAATATCACAGAAATTCAGCACAAGAATAATATACTGAAAGCAGCTAGAGAAAAGAAGCAGATCACATTCAAAGGAAAACCCATCAGAATTACAGCCAACTTCTCTGCACAAACCATGCAGGCAAGAAGAGCATGGAGCAGAGTACTTCATGTCCTCTATGAAAACAAATTCCATCCCAGACTACTATACCATACGAAACTCTCTTTCAAGTATGATGGAAGTGAACTACTTTCATGACAAAGAACAACTAAAGAATCTCATGATGACAAAGCCAACCCTACACAGGCTACTGGAAGATGTTCTAGAGAGGGACCAAAATAATCAGAACTCCAGGAATGAGATTGGAAGCAACCAACTAAATAGGGCAAGCAATTAAACACAGGAGAAAAAGGAGTAAATGACAACAGGTAAATAACATGTCAACCATAAGTCAATACATCTCAATTCTAACCATCAATGTAAATGGACTCAATTCATCAATTAAGAGAAATAGACTGGCACAGTGGATTAGGAAACAAAATCCAACAATATTCTATATACAAGAAATAAATGTAATTCATAAAGACATTCATAGGCTGAAAGTCAAAGAATGGAACACAATACTATATGCCCCAGGAACTCAGAAAAAATCAGGGGTAACAATTCTATTCTTAGACAGTCTCAAGTTCAGACCAACAATGATCAAGCGAAATAAAGAAGGCCACTATATACTGGTTAGGGGAAAAATTCAAGAGGAACTGGTAACACTCATGAAAATATATGCACCAAACACGGGAGCACCCAAGTATATAAAGAAAATCTTAATGGACATGAGAAATCTAATATCCAATACCACAACTTTAACAGGAGACCTTCACACCCCCTTATCTCAAAAAGATAGGTCAACCAGACAAAAATTTAGCAAAGAAATAATAGAACTGAAACAGAGCTTGAAACAAATGCACTTGGTGGACATATACAGAGTGTTCCACCCAAATACAGCTGAATACTCATTTTTCTCAGCTGCACATAGGTCATTTTCTAAAATGGACCACATACTGCTCCATAGGTCATGCTTAAATATATGTAAGAAAAAATAAATTGTGCCATGCACATTATATGACCACAGTGCAATGAAACTGGAAAAAGATGACAAACAAAACCAGAAAAAAACCTTAAATACATGGAAATTAAATGACACCCTACTCAGCAACCAATGGGTCACAGATGAAATTAAACAAGAAATTCAATAATATCTACAATTCAATGAAAATTCAACCACAACTTATCGAATTCATGGGATATGATGAGAACAATTCTCAGAGGGAAATTCATAGTGGTGAACTCACACATTTGGAAAACAGAACGGGAACAAATAAATACCATAATGCTGCACCTTCAATAACTAGAAAAGGAAGAGCAAACCGAACAAAGAGCCCAAAGATGAGAGGAAATCGTAAAGATTAGAGCAGAACTTAATTCAATTGAGATGAAGAAAACAATTCAAAGAATTAAAAAAGCAAAAAGGTGGTTCTCTGAAAGATTAAATAAAATCAATAAGCCCCTAGCTAACCTCATAAAACAGAGGAAAGAAAAAATTCAAATACAAGCAATAAGGAATGAAAAGGGTGTAATTACACAAACCTAGTGGAAATTCAGATGATTCTCAATAGCTACTTTGAGAATCTTTACTCTCACAGAATAGAAGACACAGAAGAAATGGACAGATTCCTAGAAATGTACAAATTACTACAACTCAATCGACAAGATATAACCACTCTCAATAGCCCTATAACAGCCAAAGAAATATAAGATGTAATTAAAAACATACCGGCAAGAAAAGTCAAGGTCCAGATGGATTCACAGCTGAATTCTACAAGACATTTACAGAAGATGTAGTCCCTATACTCCTCAAATTCTTCCATGAAATTGAAAAGGAAGCAATCCTCCCAAAGTCATTCCTGGAGGCAAGTATTATACTGATACAAAA